>NC_064624.1:138766915-139075368 GCF_023898315.1 Schistocerca nitens
CACGCGGATCCTCTATGATCTCATTCCTTTCCCCCATCTGCTCCTATTCCTCGAACATATCCGCATCCTCTACACCTCCCGCCGTCTTGAACCCCCTCACCCCCTGGTTGCTCCTCTCCTCTCCCATCCCTGCCCCCTGCCACGTCTTCACCGTTGTGTCCCCCCTACCCTCCATCTCTACACCCTCCATCTCCTTTCCCAAGGTGGCTTCCGTCAACTCCCCCTCCCAGATGATGCCCTCTCTCCCTCCATTTATCCTTCCTGTCAACTCTGATCCTCACTCCCCCTCCTTTCCTCTGTCCTTTCCCTGGGCTCCCTCTTCCCCCCCCCCTTCCGTCCTGTTTTCTCCCCACTACACCTCTCCCTACCTCCCTTCTCCCCCCCAGTCCTTTTGTATTCCCCTCCTCTGCCTCCCCCACTCCCTGTTGCGTCTGCCCTCCACCCCTCTTCTGGGTCCTCATCCTCCATCAGCTCCTTTCCCGGTTCCCCCCATCGCTTTTACTCTCCTTTCCCCCCTTTTTTTTTCCCATCTTCTGTCCCGTCTCCCCCCACCTGCTCTCGACTGTGGTGTCACATTTGCCAACTTTTTAGTGCAGTGTTCCAGTGACTATTCAGTGTTGTTTGTCTTTCTCGTGTTGCGAACAGACACCATGCTGTCGCTCGGTGTGAATTTTATGTCTTTTGCGAACAGAATCGAGACTGTCGCCGTGTTTTTTAATTGTCTATTGTTTTCCCTGTCTGCTTTGTATGTATTTTTCTTAGCATCATCATCCCTCTGTTGTTGTTTTAAGTTCCACGATTTCTTTTTGCCTTGTTACTCTCTAAGTCTCCGATTTTATCGCCTGCTTTTTATTATTTGTTCTGTTGATATTTGTCACAAAATCTGTCGGCTGAAGAGCGGCATACTAAGCTGCTGCCAGCCCGCCCCCTTCGGGGGGAATTGAAATTCATTAAAGAAAAAAAAAATATATCTAGGCCATCAGTGGGTTGGATCCCCTCATTCGACGGCGCCTGATTGCAAAGCCTGGGCTACTCTCTGGTTGGAATCTCCGCTTTCGAAGATTGTGTCCGTCTGTCTGTCTGCCCGTCTGCCCGCCGCTTACTGTTGTAGCTGTTCGTCCGTCCGTCCGTCCGTCCGTCCGCCTGCCTGCTCGCTGTCCATCTCCGCTGCTGCCTGCTGTCCGTCTGTCCGTCTGTTCGCCGCCGCCGCCGCCTGCTGTCCGTCCGTCTGTTCGCCGCCGCCGTCGCCGCCAGCCAGTGCTCGCCGCCGCCAGCCGGTGCTCGCCGCCGCCGCCGCTGCTGCCGCCGCCGCCAGCCGGTGCTCGCCGCCGTCGCCGTCGCCATCGCCGTCCGCCCTGGTCGTCCGACCCTGGTCTTCGTCCGTCTGCGTCTTCGCCTGTTCCCAGTTTGTGTCCTTTCTTTTTCGTGCTGTGCGTTTTTTCTTCCTGTCGTCATGTCCGCCCCCACCACCACCGTCACTACTACCACCACCGCCATCGTCTATACATCCCCTTCCGCCGCCTCCACCACTATAACTTGGTGTGCCCAGTCCCACCCCCCTCCTTCCATCCCACCTCTCCTCACTCTCCCTTCACCCTCTCTCTTTGTCGCCCCCTCTCCCGCTTCTTCCTCTCGCTCTTATCGTTCTGATCCTTTCCCCCCACTCCCCCAGCCTGTCACTGCAGCTCCGGCTCGGGTAGTGGCCCGTCGGGTCACTGTCCACGCCCAGCTCTCCCCGTCACCTTCGCCATCACCGCCGCCACTGCCACCGTTATCGTCAACGTCGCCGTCGCCTTCGCCTTCACCGTCACCGTCACCATCTCCAGCGCCGACTCCAGCCCCGGGACCTGCCACTGCCCGCCACATTCCAGTTGTTCCCATCCCCCACACCTCCTCCGCCGCCGTCAAGCGCCCCAGTGGCACTCCTGTCTCGTCTGCTCCAAAAAAGGCTCCGCCTCGTCCCCCTTCCCCCACCCCTGATGCCATGGATGTCTATCCACCCGTCCCTGCCCCCTCCTCCTCCGCCTCTACTCCCTCCTCCTACCGCTACCTCCTCTCCCGTCCGGATCACTCCCTCCTTGAAGCCCGGAACCTCACCCTCTTCCTTCGCCAGAATTGTCCTGGTGCCCCCATCTCCCTCCTCACTCCTCGCCGTGATTCGGTACTCATCTCCTCCCCCAGCGCTACCCTCCACACGGACCTCCTTTCCCACATCCCTATCACCCGCTTTGGCCCTCATGCCTCTCTCACCCCTGCTCCCTCGCCACCTCCCTCCCGCCAACCGCAACCTCCGCGTCGCCTGCCGACCCTCACCGCCGTGATCACTCGGCTCAGTCCAGTGATCATGGAGGAGGAGGTGTTGGCGGAGCTTCAGGCCCATCCCCATCTGGAGGTGCGTGCGGTTCGCCGGATCCATAACGCTGCCGGCCCCACCCGCCTTATGCACGTTTTTTCTGAGCACGCCCCCTCCATAGACCGTCTCCTGAAGGAGGGTGCCCTCCTTTTTAACCAGCGTTATAAAGTTGACCCCTCCCGTTCCCCTCCTCAATCCCTGCACTGCCAGACGTATCTGCGCTATAACGCGCACCCCACAGCTGAGTGCCGCGAGGCCCCCACCTGCTTGCATTGTAGGCAAGTGCACTTCCTCAGGCAGTGCCCTAACCTCCAATCCCCTCCTTCCTGCAATACCTGCAATCTCCCCCATCCCACCTACTCCCAAAAGTGTAAAGCCCGACCCCCTCCGACCACTCCTGAACTCACCGTCCCTGTCCGTCCCCTGGACGCCCCCACCCCTCCTGGCAATTTTTTTTTGTCTCCCCAAAATGTTCATCCCTTTCAGCGCCCCCACACCCTCCAGCAGATCTCCCTTCCCGCCTGTTCCATCTTCCAACTCAAGATGTACGCCACCAACTCCAACAACCAGGCCCATTTCACCTTCTCCCATCTTGACACCCTCGTCTAAATCCCTGCCATGGCGCGACAGCAACGTATCCTTTTCAACAATATCCGCTCCCTCTCCGCCAACAAGAACCTCTTCCTGCACACCCTTGCCACCCACCGCGTGGATGCCTTCCTCCTCAATGAAACCTTCCTCCAACCCCACCACTCCACCCACACCTCACCCTATCTCCTACACCGCTCCAATAGCCCCTCCCAATTGCGCGTGGTGGAGTTGCCATTGGTCACCACCGCCAGATCTCCGTTCGGCTCCAACGTCTCCTTCCCGACCCCACCGAACACCTGATCCTTAGTCTCTTCTTCCCCGGCCTTACCATTATCTATTCCCTTCGACTTCCTCTCCCACATTGACCGTACCTTCTCCTCCTACGTGATCGCCGCCGACCTCAACATCCATAGTCCTTCCGCCGCCCAGTTACGGCGGTGGCATCGGTTCCTCTCCTCCCTTCAAGGCGACCTCATCCCCATCCCCCAGCACACCCGTCCCAAATCCAACTCCACTCCTGATGTTATCCTCTCCTCCCCCAACCTCCTTGGCCGCATAACGGTGGATGTCCTGGAGCCTATTGGTAGCGACCATCTCCCTATCCTCCTCACCGTTTCAGACGGTCGTCACCCTCGCCCCGACCCTCGTACTGACCCTCCCCCTAGGTATGTCCACGACTATTCCCGTGCCGACTGGAATGCCTACCGGGATACACTTTCCACCCAGGTCGATAGCCACCCCTTCACTTACCACCACCCTGACGATGTCACCCATGCCACCTCCTTTCTCCAGCAGACCTTGTCTGAGGCCGTGGAGGCCCACGTCCCTACTGTCGCCATCCACCCCCACCGTCCTACCTTACCCCCACAGGACGTTCTCCTCCTCCGTGAATCCCGTCGTCTCTACCGTGCCTTCCTCCGCACGCGTGACCCGGACACACTTCGACGCCACCGGCAACTCCAGCGACACATTCGTAATTTGCTCGCAGCTAAGAAACGCCGGGACTGGCGACAGACATGCACCCGTTTAAATGCTACCCTACCAATCAACTCGTCCAAGTTCTGGTCGGCCTTCCGTCGCCTTACCGGAACTAAACCCTCCCCATATTATCCTCTTCTCCATGGTGGTCACCTTTTCCCTTACACCCTTAATAAGGCCAATCACTTTGCCTCCTACCTCTCCGATGTATTTTCCATCCCCGATGATCCCCAGTTCGATTACTCCCTCTTCCCAGATGTCCGCGATCGAACTGACACCTCCGTCCCTCCCCTCGCTCCTGGTTTCCAGTACTTGGACAACATTGCACACACAGAACTCAACGCCACTATCACTACACAGGATCTAATTGTTACACTCTGCACAAAACGCAACACCACTCCTGGCCACAATCGTGTCACCTACCGTCACCTTCGTGAAGCTCCTGTCTCTTTCCTCTCCACCCTGGCCAGGCTCTACAATGTAGTCCTGTCCACCGGTTACTACCCCGACCTGTGGAAAACCTCCCGTATCCTCATGTTCCTTAAACCTGGCAAACCGCCGTCCGCCGTCTCCTCCTACCGTCCCATCAGCCTTACCTCGGTCTTCAGCAAGGTCCTGGAATCTATCCTCACCCGACGCATCCACCAGCATCTCCGCCAGCACCGCCTCCTTCCCGTTACCCAGTGTGGCTTTCGGCCGTCCTTCTCTTCCGACGACCTTCTCCTTCACCTCACTCATCTCCTTTCCGAACAGCTTAATTCCTGTCGCTCCGCAGTCTTCCTCTCCCTGGACCTCGAACGTGCACATGACCGCGTATGGCGTTCCGGTCGCCTCTTCAAGCTCCAAACCTTCGCCCTTCCCATTAACTACGTCCGTCTGATCGGCTCCTTTCTCTCCTGCCGTCCTTCCTATGTCACCATCCATCACACAGATTCCTACACCTTTTTTCCCTCTGCCGGTGCGCCCCAAGGCTCCGTCCTCTCCCCCCTTCTGTACCTTTTGTACACGGCGGACATGCCGCCGCTGTCAGCCCCTGTCCACCTTCTCCAGTTTGCCGATGACACCGCCTTCCTTGCCCTTGCCCCCAGCCTACAGCGCTCCCAACACCTTCTCCAATCCCATCTTGACCGGTTCACCGCTTGGTGCAACCAGTGGTTGCTCAAGGTCAATCCCTCCAAAACCCAGGCGATCATTGTAGGCAAAACCACCCCTTCCTTCCGCCTCCTTGATTTCTACATCACCATCTATGGCCGTCCTATCGCCCTCACTCCCACCCTTAAGTACCTTGGCGTTACCCTCGACCGTCGCCTCTCCTGGACTCCCCACCTCCGGACAATCAAAGCCATGGCACACTCCCGACTCAGTCTCCTCAAGCTCCTCTCTGGCCGTACGTGGGGTCTGGACCCCTCCACCATCCTCCACACCTATAAGTCCCTCATCCGCCCTATCCTTTGTTGTGCCCCCCCTACCTTTTATAAATCCCTCCAAATCCTTGAACGTCATGCTCTCCGCCTCGCCTATCGCATCCGTCTCCCCTCCTCCACGCGGATCCTGTACAATCTCATCCCCTTCCCCCACCTCTTCCTTTTCCTTGAAAGGATACGGATCCTGTACGCCTCCCGCAAACTCGATCCTCCTCACCCGCTCGTCTGCCCGATCCTCTCCCACCCCCGCCCGCTGCCGCGCCTGTATTCGCACGTACCACCCGGTCTCCATCTCTCCACCCTCCTTACCCTCTCCCAAGGTGGCTTCCGCCAGCTCCCCCTCCCTGATGATGTCCTCCTCCCCTCCATCTACCCCTCCTATCAACTTTGACCCTGCCCCACCCCCCACTTCCGGTGTCCTTTCCTTTAGGCACCCTCCCTCCCTCCTCTTCCCTTCCATTCTCTTTCCTTTTCCCACATCCCCTCCCTCCACCCCTCTTCCCCCAGGCTTCCCCTCCCCCTTCCTCCCTCCCCCCTTTCTCCCCAGCCCGTGGCATCTCTGCTCTCCCCTCTCGCTCTCCCACTCCCCTTCCTCCTCCTCCCCTCTTGGCGGTTCCCCGGACTCGCACACGCATAGTGAACATTCGCACGCCGGAGATCATCGACATCAGTATCTCGTGTGTGTGCTTCGTTTTGTGTTTCGTGCAGTTATGACTCCACTGTTCACATGTGCCATCGCCGTTCTCCGTGTTTTGTGCGCCGTGTCCACAAGTGTTAGTGTTTTTATCGTCCAACGTGAACGGCTTCATGTTTATCGTTTTTTTTTTTTGTATCTCTTTTTTTTGCCCGCCGTTTTTTTTTGTATTATCTGTATCACCTCTATGTCGTGTTATTGTTCCACTTAAGGCTGAAGAGCAGCGTAATGTGCTGCTGCCAGCCCGCCTGTATAGGTGATTAAAATTACAATAAAGGAAATATATATATATATATATATATATATATATATATATATATATATATATATATAGGCGTTTGTCATATTATCTGTTGTCATATTAATCGAAATTTTTGCGCGGCTCGGATTGCATTTAAGCTATCTGAGCTCTATGATGCCAGGAAGAGTGTGGTGAATTCTGTGATTTGTTTCTACATCTAAATCCATACCCCGCAAGCCACCTGACGGTGTGTGGCGGAGGGTACCTTGAGTACCTCTATCGGTTCTCCCTTCTATTCCAGTATCGTATTGTTCGTGGAAAGAAGGATTGTCGGTATGCTTTTGTGTGGGCTCTAATCTCTCTGATTTTATACTCACGTTCTCTTCGCGAGATATACGTAGGAGGGAGCAATATACTGCTTGACTCTTCGGTGAAGATATGTTCTCGAAACTTTAACAAATGCCCGTACCCAGCTACTGAGCGTCTCTCCTGCAGTCTTCCACTGGAGTTTATCTATCATCTCCTTAACGCTTTCGCGATTACTAAATGATCCTGTAACGAAGCGCGCTGCTCTCCGTTGGATCTTCTCTATCTCTTCTATCAACCCTATCTGGTACGGATCCCACACTGCTGAGCAGTATTCAAGCAGTGGGCGAACAAGCGTACTGTAACCTACTTCCTATGTTTTCGGATTGCATTTCCTTAGGATTCTTCCAATGAATCTCAGTCTGGCATCTGCTTTACCGACGATCAACTTTATATGATCATTCCATTTTAAATCACCCCTAACGCGTACTCCCAGATAATTTATGGAATTAACTGCTTCCAGTTGCTAACCTGCTATTTTGTAGCTAAATGATAAGGGAACTATCTTTCTATGTATTCGCAGCACATTACACTTGTCTATATTGAGATTCAATTGCCATTCCCTGCACCATGCGTCAATTCGCTGCAGATCCTCCTGCATTTCAGTACAATTTTCCATTGTTATAACCTCTCGATACACCACAGCATCATCCGCAAAAAGCCTCAGCGAATTTCCGATGTCATCCACAAGGTCATTTATGTATATTGTGAATAGCAACGGTCCTATGACACTCCCCTGTGGCACCCCTGAAATCACTCTTACTTCGGAAGACTTCTCTCCATTTAGAATAACATGCTGCGTTCTGCTATCTAGGAACTCTTCAATCCAATCACACAATTGGTCTGATAGTCCATATGCTCTTACTTTGTTCATTAAACGACTGTGGGGAACTGTATCGAACGCCTTGCGGAAGTCAAGAAACACGGCATCTACCTGTGAACGTGTGTCTATGGCCCTCTGAGTCTCGTGGACGAATAGCACGAGCTGGGTTTCACACGACCGTCTTTTTCGAAACCCATGCTGATTCCTACAGAGTAGATTTCTAGTCTCCAGAAAGGTCATTATACTCGAACATAATACGTGTTCCAAAATTCTACAACTGATCGACGTTAGAGATATAGGTACATTTGTTCGACGTCCCTTCTTGAAAACGGGGATGACCTGTGCCCTTTTCCAATCCTTTGGAACGCTACGCTCTTCTAGAGACCTACAGTACACCGCTGCAAGAAGGGGGATAAGTTCCTTAGATCCCTCTGTCGTCTATTTCGATATCTACCATTTTGTCATCTGTGCGACAATCTAGAGAAGGAACTACATTGCAGTCTTCCTCTGTGAAACAGCTTTGGAAAAAGACGTTTAGTATTTCGGCCTTTATTCTGTCATCCTCTGTTTCAGTACCATTTTGGTCACAGAGTGTCTGGACATTTTGTTTTGATCCACCTACTGCGTTGACATAAGACCAAAATTTCTTAGGATTTTCTACCAAGTCAGTACATAGAACTTTACTTTCGAATTCATTGAACGCCTCTCGCATAACCCTCCTCACACTACATTTCGCTTCGCGTAATTTTTGTTTGTCTGCAAGGCTTTGGCTATGTTTATGTTTGCTGTGAAGTTCCCTTTGCTTCCGCAGCAGTTTCGTAACTCGGTTGTTGTACCACGGTGGCTCTTTTCCATCTCTTACGATCTTGCTTGGCACATACTCATCTAACGCATATTGTACGATGGTTTTGAACTTTGTCCACTGATCCTCAACACTATCTGTACTTGAGACAAAACTTTTGTGTTGAGCCGTCAGGTACTCTGTAAACTGCTTTTTGTCACTTTTGCTAAACAGAAAAATCTTCCTACCTTTTTTTAATATTTCTATTTACGGCTGAAATCATCGATGCAGTAACCGCATCTGTTGCGGTTAATAATCGTGGCAAAGGGATCGAGGTCTTGTATCCCTCCGCACTCTACCACTGCTTTTTTCTTTCTCCTATCACCGTATGAAAAAGTACATTTGTACAAACAGAAAATTGCATATCAACAAAACTGTCATTAGTAAGTAAGTTGTACATTTGTATTAAGGAACAATTGTGAAAATGTTAATAGTGTAATTAATATGTAAGTAGCAATAAAGTACCGTAATAGTTTGTATTTAGAAAACGAATTCTAACGTATTATGTTCACAGGTACCCGAACTATATGTCAGTCACTCAGTAAAGCGATAATTCAAAATATCATTGTCAACAAATCTGGAGAAATTGTCACTGCGTCTTTAGACTGTCTTCGTCAGACGAGAGGTTAGATTCTAAGTGTTTCGATGAACTTAATTACTTAAATGAGATCGTTTTTGCAAATGTGAAACATCACCCATTGAGTGGCTTTCAATACAGCAAATATTAGTAATACTACTATTTCAATTACATTGCTTGTAATTAGTGACAGCAAAAATGTTTAATAATCCTTGTGATTTTGCATACGCAGTTTCCACTCTGATTACTGATTGCTGTGCGTATCTATCCACATCAAGGCTCTTCAGATAGAATCGTGAATATTCAGGACAGCTTTTAGAGTATTTGCTGCTTAAAAATGTCATAATTATGAAATAAGTGTGCAGAATGAGTGATTGAACTGCGTTTAATTGAAGTTGTTATGCGATTCCGAAGGGATGATAAATGTTAAATACAGTGGGTGAATAATGAAAATCTCATTTTCCACATGTTAAGCTGTCCAATATCCGTAACTTTTCCGCCATTTAATTATTGGTAAACACTTGTTGGAGATGGAGAGTGACGTGCCCCCCCCCCCCCCCCCCCCGTTCCCCCTTTCCCAACAATCTTGGTGTGACACTGACCTGTAACATAGCCCGAGATCTAGAGTATGCATTTTGAGGCTGTTGATATGAAAGTGGGAAGTACAGATCTTTCAGTGACATCAGGAATAGTTTAAGTGCAGTACTTGAAGGTAACCCAGGAAAAGCTTGAGGCATTCATACGACTCAATTCTAATGTTTTCATTACATTACACTCACACAGATGTCTGAGTACTGCTGTGTTAATATCGCAAAGTCCTGTAGGGATGTGGACTATTAACCACAACTGTCATATTCGAAGCAAAATGAAACACAATTTTTAGGTTACCTGTCTAAATGATATTTTCAGGAGAAAGAGGCAATGTTGTTTCTATTTCATTATACTTATACAGACGTCTGACCCCCACTTTTTTTTTTCTTTATTGGCATTTTACACCTCATACAAGGTCAGCTGGCAGCGGAAAATTTTACTCCGCTCTTCAGCCACAAGCAGTACAATAAGAGAGAAAACTAATGAAGACAGAAAAGTAACATAATGGTGGTTAAAAAACAGTAGATACAGTACTTAAAAGACATGAAGCCGTTCATACTCGACGAAAAACAAGAAAACTGGCGGCACTGTGCACAAACACTAATGATTTAGACGAGACACATGTACGAACGAGCATGGGCGGCGAAAACACTGAATCACAAACATGACGGCACACACACTAAACTGATAGCAATGATCTCTGGCGCGCAAATGTCCAATTAACGTGTGCGAGTCTAGGGACCTGCCAAGAGGGGAAGAAGGTGGTTGGGGAGGGAGAGGGGAGATCAAAGATGCCAATGGCAGAGGAGACGGTAGGAGAATGAAGGTATGGGGGGTAGGGGAAGCCCAGGGGAGGAGGGGGGAGAAAGTGAGGAGGGGGAAAGGGGGAGAGAAAAGAGAGAGGGTGCTCATAGGAACGAACACAGGAAGAGGGAGGGAGCATCAAAGTTGGTAGGAGGGGTAGATGGAGGGGAGGAGGGAAACATCAGGGAGGGGGAGCTGGCGGAATCCACCTTGGGAGAAGGTAAGGAGAGTGGAGAGATGGAGAGCAGGTGGGACATGGAAATACAGGCGCGGCAGCAGACGGGGTGGGAGAGGATGTGAGAGACAAGCGGGTGAGGAGGATCAAGTTTACGGGAGGTGTAGAGGATCCGTATCTGTTCGAGGAAAAGGAGAAGGTGGGGGAACGGAATAAGGTTGTACAGGATCCGTGTGGGGGAGGGGAGATGGATGCAATAGGCGAGGCGGAGAGCATGGTGTTCCGGGATTTGAAGGGACTTGTAAAAGGTAGGACGGGCTTAGATCCAGGCAGGGTGGACGTAGCAGAGGATAGGACGGATGAGGGATATAGGTGTGGAGGATGGTGGAGGGGTCCAGACCCCATGTACGGCCAGCAAGGAGCTTCAGGAGACCGAGTCAGAAGCGTGTCTTGGTTTGGATTGTCTGGACATGGGGGTTCCAGGCGAGGCGACACTCAAGGGTGACGCCAAGGTACTTAAGGGTGGGGGTGAGGGCAATAGGACGGCCATAGATGGTGATATAGAAGTCGAGGGGGCGGAAGGAAGGGATGGTTTTGCCTACAATGATCACCTGGGTTTTGGAAGGACTGACCTTAAGCAACCACTGGTTGCACCAAGTGGTGAATCGGTCAAGATGGGACTGGAGAAGGTGTTGGGAGCGCTGCAGGGTGGGGGCGAGGGCAAGGAAGGCGGTGTCATCGGCGTACTGGAGAAGGTGGATGGGGGGTGTAGGTGGCGGCATGTCCGCCATATACAAAAGGTACTGAAGAGGGGAGAGGATGGAACCCTGGGGCACACTGGCGGGGGGGAAAAAGGTGTAGGAATCCATGTTATGGATGGTGATGTAGGAAGGACGTTGGGAAAGAAAGGACCCAATCACACGGATGAGTTCCGCTGTGTTAAAATTGCGAAGTCCTGCAGGCTTGTGGAATATCAACCACAACTGTCATATTGGAAGCAGAATCAAACACATTTTTTAGGTTACTTGTCTAAATGATATTTTCAGCAATGTTGCTTCTTATGATGCATTTAGAGCCAGAGCTTTGACCAACCATACATAACTGGTGCTGAATGTCAACAGATGGCACTAGGAAAAGAATTTTTTTTCTTTGTTGTTATTTTGACACCTTTACATGAAAGGTAGACCGGCAGCGGCCAGTTTATGCCACTGTTCAGCCACTGATAACACAGACAGTATAAAGAGAGACATAAAAAGCTGTCACATGCGCATTGTGCAAATAAAAAACATTCAGCACTGGTACACAAATCCTCACTAATGGTCGCCATCTCCGCCTCGCTCCTCACCCTGATGCACCTCCTAAACTTGTCCATGATTACTCCTGTGCCAACTGAGATGCCTACCGGGACTCCATTCACACCCAGGTTGAAGGCCATGACGTTACCCTCCAATCTCCTGATGACATCTCCCACACTGCTGCCATCCTGCACCAGACCTTCTCTGATGCCGTCGCCACCCATATCCCCACCAAAGCCATCCACCCTCACCACCCAGCACTGCCCCCACAAGTCATCTTTCTCCTTCGAGTATCCTGTCCCCTCTACCACTCTTTTCTCCACACTCATGACCAGGACACACTTACCTGCCACCGGCAATTACGAGACATCCGCAACCTGCTTACTGTGAAGAAACGCCGTGTATGGCGCCAGACATGTACACAACTCACCACCACGCTCCCAATAAACTCTTCCAGGTATTGGTCTGCTTTCCACCACCTTACTGGGAACCGCCCCACCCCCTAGTACCCTCTCCTCCTTATGACCGTCCCTTTCCTGACAACCTCAGTCAGGCCAACCACTTTGCCTCTCACCTGTCCAATGTTTTTTTCCATCCCAGATGATCCCCAGTTTATTCCCTCTTCCCTGACGTCATCGACCATACGAATACCTCTGTTCCTCCCCTTGCTCCTAGCTTCCAGTACTTGGGCCTCACCCCACCATCTGAACTTAACACTCCCATCACTACACCGGACATCAGCCCCACACTCCACATTAAACGCAACACTGCTCCCGGCCGCGACCGCGTTACCTTCCGCCACCACAAACACTGCCCTCGCTCCTTCCTTTCAGTCCTTGCCACCCTCTAAAACGTCATCCTTGCCACCAGCTTCTATCCTGACCGTGGAAAACCTCCCGTATCCTGATGTTCTCCAAACCCAACAAGCCTCCATCTGATGCCTCTTCCTATCGTCCTATATGTCACACCTCGGTGTTCAGCAAGGTCTTAGAATCCATTCTTATTCGGCACATTCATCACCACCTCCACCTAAACCACCTCCTCCCCGCCACCCAATGTGGCTTTCAACCTGCCGATGACCAACTCCTCTGCCTCAGTCATCTCCTCTCTCTCCAGCTTAACTCCCATAGCTCCGCCATTTTTGTCTCTCTCGACCTTGAAAAGGCTTTCAACCTTGACTGGTATCCCGGTCTCCTGTTTAAACTCCAGACCTACGCCCTTCCTGTCAACTACATCCATCTGGTGACCTCCTTCCTCTCCCACCGCCCCTCCTATGTTACCATCCATAATGCCAATTCCCACACCTTCTACCCCTTAGCAGGTGTGCCCTAGGGCTCTGTCCTCTTCCCTCTCCTCTACCTCCTGTACACGGCAGATATGCCCCAAACCCCCTACACCTCCTGCAGTATGTCGATGACACCGCATTCCTTGCCCTTGCTCCTACCCTCCAACGATCCCAATGCCTTCTCCAGAATCACCTTGACCTTTTTGCCGCATGGTGTAACCAGTGGCTCCTGAAAATCAATCCTTCCAAGACCCAAGCAATCATCTTAGGTCATACCACTCACTCCTTCCGCCTTCTGGATTTCTCCCTTACCATCTGCGCCCGTCCTGTCCGCCTCTCCCCTGCCTCACCTACCTAGGCCTCACCATTGACCGTCACCTCACCTGGATCCCTCATCTCCGCTCCATCCAATCCAAAGCCCACAACCAGCTCCAACTCCTCAAACTCCTCTCTGGCCGGACATGGGGGTTGCACCCCTCTACCATCCGCCACACCTACAAATCCTTAATCTGTCCCATCCTCTGTTATGCCAGTCCCGCCTGGATATCTGCTCCCCCCAAATTCTATAAGTCCCTCCAGATCCTCGAGTGCCATGCACTCTGCCTCACCGTCCATATATGCCTCCTATCCCCCACGTGGATCCTCTATGACCTCATTCCTTTCCCCCATCTGCTCTTATTCCTCAAACATATCCACATCCTCTACACCTCCCGCCGCCTCGATCCCCCTCACCCCCTGGCAGCTCCTCTCCTCTCCAATCCCCACCCTCTACCATGCCTTTACTGTTTGTGTCCCCTGCCCTCCATCTCTACACCCCTCATCTCCTTTCCCAAGGTAGATTCCATCAACCCCCCTTCCAGGATGATGCCCTCTGTCCCTCCATTGATCCCTCCTCTCAACTCTAATCCTCATCCCCCCTTCTTTCCTCTGTCCTTTCCCTGGGCTCCCTCTTCCCCCCTCCCTTCCTGTTTTCTCCCTACCTAACTCTCTGTGCCTCCCCTCTCCCCCCAAGTCCTTTTGTATACCCCTCCTCTGTCTTTCCCCACTGTCGCGTCTGCCCAGCACCTGCTCTCCCTCTTATGGGGCCTCATCCTCCATCAGCTTCTTTCTCCCCTCCCCCCACTTCGTTTTTTCCTCTCTTTCCCCCTCTTTCCTTTCCTGTCATCTGTCCGTGTTCCCCCCATCTGCCTTCCGCTGTGGTGTACCATATTTGTGCCAATTGTTTAGTGCAGTGTTCAAGTGAATGTTCAGTGTTGTTCGTCTTTCCAAAGTGTTGCAAACAGAAATCATGCTGTCGCTGGGTGTGAATTTTATATCTCTTGCAAACAGAAACCAGACTTTCGCTGTGTTTTTTAATTGTCTGTCTATTATTTTACCTGTCTGCTTCTCTGCACCTCTGAATACCAGCACAGCTGATAATTACCGTCCACAAGAATCCCCAAACAGGATAACTAACAACGATACCTTCCATCTAAAACATGTAACAACAAATACGGCAAGAAAAGCAATAATGAGAATCTCTTCTGATGCAATAGGCAACGACAGTATCGGTATAACCATGATTAAGAATGTTGCCGATATCTTAGTACCTGTCTTAACTGACATATTTAATTTTTCCCTCGTGAACGGAATATATCCCACTGCATGGAAAAGAAGCCTAATTCGACCATCCCTAAGATCGAAAACCCGCAACTGCCTAGTGATTACCGACCAATTAGCATACTGCCTGCTGTTTCCAAAGCACTTGAATATATTGTTCATGACCAAATCACTGAACACTTGCATGAATTCAGCCTATATGACAAATTTCAATCCGGTTTCCGTAAACATCACAGCACAAACACTGCTCTAATTAAAGTAACTGATGACCTGAAATATGCCATCGACAATCGAAAGGCAACAATATTGACGCTACTGGACTTCAGCAAAGCTTTTGACACTGTTAACTTTGACATATTGCTCAGAAAAATGCAACAGCTTAATTTCTCTGATAGTGCAATGAGATGGTTTGAAAGCTACTTAAAAGACAGACAGCAATGTGTTGTCTGCGTAAATGAAAAATCTTCCTGGAAACATGTTTCCTCGGGAGTGCCACAAGGATCAGTCTTAGGACCACTTTTGTTTTCTTTATATGTAAACGATATTTCGTCGGTTCTGTCCTCCTGTAAATATCATTTCTATGCCGACGACCTCCAGCTCTACCTAAGCGTCAGACCTGAAGATGTAAACACTGCAATCGCTCAGATGAATGATGATCTGTCTTCAGTAGTGACCTGGGCGAAAAACCTGGGGCTTAAACTAAATGCAAAAAAGACGCAAGTAATCTTAATAGCCCATCAGAAATTAATAAGTTCAGATTTCCGCGAACGTCTACCTCCTATTCTGCTCGACGGTACTCCAATACCATATCAGAAAACAGTGAAGAACTTGGGTGTAACTTTGGATGAGCATCTCAACTGGGCAGAGAATACAGTCGCAGTGTGCCGAAAGACGTCTGCTTCTCTCTATGCTCTCAAAAAGTTTCGGAACATATTTCCACAGGACTTGAAACGCCAGCTCGTGCAAGCACTCGTTCTACCGAAACTCCACTATTGTGATGTGATTCAACAAGGCATGAGTAGTGAAAACAAAAGACGGCTAGAGCTAACCATGAATGCCTGTGTGCGTTACACCTGCAACATTCGCCGATACGATCATGTTAGTGCTTCATACTCCGAGCTAGGGTGGCTGCGGCCGGACAAATTGCGTGACTACCACACTCTATGTCTACTCCACCGACTCCTCGTCGCGCAAGCACCCCAGTACCTTGCTTCAGAGATTAAAAACCTGTCATGTCATCATAATCGAAACACGAGGTCACTCTTATTTGGTATCCTAACTGTGCCCACTCACAAAACAAAAACTTTTGCAAACTCCTTCTCAGTTGCCGCTGTCCGCCTCTGGAACAAACTGCCCCTTACCTTGCGCAAAATTCAATCTCCTGCTGCTTTTAAGAGGAAGTTGAAGCATCTCCTACTATCATCCTCATAAAGTTCTCCACAAAATTAATGCACAAGGGCAATCCCCTCATCTGTCAAATAGCAAAGCTAGCGTCTCCTATCTTGCTCCTGATATGCCTTCCTCTTCATCTATCTCTATTAGCCACGCAATCTTCTTTTCCTGTATATTTCCTTAATTATGTTTTCATCATGTCTCTCTATTCTTCTCCTCCCTTCACCATGAGTCTCCCTCATACTCCCTGCTGCCAGCACTCCTATCTCAAATCTGTCTGTTCAATAATGTCTAATTATAACAGTACTTGTGATCTAAGAATATAAACTCTATATGTATGTATTTTTCCAGGTGTACCTTTCAAATTGTTTATTTAACTTTTTGTACTAGATGTAGTTTAACATGCCTACTAAAACATATGAATGTAAAATAAGCAGAATGCCTGGTTAGATGTAAGAGAGGGCCTGATGGCCTTAATCTTGCCAGGTTAAATAAATCAATAAATAAATAAATAAATAAATAAAATAAATAAAAATCATATGTATGTTGATGATGATGATGTCGTGTGACGAGGGCGTCCCGTCGGGGAGACCGTTCGCCTGGTGCAAGTCTTTCGATTTGTTATTAACATCATCAACCCTTTGTTCTATGTTTTAAGCCCCAAGATTTTCCGCCACGTTACCATTTAAGTCTCCGATTTTACCGCCTGTTTTTATTAGTTATTATCTTCATCTTTTTAAAACAAATTCTGTAGGTTGAAGAGCAGCATACTAAGCTGCTGCCAGCCTGCTCCTTTCGGGGGAATCGAAACTCAATAAAGTAAAAAAAAAAAGGTACACAAATGGAGAAGGCAGAAATTACACACGTCAACGGTGGAGCACAAATGGTGAGACACTTAAGCACTAACACGAAGACACACACAAACACTGGCGACGATCTCCGGCGCACGAAGATTCACTGTTCACGCACAAAGCTAAGGATCTGCCAAAGGGAAGAGGTGTGGGTAGGAGGGAGAGGGGGTGGGTGTTGATGCCAGTGGCAGAGGAGAAGGGAGGGTGAGGGGAGAGGGTAGGGGGAGGGAAGAAGGTAGCGGGGGTAGTGGAAGCCTGGGGGAGGAGGGAGGAAGTAAGTGAGGAGGGAGAGAGGGTGCCCTGGGGGAAAAACTCAGAGGAGGAAGGGGAGAGACAAAGTTGGTAGGAGGGGTAGATGGAGGGTATGAGTGCATCATCAGGGAGGGGGAGTTGGCAGAAACCACATTGGGCAATGGTATGGAGAGATGGAGAGCAGGTGAGATGTGGGAGTACAGACGTGGCAGTGGGCAGAGGTGGCAAAGGTTGGGAGAGACAACTTGGTGAGGGGGATCAAGTTTGTGGGAGGTGTAGAGGATCTGTATCTGTTCGAGGAAAAGGAAGAGATGTGGGAATGGAATTAGGTCATACAGGATACATGTGGGGGAGTGGAGGCAGATGCGATAGGTGAGGCGGAGTGCATTGCGTTCCAGGATTTGAAGGTATTTGTAGAAGTTAGGAGGGATGGAGATCAAGGCAGGATGGGCATAGCAGAAGATTGGGAAGATGAAGGATTTATAGGTGTGGAGGGGTCCAGACCCAATGTGTGGCCAGAAAGGAGCTTGAGGTGGCAGAGTCGGGAGTGTGCCTCGGCTTGGGTCGTCCAGAGATGGGGGTTCAGGAGGGGCGACGGTGACACCAAGATACTTGAGGGCGGGGGGGAGGTTGATAGGACGGTTGTAGATGGTGAAATAAAATTCTAGGAGATGGAAGGAAGGGGTGATTTTGCCTACGATGATTGCCTGGGTCTTGGAATGATTAGCGTTGAGCAACCACTGGTTACACCAAGTGGCGAACCAGTCAAGATGGGATTGGAGAAGGTTGTGGGAGCGTTGCAGGGTGGGGGCGAGGGCAAGGAAGGCGGTGTCATCGGCGTTCTGGAGAAGGTGTAAGGGAGGTGAAAGCGACGGCATGTCCTCCGTGTAGAGAAGGGAGGGAAGAGGGGAGAGGACGGAGCCTTGGGGCACTCCGGCAGAGGGGTGGAGGGTGTAGGAATCCGTGTTATGGATGGTGACATAGGAAGGACAGTGGGAAAGAAAGGAGGCGATCAGACGGACGTAGTTAACAGGAAGGGCGAAGGTTTGGAACTTGAAGAGGAGAGTGGAATGCCATACACGGTCGTTTGTAGGGTTCCTGCACTTCACTTAAGATCCACATAGCAACTAAGAAGTACATGAAAACATCCATTGCCAAATTTACCTTTATTGTAATTTTAATTGACGTGGAAGCCATAAAAACACTAAACATGGAAGCAAAATGTACACATCTAAGGGCTACTTAAAAAAGGAATAAAATCACTTAAATTTATTTCCACAAGAGGAGAAAACAACGTCCCAATTCGGACCTCGCTAACACTTACATTTTACTGACATTAAATATAACAAGATAAATAATCATTCATGTGACGAGAACAAGTGATTAACACTATCAGTCTTCACAGATGAGAATACGACTATATCCACGAAGGTTCGCGCCCTGGCAAGGGAGATACTTAACTTCAACATATAAGGTGATTACAGTAAGCCCTAATTCCACTCGACAAACGTAGTAACGATATAAGCAAGACAAATGAACTGAACGAGGATAGCCGGATGTGCTGTAGTTAAAAGGGCCACTATCAACCCCGTCAGGACGCGAACCCCGTGAACACGTCTGTTTCAGCTACCTGCAACATACACAGAGTCATTTGTAGCTTCTTAAAAAACAATTAACATGAAAAGGCACAATGCGTAACACACTAATAAAATATAAAAGACTACTTCACAGAACTAGCTCCTCTTTAGACAAAGAAAACAGCAGAATATTGATAAGACGTAAAATTCTTCTAACCTATTACAAACTTAGGTACCACGTAATAGAATACTCAGTTTGACTTGCCTGTTTATAGGTCTTACAGCTCAACAGTGTCAGCTTAAGCAAACCCGCGAATACGAAACTTGAAATATGACAGAAATAATGATTGAAGCCACTGACAATGCTAGCGTGCCCCACAGAGGAGACAATAGTAATTTACAGTGGCACACAACCGACCTTACATCTCCAATTTAGTATAATCAGAATAAACAATTTTGTGTCTAATAATTACTTACAGTACCATGACAACCTCCGAATAACACTTATTACCCAAGGTAGGTGCAGGTATCGAAAGGCATCTCTAGTAATACAGAGTTCGAGTGTATTTACTTATTGGAAGGGTTTCAACTTTACATCTCTTTCCACATAGCTCTCTGTTTACACACTCCTATAACTTCTGCAACTAAAGAAGGGCATATAAATGCATCTATAACTGACACAGATTTAAGCAGACTAGAACAGTACCTTAGTGTGGTGCAAATGGCTTCATTTGCTTTACACGTGGGATACCTTCACCATTCAGTAATTCCGAAATATATTCAACAACGTATGAGAGCAAGACGTCGCCTTGGTATTAGCTATTTAATTCACATAATTTCCTGCACAGACACAAGGCAGACGAAGCGTTTTCACATGCAACAGCGGCTAGCATCACGCATTTCCTCCGTCACGCCATAGACACATCTCAATTTCAATGGCCAGTAACAAGAACCTATACATGCCCTCACAGCAGAAAAACCTCAAAACACAACAGTGCACCACCTCGATACCAAACCCGAGGTATCATCAAGTCGCTGCCGGGATCTCTCACTGACCCTCTCCATAGCGTACAGGCGTCGTACCACAGGCCTCACGGTAAACGTCAACAAGCCACCTTCGACCCTGGAAATCCACTCCGCTGTCACTTTTTTTCTCTCTGTTAACCAACCGACCACCGGCCTGAATCGCGGAAGGCAAAGATGGTGACCCTATAATAGATGGCAGTGATGCCACTCTAAGTGCGAGAACACTGGCGCCAGCCGCGCCACGGCTCAGTCGTAAGCACATTCAAGGTCGAGAGAGGGGAAGATGGCGGAGGGATGGTAGTTAAGTTGTTTGGAGAGGAGGTGAGTGAGGTGAAGGAGAAGGTCATCAACAGAGAAAGACAGTCGAAAGACACATTCGGTAACGGGAAGGAGGCGGTTGTGGCGGAGATGCAGGTGGATGCTTCAGGTGAGGATAGATTCCAGTACCTTGCTGAAGACCGAGGTAAGGCTGATGGAACGATAGGAGGAGACAGCGGACGGCAGTTTGTCGGGTTTGAGGATGCGTCACGGTCCGGGAGGTTTTCCACAGGTCGGGGTAGAAGCCGGTGGACAAGACCACATTATATAGTCTGGCCAGGGAGGAGAGGAAGGAGGTGGGAGCTTCACGGAGGTGACGATAGGTAACATGGTCGTGACTGGGAGCGGTGTTGCGTTTTGTGCAGAGTGTAAATATGATATCCTGAGTAGTGATCGGGGCATTGCGTTCGGTGTGTGTAATGTTGTCAAAGTACTGGAAGCCAGGACCGAGTAGAGGGCAGAGATGTCAGTTTGATCGCAGACATCAGGGCAGAGGGAGTAATCGAACAGGGGATCGTCAAGGAGCGTAAAGATATTGGAGAGGTAAGAAGCAAAATGATTTGCCTTATTGAGGTTATCAGGAATGGGGTGGTCATCATGAAGGAGAGTTTATTAGGGGGGGAGTTCGATCCAGGCAAGCGGCGGAACGCTGACCATTACTTAGATAAGTTGATAGGTACGGTAGCATTGTGACGGGTGCATGTCTGTCGCCAGTCCTGTCGTTTCTTGGCCGCGAGCAAGTTTCGGACATGTCGTTGGAGTTGCCAGTGGCGTCATATTGGCGTCCTGGTCATGCGTGTGAAGGAAGGCATGGTAGAGATGGCGGGATTCCTGGAGGAGAAGGACAGCCTGTGGGGGTAAAGTGGGATGGTGCGGGTGGATGGCGACGGTAGGGATCTGGGCCTTCGCGGATTCAGCCAAAGTCTGCTGATGAAAGGAGGTGGCATGGGTTACGTGATCAGGGTGGTGGTAGGCTAGGGGGTGGCTATCGATCCGGGTAGCTTGCATTTATCGCGAATCTCTTGCCCAACGTAAAGTCCTGAGCGACTGGAATAAAGCACAGGTGACGCCTGTATATAAGAAGGGTAGAAGGATAGACCCTCAAAATTACAGACCAATATCCTTAACATCGGTTTGTTGCAGGATTCTCGAACACATTCTCAGTTCTAATATAATGAATTTCCTTGAGACATAGAAGTTTCTGTCCATGCATCAGCACGGCTTTAGAAAGCATCGCTTCTGTGAAACGCAACTCGCCCTATTTTCACATTATATCTTGCAAACCATGGATGAAGGGTACCAGACGGATGCCATATTCCTTGACTTCCGGAAAGCATTTGACTCGGTGCCCCACTGCAGACTCCTAAGGTATGAGCATATGGGATTGGTTCCCAAGTATGTGAGTGGCTCGAAGACTTCTTAAGTAATAGAACCCAGTATGTTGTCCTCGATGGTGAGTGTCCATCGGAGGTGAGGGTATCATCTGGAATGCCCCAGGGAAGTGTGGTAGGTCCGCTGTTGTTTTCTATCTACTTAAATGATCTTTTGGGTATCGTGGATAGCAATGTGCGGCTGTTTGCTGATGATGCTGTGGTGTACGGGAAGGTGTTGTCATTGGGTGACTGTAGGAGGATACAAGATGATTTGGATAGGATTTGTGATTGGTGTAAAGAATGGCAGCTAACTCTAAATATAGATAAATGTAAATTAATGCAGATGAATAGGAAAAAGAACCCTGTAATGTTTGAATACTCCATTAGTAGTGTAGCGCTTGACACAGTCACGTGGATTAAATTTTTGGGCATAACATTGCAGAGCGATATGAAGTGGCACAAGCATGTAATGGAAGTTGTGGGGAAGGCGGATAGTCGTCTTCAGTTCATTGGTAGAATTTTGGGAAGATGTGGCTCATCTGTAAAGGAGACCGCTTATAGAACACTAATACGACCTATTCTTGAGTACTGCTCGAGCGTTTCGGATCCCTATCAGGTCGGATTGAGGGAGGACATAGAAGCAATTCAGACGCAGGCTGCTAGATTTGTTACTGGTAGGTTTGATCATCATGCGAGTGTTACAGAAATGCTACAGGAACTCAGGTGGGAGTCTCTAGAAGAAAGGAGGATTTCTTTTCGTGAATCGCTACTGAGGAAATTTAGAGAACCAGCATTTGAGGCTGACTGCAGTACAATTTTACTGCCGCCAACTTACATTTCACAGAAAGACCACAAAGATAAGATAAGAGAGATTAGGGCTCGTACAGAGGCATATAGGCAGTCATTTTTCCCTCGTTCTGTTTGGGAGTGGAACAGGTTGAGAAGATGCTAGTTGTGGTACGAGGTACCCTCCGCCACACACCGTATGGTAGATTGCGGAGTATGTATATAGATGTAGATGTATCCTGGTAGGCATTCCATTTGACTTCGGAATAATCATGGACATTTCGGGGGGGGGGGGAGGGGGGGAGGTCGTTGCGAGGGTCGGGACAGGAACAACGACTGTCTGATACGGTGAGGAGGACAGGGTGATGGTCACTGCCAGTCGGGGGTCAAGGACGTCCACCGCTATGCAGCCAAGGAGGTTAGGGGAGGCCAGGACGACATCAGGTGTGGTATTGGATTTGGGGCGGGTGTGTTGGGGAATGGGAACGAGGTCACCTTGGAGGGTGGACAGAAACTGATGCCACTGACATAGCTGGTCGGCGGAACGACTATGGATGTTGAGGTCAGTGGCAGTCATGTAGGAGAAGAAGGTACGGTTGATGTGGGAAAGGAAGTCGAAAGGAATAGGGGCAAAGGGGCGGACATAGATGGTGGCGCACGTAATGGTAAGGCCGGGAAAGAAGACACTAAGGATCAGGTGTTCTGTGGGCTGGGGAGGGTGGGGTTGGAGCTGAACGGGGATCTGGCAGTCGTGGCCAATGGCTACTCCACCACGCGCTTTCAGGAGGGGTAGGAAAAGAATGTTAACTGGGCTTTTTAGTTGCTACTTACGACTCCTAGCCGCGACTTGTCACTGAAATAGCAAAAAGCAGTACGAAATTCGGCCAACGGATGGCTCACTGCGTTGAATGTGAAACGCTATCTGCGACTGCTAATTGTGACTGAAACCACAGTTAGATTCTGTAAAGTTGTTATTGCGATATCTGTGGCTTCTCAATCACTGTGATTTCTAACAGATATGCGATTTCCCGCCCACCACTAGTGGTGCACGTTAGTATCTATGAACTTGTTATTTGTCAGTTTTCATCCTATAACACTGCGGTAGGGTTAAGGTCAGTTGCTAGGAAATGGTTGTTAAATGAATCAATTTGGACATCGGGAACATCCTTAAAAACAAATTTAAATATATGTCGGTATGCGTCAACGACCGTGTTTCCGCTAAGGTCGGATGTCTAATGGCATCATTATTATTTGTGTTTACCTAGAAGCATGAGACGCGGAAAGAAACAACGTTTCACAGTACAACTGAAAGAAAATGGAAAGTGTTTAATTTGTAACTACGTAAGATGAAAAAGTAGC
Source organism: Schistocerca nitens (assembly GCF_023898315.1). Taxonomy (NCBI): domain Eukaryota; kingdom Metazoa; phylum Arthropoda; class Insecta; order Orthoptera; family Acrididae; genus Schistocerca; species Schistocerca nitens. The sequence goes on from NC_064624.1 coordinate 138,790,487, forward strand.
TTTTATCTTATTTCCTTTAATCCGTTTTTCTGTTTGTATTTGAGTCTTTGAGAGCGTTTTTCCCTAATAAAGTAAGAGTATATCAAGTTGAAATTAACATCATGTACTATGGTCGGTGGTCGCTTGGTGGAGTGAAAGTTTTAAGCTTGTAAGTGAAGGCAGTGAGGAGTTATGGTCATTTATTTCGCATGTTATAGAACACGAAGGGAAGAGACGCGCTGTCCAGCCCAGTAGCTTAGTTTATGTTGACACTGTAGATGATTACAAGCCATTTAATTTATGAGATTCTCTCGCTGTCACTTGTGTGGACTGGTCGCGTTGTAAGGGATCTGGTATCAAGTGGGGCACAGTGGAATCGCATGTAAACGACAAAATTCCGCACCTGGCTTCAATACCATGAGATTAGGTTAATTAGATGCAGTTATTTGCCTTAATGATGGGGCAGTTCGCAGATGTGATGCTTTAAGCTGCCTTCACATTGGCGATTTCGTCGCCGCGATTCAGCCACGCGATTCAATCGCTGCAATGCGCGCCTATTGTGCGGCATAACCGTGCGACTGAATCGCCAGGTACGCGGCTCAACCACGCGGCAGCAGTTCTGTGGCGGGAGCTGTCTGTGTGCTTGAGCCAGCCAGTTACGAAATGGATTCTGACGAGGAAGTTGCTTTTCGCTCTGTTGTTGAAAAGGAAATACAGGCGACGCTGACGTCAAAGAAAATACTGGATTCATTCTCTACTGAATACTCGAGAGAAACATGGACATTTTTTCCACAATTTGTTAGGAATTAAGAGAAAACCCTGCAAAATTAATGAACAATTTCAGAATGTCTGTGACATCTTTTGATGAACTAGGTGTATGCTGAGACCAAATGTCACAAAGCAAAATATGCAAAGAGTATTTCACCAGAGGAAAGACTTATGATTGCTTTAAGGTAAATAAAATGCTTATTTTACAAATAACTTTATTTTTAAAGTAGGTTTAACAGTAATTTCCTCCAATGGGTAATATTAAAATACAGTAAGCCATAACTGTGATATTTCGCTACCCAGAGAATAAATCAGTGACCACTGATGAATCAGATGATACAGGTGAAAGTGTGGCATCACGATGTGATGTACATGGGCTTGGATTAGATGCAGGTACAGTTATGGGTGAATATGAGTAAACAGGCATTGGTATTTGTGAAGTGAACTGAAAATTATTGTTGTCTAGTGGACTGTAAGACCTTCCTCAAAACTGACATTATTTCAGATTTAGCATCCATTTTCAAATGTTGTGGCACAGATTTCATATCATCTAATAATGACAGTAGAAAATGTTTGTCAGGGCCATCTGCTTCGGTCATTGATGCGTTTTTTTCCCTTGATGTTTTGCTGCAAGTACCTGAAATAATTTCTCCTCGTCTGTCATCTTTTGTCTTCTACGGGAATTGGAGGAGAACCATTTTTTTGAGGCTTTTGTCTTATTGATTTCTCTTGTGTAACAGTCATGTTCTTCCACTTCTTCTGTAACTGTGTTGCTCTAAAAAAACAAAACTCTCTGATTTCAGGTACTTTTCTACAGGCTGTACATTTACAGAGCTACATTATTCCTTCAAATATGGCATTTCAACTATGTCAAAAACTGGAGGGAGAAAGAATCGGCACTGCAGCAATTGTAAGAGCGGCTACTGCGCTGCCATCTGTTGATGTCGCGAAGCGACAGCCGCGTGGCAGTTCTTCGAGATCTGCCTAACGTGAAAGTCTGGTTTACCTCTCCTGGCCGGATATTCGTGGACGAGTCGTTTGAGAAAAGCGTATCCTATAAAAAAAAATATATTTTTTCTTTAATGATGATAATGTGCGTGAGAATTAGACTGAATAATCCCTGACAACGGCTTCATACCCGTTTCCACTATTTATGGCAAATGTTTTATATATATAAATGCAATAGGAAAACATTGATCAGAGGGTTGGATCCCCTCAGTCGACGACGTCAGGTTGCAACGCCTGGGCTACTCTCAGGTTGTGATCTGTCTGCCTGCCTGCCTGCCGCTTCCTGCTGTCGCTGTTCGTCCGTCTGTCCGCCTGCCTGCTCGCTGTCCGTCCGTCCGTCCGTCCGTCCGTCTGCCTGTTCGCCGCCGTCTGCTGTCCGTCCGTCCGTCTGCCTGTTCGCCGCCGTCTGCTGTCCGTCCGTCCGTCTGTTCGTCGCCGCCGGTGCCCGCCGCCGCCGCCGCCCCGGCCCCGTCCGCGGCAGCAGCGTTCCTGCCTCTCGCCGTCGCCGTCGCCGTCGCCGTCCGCCGTCCCCCAGTGTGTGTCCTGTCCTTTTAGTGCTGTGTTTTTTCTTTCTTCTCCTTGTCGTCATGTCCGCCCCCACCACCACCGTCACTACTACCACCACCGCCATCGTGTATACGTCCCCTTCCGCCGCCTCCACCACTATCACTTGGTGTGCCCAGTCCCACCCCCCTCCTTCCATCCCTCCCCTCCTCTCTATCCCTTCGCCCTCGCTCTTTGTCGCCCCCTCTCCCGCTTCTTCCTCTCGTTCTGATCCCTTCCCCCCACTCCCCCAGCCTGTCACTGCAGCTCCGGCTCGGGTGGTGGCCCGTCGGGCCACTGCCCACGCCCAGCTCTCCCCGTCGCCATCGCCATCGCCATCGCCGCCGCCGCCACCACCACCACCGCCATCATCGTCGCCTTCACCATCACTGACGCCTTCGCCTGCACCGTCACAGTCATTATCTCCGGCGCCGACTGCTGCGTCCGTGCCAGGACCTGTCCCTTCCCGCCACCTCCCCATCGTTCCCGTCCCTCTTATCACCACCCGCCCATCAGCCGCTGTCAAACGCCCTAGTGGCGCCCCCACTTCCTCTGCTCCTAAAAAGGCTCCACCCCGCCCCCCATCCCCGCCCCAAAATGCCATGGACGTCTCCCCACCAGGCCCCGCTCCCTCCTTCTCCTCCTCCTCCTCCTCCTCCTCCCCACCCGGTCTCTACAAATATCTCCTGTCCCGTCCCGATCCTTCCTTCCTCGAGGCCCGGAATCTCTCCCTCCTCCTCCGCCAACATTTCCCTGGCGCCCCCATATCTCTCCTTACTCCCAGACGGGACTCTGTTCTTATCTCCTCCCCCAGCCCAACCCTCCATACTGACATCCTCTCCCGCCTCCCCATCACCCGTTTTGGTCCTAACGCCTCCCTCACCCCTGCTCCCTCCCCATCTCCTACCCGCCAACCCCAACCCCCGCGTCGCCCGCCGACCCTCACCGCCGTGATCACTCGGCTTAGTCCGTCGATCACGGAGGAGGAGGTGTTGGCGGAGCTGAAGGCCCATCCCACCCTGGAGGTGCAGGCAGTCCGCCGCATTTTTAACGCGACCGGCCCCACCCGCCTTATGCGAGTGTTCTCTGAGGACGCCCCCTCCATTGACCGCCTCCTGAAGGAGGGTGCCCTCCTCTTCAATCAGCGGTACAAGGTAGACCCCTCCCGTTCCCCCCCTCAATCCCTGCGCTGCCAGAGATGTCTGCGCTACAATGCACATACAACAGCCGAGTGCCGCGAGGCCCCCACCTGCCCGCATTGTCGACAAGCGCACTTCCTCCGGCAGTGCCCCAACCTTCAATCCCCTCCCTCCTGTAATACCTGCAGCCTCCCCCACCCTACCTACTCCCAAAAGTGTAAAGCCCGACCCCCTCCCACCACCCCTGAACTCACCATACCTGTCCGTCCCCTGGACGCCCCCACCCCTCCTGGCAATTCCCTTCGTCCCCCCCCCACTGCTGAGGACATCATCAGGTTCCTCACTATTGTCCTCCAAAACGTCCATCCCTTTCAGCGCCCCCACACCCTCCAACAGATCTCCCTCGCCGCCCGTTCCATCTTCCACCTTAAAATGTACGCCACCTATTCCCATAACCAGGCCCATTTCACCTTCTCCCGCCTTGACACCCTCGTCTAAATCCTTATCATGGCGCGACAGCATCGTATCCTGTTCAACAATATCCACTCCCTTCCCGCCAACAAGAACCTCTTCCTGCACACCCTTGCTACCCACCGTGTGGATGCCTTCCTCCTCAATGAAACCTTCCTCCAACCCCACCACTCCATCCACACCTCCCCCTATCTCCTCCACCGATCCGATAATCCCCTCCCAGTTGCGCGTGGCGGAGTTGCCATTGGCCACCACCGCCAGATCCCCGTTCGGCTCCAACCTCTCCTTCCCGACCCCACCGAACACCTGATCCTTAGTCTCTTCTTCCCCAGCCTTACCGTTACCTGTGCCACCATCTATGTCCACCCCAACGCCCCTCTTCCTTTCGACTTCCTCTCCCACATCGACCGTACCTTCTCCTCCTATGTGATCGCCGCCGACCTCAACATTCATAGTCGCTCCGCTGCCCAGTTACGGCGGTGGCATCGGTTCCTCTCCTCCGTTCAAGGCGACCTCATCCCCATCCCCCAGCACACCCGCCCCGAATCCAATTCCACTCCCGATGTTATTCTCTCCTCCCCCAACCTCCTTGGTCGCATTACGGTGGATGTCCTGGAGCCTATTGGTAGTGACCATCTCCCTGTCCTCCTCACCGTTTCAGACGGTCGTCGCCCCCGCCCCGACCCTCGTCATGACCCTCCCCCCAAGTACATCCATGAATATTCCCGTGCCAACTGGAATGCCTACCAGGATACCCTCTCCACCCAGGTCGATAGCCACCCTCTCACCTACCACCACCCTGACGATGTCACCCATGCCGCCTCCTTTCTCCAGCAGACCTTGTCTGAGGCCGTGGAGGCCCACGTTCCTACTGTCGCCATCCACCCCCACCGTCCTACCTTACCCCCACAGGCCGTTCTCCTCCTCCGTGAATCCCGTCGTCTCTACCGTACCTTCCTCCGCACGCGTGACCCGGACACACTACGACGCCACCGGCAACTCCAGCGACACGTCCGTAATTTGCTCACAGCTAAGAAACGCCGGGACTGGCGACAGACATGCACCCGTTTAAATGCAACCCTACCAATCAACTCGTCCAAGTTCTGGTCGGCCTTCCGTCGCCTTACCGGAACTAAACCCTCCCCCTACTATCCTCTTCTCCACGATGATCACCCCTTCCCTGACACCCTTAGTAAGGCCAATCACTTTGCCTCCTACCTCTCCGATGTTTTCTCCATCCCCGACGATCCCCAGTTCGATTACTCCCTCTTCCCAGATATCCGCGATCGAACTGACACCTCTGTCCCTCCCCTCGCTCGTGGTTTCCAGTACTTGGACAACATTACACACACGGAACTCAATGCCCCTATCACTACACAGGATCTCATTGATACACTCCGCACAAAACGCAACACCGCTCCTGGTCACGATCGTGTCACCTACCGTCACCTTCGTGAAGCTCCTGTCTCTTTCCTCTCCACCCTGGCCACGCTCTACACTGTAGTCCTGTCCACCGGTTACTACCCCGACCTGTGGAAAACCTCCCGTATCCTCATGTTCCTCAAACCTGGCAAACCGCCGCCCGCCGTCTCCTCCTACCGTCCCATCAGCCTTACCTCGGTCTTCAGCAAGGTCCTGGAATCTATCCTTACCCGCCGCATCCACCAGCATCTCCGCCAGCACCGCCTCCTTCCCGTCACCCAGTGTGGCTTTCGGCCATCCTTCTCTTCCGACGATCTTCTCCTTCACCTCACTCATCTCCTTTCCGAACAGCTTAATTCCCGTCGCTCCGCAATCTTCCTCTCCCTTGACCTCGAACGCGCTTATGACCGCGTCTGGCATTCTGGTCTCCTCTTCAAGCTCCAGACCTTTGCCCTTCCCATTAACTACGTCCGTCTGATCGGTTCCTTTCTCTCCCACCGTCCTTCCTATGTCACCATCCATAACACAGATTCCTACACCTTTTTCCCCTCCGCCGGTGTGCCCCAAGGCTCCGTCCTCTCCCCCCTTCTGTACCTTTTGTACACGGCGGACATGCCGCCGCCGTCGCCCCCCGTCCACCTTCTCCAGTTTGCCGATGACACCGCCTTCCTTGCCCTTGCCCCCACCCTGCAACGCTCCCAACGCCTTCTCCAATCCCATCTTGACCGATTCACCGCTTGGTGTGACCAGTGGTTGCTCAAGGTCAATCCTTCGAAAACCCAGGCGATCATTGTAGGCAAAACCACCCCTTCCTTCCGCCTCCTTGATTTCTATCTCACCGTGTATGGCCGTCCTATCGCCCTCACTCCCACCCTTAAGTACCTTGGCGTCACCCTCGACCGTCGCCCCTCCTGGACTCCCCATCTCCAGACGATCCAAGCCAAGGCACGTTCCCGACTTCGTCTCCTCAAGCTCCTTTCCGGCCGCACGTGGGGTCTGGACCCCTCCACAATCCTCACAACCTATAAATCCCTCATCCGCCCTATCCTTTGTTACGCCCATCCAGCCTGGATCTCCGCCCCCCCTACCTTCTATAAATCCCTCCAAATCCTTGAACGCCATGCTCTCCGCCTTGCCTATCGCATCCGTCTCCCCTCCCCCACGCGGATCCTGTATGATCTCATCCCCTTCCCCCACCTCCTCCTTTTCCTTGAAAGGATACGGATCCTGTACACCTCCCGTAAACTTGATCCTCCTCACCCGCTCGTGTCCCCGATCCTCTCCCACCCCCGCCCGCTGCCGCGCCTGTATTCCCACGTCCCACCCGGTCTCCATCTCTCCACCCTCCTTACCCTCTCCCAAGGTGGCTTCCGCCAGCTCCCCCTCCCTGATGATGTCCTCCTCCCCTGCATCTACCCCTCCTATCAACTTTGATCCTCCCCCCCCCCACCTCCTGTGTCCTTTCCTTCAGGCACCCTCCCTCCCCCCCTTTTCCCTTCCCTTCTCTTTCCTTTCCCCCCTCCCTCCTACCCTCTCCTCCGGGCTTCCCTCCCCCTTCCTCCCTCCCCCTCTCTCCTTTGCCCATGGCATCTCTGCTCTCCCCTCTCGCATTTCCCCTTCCTCCTCCTCCACCTCCTCTCTTGGCAGGTCCTCGGACTCGTACACGCTGAGTGGACATTCGCGCGCCGGAGATCATCGCCATCAGTGTCTCGTGAGTGCCGTCATGTTTAGTGTTCAGTGTTCCCGTCATACTCCATCGTTCACCTGTGCCATCGCCATCTTCAGTGTTAGTGCGTCGTGACAACAGTTTGTAGTGAATTATCGTCGAGTGTGAACGGCTCCGTGTTTGTCTTTATGTGTCTACTGTTTTATTACCCACCGTTATGTCACATTTGTGTATTCTTTCTGTTCTTTCTTTCTCTCCTCTACGGCTGAAGAGCGGCGTACCATGCTGCTGACAGCCTGCCTGTTTGTACGGGTTTGAAAATAACAATAAAGAAAAAAAAAAAAAAAAGGATAACATTCATCTCATCTAGAGGGTTGGATCCCCTCCTTCGAAAGCGTCAGATTGCAAAGCCTGGGCTACTCTCAGGGTGGAATCTCCGTCTTCGAAGATTGTGTTTGTCTGTATGTCTGTCTGTCTGTGTGCCCGCCGCTTGCTGCTGTCGCTGTTCGTTCGTTCGTTCGTTCGTTCGTCCGTCTGTCCGTCCGTCCGCCTGCCTGCTCGCTGTCCATCGCCGTCGTCATACCCGCTGCCGTTGCCGCCGCCGCTACCGCCGCCTGCTGTTCGTCCGTCCGTTCGCCGCCGACCATCGCCGACGCCGACGCCGCCGCTGCCTGCTGCACGTCCGTCTGTCCGTCGCCGTTCGTCTGCAATGAGTACTCCCACCTCCACCGTCATCTACACCTCCCCCTCCCCTTCTCCCACAGTCACTTCCTGGAGTGCCGCCCCTGGCCTCCCTCCTTCCGCCTCCCCTTCCCTTCCCCCGCTCACACATCCCCCTATCTCCTCCCCTGCTGTATACCCACACCTCTACACCCTTCCTCCAGCTTCCACACCCTCAACAGCTCCCACTCCTACCCCCGCCCTCACGTACGCCTCTGTTGCCGCCTCTGCTGCCGCCCCTCAGGTCGTTGGCTTCCCCTCTCTCACCGACCCCGTTGCTTCGTCTTCTGCATCTCCCGCACGCATCACGTCGCGCCGAGCCACCATCGCCACCACTGAACCAGCTGCTTCTCCCGGTGCCTCCGCTACGCCACAGGGATCTGCCACCCACCACCTCCCTCTCCTTCCCGTCCCTCTCCCCTCCTCACAGCCTCCAGTCTCCAAAAAACCCCAAAAGCGCGTCCTTACCGACTCTGCTCCCGAGACTTCCCACAAAAAATCAACACCACCTCCCCCTCCCCCTGCCGTCACCATGGACACCACCCCTCCTCCTGCCACCCATACCTTGGCCCCCACCCTCCACACCTTCGTCCTGTCAACTCCCAATCCTAAGTTCCTCGACGCTCGTACCCTCACCAAGGAAATACGAAAGTACTTACCTGGTGCTCCCATTTCCCAACTCATTCCCCGCAGGGACTCAGTCCTTATCAAGTCCCCGTCCCCATCCTTTCACACAGACCTCCTGCGAAAACTCCCACGAGTTATGTTTGGCCCCCACGCCTCTCTGACACCCTTCCTTTCCGCTTCCACTCCTCGTCAGCCCCAGCCTCCCCGTCGCCCCCCCACCTACACCGCTGTGATCACCAAGCTCAGCCCGGTGATCACAGAGGATGAAGTGTTGGTAGAACTGAACTCCCACCCGGACTTGGAAATCCGCTCTGCCCGCCGTATCCACAATGCCTCTGGTCCCACCTACCTCATACGGGTATTCTCGGAATCCGGCCCATCCATAGACCATCTCCTCACCCAGGGTGCCCTGATATACCACCGTCGCCACCCTGTTGAATCCTCCAAATCTCCTCCCCAATCCTACCGTTGCCAGCGGTGCCTGATGTACAATGACCACCTGACACCCAACTGCAAAAACCCCCCCACCTGTCCCCATTGCAAGGCCTCCCATTTTCTTAAGAACTGCCCCAACCTCGCTGCTCCTCCTTCCTGTAATACCTGCACTGGCCCCCATCCCACATACTCCCACAAATGTAAAGCTAAACCCCCTCCAGCCACCCCTGAACTTACGGTCCTGGTTCGTCCCGTCAATCCCCCTGTCCATCCCAACAATTCCCTCCGTCCACCCCCCACGGCCGAGGACATCATCCGGTTCATTACCGTTGTCCTCCAAAACATTCACCCTTTTCAGCGCCCCCACACCTTCCAACAAATATCCCTTGCTGCTCGCTCTGTTTTCCACCTGAACGCCTTTGCCACTTACTCCCACAACCAAGCCCACTTCACCTTCACCCGCCTCGACATCCTAGTTTAAGTCTCTTCCCTTCCCTCTCTTCCCCCCCTCCTTCCCGTCATGGCGCGGCACGAGTCTCGCATCCTCTTCCAGAACATTCGCTCCTTCCGCTCCAACAAATACCTCCTCATGCACACCCTCTCCCACCACCAGGTCGACACCTTCCTCTTGAACGAAACCTTTCTCCAGCCCCACCATTCTATCCGCACCTCCCCCTATATCCTCCACCGCACTGACGCTCCTGGTCCTCGTGCGCAGGGTGGAGTCGCGATTGGCCACCTTAAGCATCTCCCTGTCTGGCCACAACCTCTCCTCAATGACCCCACTGAACACCTTATACTTAGCGTCTTCTTCCCCTCCCTCACCATTACCTGTGCCACCATCTATGTCCGCTCCACTGCTCCTCTTCCTTATGACTTCATCTCACACATTGACCACACCTTCTCCACCTATGTGATTGCCGCCGACCTCAACATCCATAGCCGCACTCCTGCTGCCCTTCGGCGGTGGCATCAGTTCCTCTCCACACTTCAAGGTGACCTTGTTCCTCTTCCCCAGCACACCCGACCTGAAAGTAACACCACCCCCGATGTTGTCATTGCCTCCGCCAACCTCCTTGGGCGTATCACTGTCGCTGTCCTTGACCCCACAGGTAGCGATCACATCCCTGTCCTTCTCACCATCACGTCTGCAAACCGCCCCCCTCCGGCTCCGCACCCTGCAACCCCTCCCAAGGTCGTCCATGACTATCGCCGTGCCAACTGGGATGCCTACCGGGACTCCATCTCTGCCCAGGTCGAAAGCCACCCTCTTACCTATCGCCATCCTCACGACATCAACCACGCCTCGTCCTTCCTTCAGCAGGTAATTACTGACGCCGTGGAGGCCCATGTTCCTACTAAAATCATCCACCCACACCGCCCCACTCTCCCTCCGCGGGCTGTCCTCCTCCTCCGTGAATCCCGCCGCCTCTATCGCTCCTTCCTGCGCACTCGTGACAGGGATACACTCCAACGCCACCGGCAAATACAGCGACACGTACGGAACCTTATTACAGCAACGAAACGCCGAGACTGGCGCCAGACCTGCACACGACTCAACGCCACCCACCCTATCAACTCCTCCAAGTACTGGTCCGCCTTCCATCGTCTTACTGGTTCCCTTTCCGCTCCCCACTACCCCCTTCTCCATAACGATCGCCCCCTTCCTGACAACCTCAGTAAAGCCAACCACTTCGCTTCCCACCTTTCCGAGGTCTTCTCCATCCCCGGTGATCCCCACTTTGATTATTCTCTTTTCCCCATGGTCATGGAACGTGCCGATACCTCGGTCGCTCCTCTTGCTCCTAGTCTCCAGTACTTGGGGCAGTTGCCCCCCTCCGACATAAACACTCCCATCACAGCACAAGACATTAAACTTATCCTCCGGTCCAAACGCAACACGGCCCCTGGTCACGACTGTGTCACCTACCGTCACCTTCGTGAAAGCCCCTATTCCTTCCTGACTGTCCTCGCCCATCTCTATAATGTCGTCCTCTCTACTGGCTTCTACCCTGACCTGTGGAAGACCTCCCGCGTCCTCTTATTCCTCAAGCCCACCAAACCCCCTTCTGCCGCCTCTTCCTATCGTCCCATCTGCCTCACCTCCGTCTTCAGTAAGGTCTTTGAATCCATCCTCTTCCGCCGTATCCATCAGCACCTTGCTCAACACCACCTCCTCCCCCTTACCCAGTGTGGCTTCCAACCCTCCTTCTCTGCTGACGACCAACTCCTAAACCTTGTTCACCTTCTGTCCCTCCAGCTCACCTCCTGTCGCTCCGCCATTTTTGTTTCCCTTGACCTCCAAAATGCCTATGACCGTGTATGGCATCCCGGTCTCCTCTTTAAACTCCAAACCTACGCCCTGCCTATCAATTTTGTCCGTCTGGTCGCTTCCTTCCTCTCGCACCGTCCTTCCTATGTCACCCTCCACAACACCAACTCCCGTCTCTTTTATCCCACGGCTGGCGTCCCCCAGGGTTCTGTCCTCTCCCCTCTCCTTTATCTCTTGTATACAGCTAATATGCCCAAGCCACCCCCACCAGTCCACCTTCTCCAGTATGCTGATGACACCGCCTTCCTGGCTCTCTATCCTACCCTTCAACGGTCTCAACGTACCCTCCAAACCCACCTTAACCAGTTCACCACTTGGTGTAACCAGTGGTTCCTCCATCTCAGCCCCTCCAAAACCCAGGCAATCATCATAGGCCGCACCACTCGCTCCTTCCGCCTCCATGATTTCTACCTCACCCTTTATGGTCGTCCTATCCAACTCACCCCCACCCTGAAATACCTTGGCCTCACCCTTGACCGCCACCTCACCTGGACCCCTCATCTCCTGACCATCCAGCAGAAAGCCCATTCCCGCCTCCGCCTTCTGAAACTCCTGTCTGGCCGGACATGGGGCTTGCATCCTTCTACCATCCTCCACACCTACAAATCCCTCATCCGTCCTATCCTCTGTTATGCCAGCGTTGCCTGGATCTCCGCCCCCACCCGCTTTTACAAGGCCCTCCAAATCCTTGAACGCCATGCGCTCCGCCTTGCCTTCCGTATCCGCCTTCCTTCCCCCACACGGCTCCTGTATGAACTGATCCCCTTCCCCCACCTCCTCCTGTTCCTCCAACATCTCCGCATCCTTTACATTGTTCGCAGGCTTGATCCCCCCCACCCTCTGGTTTCCTCCTTCCTCTCCACCCCCCGCCCGTTGCCGCGCCTCTATCGCTGTATCCCTCCCTTTCTCCACCTCCACACCCTCCATCTCCTTCATCAGGGCAACTTCCAACGCCTCCCCATCCCGGATGACGAACTTCGCCGTGACATCTACCCTTCCTTCCAACTATAGCCTGGCCTTGTTCCCCCCCCCTCCCCAGGGCCCCCTTTTCCTCTTTCCTCCTTCTCCCAGAGCGGATTTTCCTCCGTCCCCCCCTCCCCTGAGACCCTGCACCCCATACTTGCCTCTCTCCTTCCCACATCCCTCCCTACCTGGCCCTCTTCCACGCGCCCCCCGCTCCCCTCCCCCATCTCTTCCCCTCCCTCCCTTCTCCAGGTCTCCCTCAACTCCTAGCGCCTGGCAGATCCTCTGTGTTGCTCTTCATCAGTGTGCCACATCAGTGTTGTTTAGTGCTGTTTCTCGTGTGCGTCAAGAGGTGTGTTTTAATTGTGTCCTGCCTTGAGGTTCGCCGCCAGTGTTACGTTATGTGCTATGCCGTCCGTCGCTATCTTTATGCTCCAGTCTTACTGTGCCTTGTGTTCTTTTAAGCGTCGCAGTGTGTGGTTTTTTATGTGTGCTACTTTTAAACAGTTTTTTCTCTCCATTTTACAGTCACCCCGTTTTTTCTCTATTGCCTTCCATGATGTTCCCCTTTTTTATATCTATGTTCACCTTATTCTCTCCTTTGCTGTTTTTAAATGTCTTCTATTGTTTTGTTCTATGTCTTTCGGCTGAAGAGCAGTGCCTATGCTGCTGCCAGCCCGCCCCGATGGGGAATTGAAATACAATAAAGGAAAAAAAAAAAAACATTCATCTTCGGCGGTAATTCAGTCGAATACCGCCCTTCGATCTGTGCTGTTCTCGTACCGATCGAAGTGTTAGGTGTTGCAGGTGTCAGCCAGCCAGCCAGCCAGCCCATTGACGTGCAGCAGCCAGCAGTCAGCAGCGGTCCTCGCCAGCGGCGGTCCTCGCCAGCAGCCAGCGGCGGTCTATGCCAGCAGCCAGCAGCGTCCCCGCTAGCAGCACGCAGCGGTCCTCATCTACGCCGACCCCAGCCAGCATCCAGCATCCAGCGGCCAGCAGCGGTCCCGCCACCAGCGGTTGCGGCCAGCGGTGGTCCTAGCTGCCCCCAGCAGCAGCAGCAGCAGCCGGCCAGCAGGCCGGGTCGCCCACCCCCAGAGGCAGCAGAGTGGGGCTTCGGCCCCAATCTCCTTCGTCATTCTCCGTCCCTCTCTTCTCTGTGTCTCTCGTTTGTTCCTTTGTCTAGTACTGTGTTTTTTTCCCCCTTATCATCATGTCCACCCCCACCACCACTTCTACAGCCACCACCACTGCCATTATCTACACCTCCCCCTCCGCTGCTGCCACCACTATCACGTGGTGTGCCGCTTCCCTCCCCCCTCAGTCCATCCGCCCACTCCTCACTCTCTCATCTCCCTCCCTCTTTGTCGCCCCGTCCACGGCTCCTCCCTCCCGCACCTCCTCTGATCCCTTCCCTCCACTCCCTCCCTCTGCTCCTTCCGATTCTGCGGCCCCCGCCAGGGTGGTCGCCCTGCGGGCTACTGCCCACGCTCCACGCTCGACGCTCCACTCTCCCCTTCACCTTCATCGTCTTCATCGTCGGCTTCACCATCGCCTTCGCCATCGCCATCGCCATCACCCTCACCGTCTCCGGCGCCGACTCCAGCCCAGGGACCTGCCACTCCCCGCCACATTCCAGTTGTTCCCATCCCCCACACCTCCTCCACCGCCGTCAAGCGCCCCAGCGGCACCCCTGCCTCCTCTGCTCCCAAATAGGCTCCGCCTCGTCCCCCTTCCCCCACCCCTGATGCCATGGATGTCTCCCCGCCCGTCCCTGCCCCCTCCTCCTCCTCCTCCTCTACCCCCTCCTCCTACCACTACCTCCTCTCCCGTCCGGATCCCTCCCTCCTTGAAGCCCGGAACCTCACCCTCTTCCTTCGCCAGCATTGTCCTGGTGCCCCCATCTCCCTCCTCATTCCTCGCCATGATTCGGTACTCATCTCCTCCCCCAGCCTTACCCTCCACACAGACCTCCTTTCCCGCATCCCTGTCACCCGCTTTGGCCCTCATACCTCTCTCACCCCTGCTCCTTCACCACCTCCCTCCCGCCAACCCCAACCTCCGCGTCGCCCGCCAATCCTCACCGCCGTGATCACTCGGCTCAGTCCAGTGATCACGGAAGAGGAGGTGTTGGCGGAGCTTCAGGTCCATCCCCATCTGGAGGTGCGTGCGGTTCGCCGCATCCATAACGCTGCCGGCCCCACCCGCCTTATGCGCGTTTTTTCTGAGCACGCCCCCTCCATAGACCGTCTCCTGAAGGAGGATGCCCTCCTTTTTAACCAGCGTTATAAGTTTGACCCCTCCCGTTCCCCTCCTCAATCCCTCCGCTGCCAAAGGTGCTTGCGGTATAATGCGCACCCAACATTTGAGTGCCACGAGGCCCCCACCTGCCCGCACTGTAGGCAAGCCCACTTTTTACGGCAGTGCCCCAATCTCCAGTCCCCCCCCTCCTGTAATACCTGTAACCTCCCTCATCCCACCTACTCCCAGAAGTGTAAGGCCCGACCCCATCCTACCACTCCTGAACTCACCGTTCCGGTCCGCCCTCTGGACGCCCCCACCCCTCCCGACAACTCCCTTCGCCCACCCCCTACCGTTGAGGACATCATCCGATTCCTCACCATTGTCCTGCAGAATGTTCATCCTTTTCAGCGCCTACACACCCTCCAACAGATCTCCCTCGCCGCCCGCCAACAAGAGCCTCTTCCTCCACACCCTTGCCACCCACCGCGTGGACGCCTTCCTCCTTAATGAAACCTTCCTCCAACCCCACCACACCGTCCACACTTCGCCCTACCTCCTCCACCGCTCCGATAATCCCCTCCCAATTGCGCGTGGCGGAGTTGCCATTGGGCACCATCGCCAGATCCCCGTTTGGCTCCAACCTCTCCTTCCCGACCCCACCGAACACCTGATCCTTAGTCTCTTCTTCCCCGGCCTTACCGTTACCTGCGCCACCATCTATGTCCGCCCCAACGCCCCTATTCCCTTCGACTTCCTCTCCCACGTCGACCGTACCTTCTCCTCCTACGTGATCGCCGCCAACTTCAACATCCATAGTCGTTCCGCTGCCCAGTTACGGCGGTGGCATCGGTTCCTCTCCTCCCTTCAAGGCGACCTCATCCCCATCCCCCAGCACACCCGTCCCGAATCCGACTCCACTCCCGATGTTATCCTCTCCTCCCCCAACCTCCTTGGCCGCATAACGGTGGATGTCCTGGAGCCTATTGGTAGCGACCTTCTCCCTGTCCTCTTCATCATTTCAGACGGTCGTCGCCCACGCCCTGACCCCCGTCATGACCCTCCCTGAAAGTACGTCCATGATTATTCCTGTGCCAACTGGAATGCCTACCGGGATACCCTCTCCGCCCGGGTCGATAGCCACCCCTTCACCTACCACCGCCCTGACGATGTCACCCATGCCGCCTCCTTTCTCCAGCAGACCTTGTCTGAGGCCGTGGAGGCCCACGTCCTTACTGTCGCCATCCACCCCCACCGTCCTACCTTACCCACACAGGCCGTCCTCCACCTCCGTGCATCACGTCGTCTCTACCGTGCCTTCCTCCGCACCAAGGTCCGTAAAAAAAATAAGGTTGAGCAGTAAGCGTTCTGTCCTGCCATTGGCTGACGCTGTGACGTCACGAAGGAACCGCCGCTGCCTCTGGAACAGCGCTACAAGACGCAGCCCGCGCATTTAAGCGATGTATTTGCGAAATGTTTCAGTTTCTACAGAAATAGTAAAAGGTAAATTGTTATTCTGCTATTTCTAGAAAGTTACTGCTATATTCTGTAGCTTGTCCAGCTTTAAACAGACACTGCTGAGTGCTGACTTTAATAAAATCAAGCGTCTATAGATCAAACTATACAAAAATAAGTGCAAAGTACAGTCTGTTTTGCAGTACTCTACGAAGTAAACGTTCGAAATGAGCATCCAATTATCTAACTTTGGCTCTGGGAAAAGTGTTAACTTGTAGACAAGCTCTATGTAACGGTCATTTATATTCTGTTTACATCATGTCTACAGAAACACTGTCGTTTTCACTCAAGAAATTATGCAATTGCCTTATTTGTAGGAAGCATTTGAATTACCTACCTGAACTGACACACACACACACACATTCTTAATTTTCTCACACCTCAAACCTTTGGCTTATATTTTTATCAAGGTGGATGTATAATATTTGCCCTAGTTGTTAAAATTCACTTATATAAAAGGGCATTGAATCAAAAAAAAAGCTGCAAAATACGATTTACAGGAAATAGTGGTAAATTAACTTACTGAGTCCGCCGTTCAGCAAAGTTGGTGTGTAGTGTGGGAAACAATAAGCCAATCCTTGGCACTGTCAGTGTAGAGTCTTGCTAGTTGTGAAACAAATACAGTCAGAGGACCTTCACTTCTATCACTAAGTTTATATATTATTTAACTTTCGCAAATATTGTTTATTTACATTCTAAAGCGATGACAAATACCACTTCCTTGCTTTCCGTTGCTGAGCGGCAACTGCTTTCTTCGACTTGTCCTTTGCAGACAGCCAACGCAGTCGGATAAATGTTCTCATCCTAGCGTAAATCTTAATGATTTCTGGGTGAATAGTGGGGAATCGCTCGGTAAGTATAGCGCACAGGTTCTTGATGACACCACTTTCCCTGGACAAACTGTCGTGTCCATGGATCTGGGCAAAAATTAATTCAAATTAGCTAATTGTTTCGAGCCACGTTTCTGAAGGCACAAGCAAACCGCCACGAGAAACCATGCCCAGCCATCCTCTCGATGTCTCCTCAGGCAGTGTCAGTAACTCCCCAGTGGGTGTGGCCAGTGATCTGTCATACTGTCTGCATCGATAAGCTACATATCCAGTAAGATATTTAAATCATTCAGTGCTACAATCAGAAGCCAGTGACATTGGAGGCACATCGGATTCTCCTACTCCAAAATCTAAATCTTCTATCTCCTTCTCTCCTTCAACCATTGCCAACGCCTCAGACATATCAGGCAGGATATTGCCAAAAACAATTGCAGTCACGAATCTTCCTTCGTCATCTGGCTCAACAGACGATGCGTTTGCTCCCAACAACAACAGTCTTATTCGGCTCTTTACCTCGAATGGCGATGGACGATCATAAAAACGTCTACAAAGATAACCAAACGGAAACGACAACATGCACGAAACACAACACGGACGAACCACGACAACACAAAGCTCAGACGTACACTTAGCGCGCACCAAGAGCTGTTCCTCAGTGACGTCATGCGCAGAACGTCAGAAATGGGTTTGCTTCTGCGCAGCAGTTACTGCTCCCTCGTGCCTCCGCACGCGTCACCCAGACACACTACGACACCACCGGCAACTCCAGCGACACATTCGTAATTTGCTCGCGGCTAAGAAACACCGGGACTGGCGACAGACATGCACCCATTTAAATGCTACCCTACCAATAAACTCGTCCAAGTTCTGGTCGGCCTTCCGTCGCCTTACCGGAACTAACCCCTCCCCCTATTATCCTCTTCTCCATGATGATCACCCTTTCCCTGACTCCCTTAGTAAGGCCAATCACTCTGCCTCCTACCTCTCCGATGTATTTTCCATTCCCGATGGTCCGCAGTTCGATTACTCCCTCTTCCCGGATATCCGCGATCGAACTGACGCCTCTGTCCCTCCCCTCGCTCCTGGTGTCCAGTACTTGGACAACATTGCACACACAGAACTCAATGCCCCTATCACTACACAGGATCTCATTACTACACTCCGCACAAAACACAACACCGCTCCTGGTCACGATCGTGTCACCTACCGTCACCTTCGTGAAGCTCCTGTCTCTTTCCTCTCCACCCTGGCCAGGCTCTACAATGTAGTCCTGTCCACCGGTTACTACCCCGACCTGTGGAAAACCTCCCGTATCCTCATGTTCCTTAAACCCGGCAAACCGCCGTCCGCCGTCTCCTCCTACCGCCCCATCAGCCTTACCTCAGTCTTCAGCAAGGTCCTGGAATCTATCCTCACCCGACGCATCCACCAGCATCTCCGCCAGCACCGCCTCCTTCCCGTTACCCAGTGTGGCTTTCGGCCGTCCTTCTCTTCCGACGACCTTCTCCTTCACCTCACTCATCTCCTTTCCGAACAGCTAAATTCCCGTCGCTCCGCAATCTTCCTCTC
Source organism: Schistocerca nitens (assembly GCF_023898315.1). Classification (NCBI taxonomy): domain Eukaryota; kingdom Metazoa; phylum Arthropoda; class Insecta; order Orthoptera; family Acrididae; genus Schistocerca; species Schistocerca nitens. The sequence continues at coordinate 138,808,712 of NC_064624.1, forward strand.
CCTGGACCTCGAACGTGCCTATGACCGCGTATGGCATTCCGGTCTCCTCTTCAAGCTCCAAACCTTCGCCCTTCCCATTAACTACGTCCGTCTGATCGGCTCCTTTCTCTCCCGCCGTCCTTCCTATGTCACCATCCGTAACGCAGATTCCTACACCTTTTTCCCCTCCGCCGGTGTGCCCAAAGGCTCCGTCCTCTCCCCCCTTCTGTACCTTTTGTACACGGCGGACATGCCGCCGCCGTCACCCCCCGTCCACCTTCTCCAGTTTGCCAATGACACCGCCTTCCTTGCCCTTGCCCCCACCCTACAGCGCTCCCAACACCTTCTCCAATCCCATCTTGACCAGTTCACCGCTTGGTGCAACCAGTGGTTGCTCAAGGTCAATCCCTCCAAAACCCAGGCGATCATTGTAGGCAAAACCACCCCTTCCTTCCGCCTCCTTGATTTCTACATCACCATCTATGGCCGTCCTATCGCCCTCACTCCCACCCTTAAGTACCTTGGCGTCACCCTCGACCGTCGCCTCTCCTGGACTCCCCACCTCTGGACAATCCAAGCCAAGGCATGCTCCCGACTCAGTCTCCTCAAGCTCCTCTCCGGCCGCACGTGGGGTCTGGACTCCTCCACCATCCTCCACACTTATAAATCCCTCATCCGTCCTATCCTTTGTTATGCCCATGCGGCTTGGATCTCCGCCCCCCCCCTTCCTTTTATAAATCCCTCCAAATCCTTGAACGCCATGCTCTCCGCCTCGCCTATCGCATCCGTCTCCCCTCCCCCACGCAGATCCTTTTCCTTGAAAGGATACTGATCCTGTACACCTCCCGTAAACTCGATCCTCCTCACCTGCTCGTCTCCCCGATCCGCTCCCACCCCCGCCCGCTGCCGCGCCTGTATGCCCACGTCCCACCTGGTCTCCATCTCTCCACCCTCCTTACCCTCTCCCAAGGTGGCTTCCGCCAGCTCCCCCTCCCTGATGATGTCCTCCTCCCCTCCATCTACCCCTCCTATCAACTTTGACCCTGCCCCACCCCCCACTACCGGTGTCCTTTCCTTTAGGCACCCTCCCTCCCTTCTCTTCCCTTCCCTTCTCTTTCCTTTTCCCCGTCCCCTCCCTCCACCCCACTTCCCCCGGGCTTCCCCTCCCCCTTCCTCCCTCCCCCCTTTCTCCCCTGCCCGTGGCATCTCTTCTCTCCCCTCTCCCTCTCCCACTCCCCTTCCTCCTCCTCCTCTCTTGGCAGGTCCCCGGACTCGCACACGCATAGTGAACATTCGCGCGCCGGAGATCATCGCCATCAGTGTCTAGTGTGTGTGCTTCGTTTTGTGTTTCGTGCAGTTACAACTCAACTGTTCACATGTGCCGTCGCCGTTCTCCGTGTTTTGTGCGCCGTGTCAACAAGTTTTAGTGTTTTTATCGTCCAACGTGAATGGCTTCTTGTTTATTGTTTTTTGTATCTCCATTTTTTGCCTGCCGTTTTTTGTATTGTCTGTATCACCTCTATGTCATGTTATTGTTCCACTTAAGGCTGAAGAGCAGCGTACTATGCTGCTGACAGCCCACCTGTATAGATGATTAAAATTACAATAAAGGAAAAAAAAGAGGTAAACATTGTATTTGTCTGTTAATGTTTAACTAGCAACAAATTTTTGAACTGCTGTGATTGCGAAATTGCGGTATGTTCCTGTTTCAGATGTGTAAGAATGTAATCTTAGACATACTATTTGTGCTGGTACTGGGAAGTGGAAACGACTAAAGGCAAGGGGAAACTACAGTCGTAATTTTTCCCGAGGGCGTGCAGTTCCGCTGTATGGTAAAATGATGATGGCGTTCTCTAGGGTAAAATATTCCAGAGGCAAAGAAGTCCCCCATTCGGATCTCCGGGCGGGGACTACTGAGGAGGGTGTCGTAATCAGGAGAAAGAAAACTGGCGTTCTACGTATGGGAGCGTGGAATGTCAGATCCCAGCTTAGAAATTTTAAAAATGGAAATGGATAGGTTAAAGTTACATATAGTGGGAATTAGTCAAGTTCAGTGGCAGGAGGAACAAGAGTTCTGGTCAGGTGAATACAGGGCTATAAATAAAATATCAAATAGGGTAATGCAGGAGAAGGTCTAATAACGAATAAAAAAAATAGTAGTGCGGGTGAGCTACTGTGAACAGCATAATTAACACCTTATTGTAACCAAGATAGACATGAAGCCCACACCTACCACAATAGAACAAGTTTATATGCCAACTAGCTCCGCACATGGACTCTGACCACAATCTATTGGCTATGAACTGGAGATCAAAACTGAAGAAACTGCAAAAAGGTAAGAAATTTAAAATCTAGGGACCTGGATAAACTGAAAGTACGAGAGGTTGTAGAGAGTTTCAGGGAGACCATTAGGGAACGATTGACGGAATGGGGGAAATGAATGCTGTAGAAGAAGAATCGGTAGCTTTGAGACATGGAATAGTGAAGGCAGCAGAGGATCAAGTAGGTAAAAAGGTGAGGGCTACTAGAAATCCTTGAGTAACAGAAGAAATACTGAATTTAAGTGATGAAAGGAGAAAATTTAGAAATGCAGTAAATGAAGCAGGCAAAATGGAATACAAACGTCCCAAAAATGAGATCCACAGGAAGTGCAAAATGGCTGAGCAGGGGTGGTTAGAGGACAAATGTAAGGAGGTACGGACATATATCACTAGGGATAAAATAGATACTGTCTACAGTAAAATTAAAGAGGCCTTTGGAGAAAAGAGAACCACTTGTTTGAATATCAAGAGCTCAGATGGAAACCCAGTACAATGCCCTCAGTGCCATTGCAGCGGGAAGGAAGCGACTCTGCCTTACTTCTCTGGTTTCTGTGTTACTAACCTGGTGTCTTGCTGCTTCGGTAGTCCCTCGTCGCACACTGTAGTTCAATTCTTTTATCTTGGCGGCTAGTGCATGCCCGCCCAGACGCGGGAGATTGCTGCGTTGCCAGTTGCAAACGACGCACGCGCCAAGAGAAGCAGCACCATAGTATAGCATAGCTCGCAAACTTACGTTTAGGGGGGAGTGCGCAGTTTATGAAGTAAAGCCACTACGGCCGCATTTAACCCTTTCGCTTCTACAGAGACGTGCTCGCCCCATTCCACACGGTGCGCGATTTTGTCATCACTGCACTGCTCGCCTGTGCAGACACATGGTGTTCCGACTGCTTTGACACATTTATCATTCGATTTCATATAAACTATTTGGCCCAAAAATTTGATTTTTACGCATCTTCTTGACTGATACCTTCCCCCCATAAATGACTTAATTTTGCCTACGACACGTGGCGTTCACTGATAACTAACCACCACTTTATCTCATGTTTAACAGCTGGAATATTTACTTGTCACTGTTCTTTTGGAGCCGCCCCCAGTTACTCGACCGTGCTTTATGAGTGGTGCCTCGCTACTAACTCACCCTTTCTTCCCGACAGACAAGAGAAACACCACCTTCCTCTCTCAGCCTATAAGGACACCTCGCTCATTTCACACACACACACACACACACACACACATATATATATATATATATATATATATATATATATATATATATATATATATATATATATGATCCTACTTCCGAATAGACGGATCTTGTCCCTACTAAGGTTGCAGAACACTGCCTCCTATGATTTCATCACTAATGCTCCTTGTTGACGCTTAATTGTCAAATGAACATGTAGCCTGGCTGCTATTGAGCATTCCCGATCGCATAGATGTGCATAATACTTGGCTTAAATACGTGAAGGGAATGAACGGCCATTACACATTCCTCCCCTTCTTTTTTCTTCAAAACTCAATATGCTCGAAGACCTTGTTTAATTTTGAAATATTCTCGTTTGGGTGTCTCTTGTCCTGGGTTTACATCTTTAATCATTGGTATTACTTGATCTGACGCATACTCTAGTATCATTGCTTATCGATTACTGTTCTCATTATTACACTATCCTTAACATGATGTAGCTATACCGATATATGTCCCATTAAATTGAGTGTGAATTCTATCTTCAAAATCTTATTTGTCATCTTTATCTGATGCGATCTTTATCTAATGCCTTCAGAGTGCCACCTTTTTAGCTTTAAATCTTTTCTGGATATACCATGAACACTATATAACACGTGCCTCAGTTAAAATTGAATATTTATTCAGATGCACTTCTATTTAATCTGAGATGGAACATCTACCTATATGCCCCTTCCTTTTAGCCTATCTAAACATTTACATATTAGTTATTTCTGTATCCAATACACAACAAACTAATCAAAAACTTATAAAATTTCCTTTTGGCTTATCTTACTTTATAATGCCCATTTTCTACTATGTATGTACCATAATCATCGGCTATGTAATTGCTGTCCTATTAGTCACTGGTTCACTACTTTTTTTTCCTTTTTCGTCAGCAAATGCCGTCCTTCTCACTCATAACTTTAAAGCATTGGCCATATTGTGGCTGTTCTATTGCTCATAAATCAACTCGAAGTTCACTACACTAGAAATAATTCATGCAACTACAGTTCGTGATGGGATGAGCTGGGAGACGAGAAGAAAGTGTAGTGCTGAAGCCCCTGTGCGTGTGGCAACAGTGAGCGATGTGGTGTGTAGCTGTTGCTGAGGCTGTCTCGCTCCATATTGCTCAGCGTCTCTCCAGGCCCCATTCGTGGATTACTTGTAACAATTTACACATACATTTAGTCAACAGTTAATACTATTTCAACATAGCTTTCAAGTAACGTTCGGTGCACATTTTTTTCAATTTTTATTTCATGCTTTGTAGTCAATTCTGTGGTTTTCAGAGCTTGCCTACTGCTCTTTTATTCCTTCATTTCGTGTATGTCTTACAATTATCTAAGAGAGTTTTATTCTTATATTTCCATAGATCAGTTCCCTTTATTGTCTACCCTTTTTGTTTTCTTATTTGTTTTCTTTTGGTGAATCATTTAATATCTCATTATCTCGTCTTGCGTCAAGATTTTTACCTAGTATGGATTACCTTCTTCTACTCTTACATTGGAGACCATCATTTCATATCCTTCATGTGTGCATCTTCCAGGGCTTTTACTTGTCATACATAAATCACTATTTCCCGTGTATGTATAGTTAAGTGACGCATGGCCTATCCCTGTTCAACTGTTTCTCACCTGTACTATTCCGTTATGTTTAATGACCCTACTGATAGTGTAAGTGTGCCTATTATTTCTTCTTTACCTTTTCTGCTGCCTACTAATTCCCTCTAACTTACTTCAATAATTCTTACCTTTACTCAAGGTACCTCTCGGGCTACCATTACCCATTATTGGATGTGGGGACAACTTTGTATTACCCTCATCATCTTTATGCTTCATAACCTATAGCGATACCATCCTCTGCCGCTCATTAACTTATACATTTTCTTTCTTTTATTCTATTGGGTTTGGACCCACTTTCCATACTTATATAACTTCTTCACCTTATTCTGCTGCACTTACTTCTTTATCCTTTGGTCACCACTTACCTTGTCAGTTCGCTAAACATATGTTTCACATTTTGTTACCATTCGATCTCGTTACTGTTCATTTATCTAAGCACAATTGCAGAATGTTACCCACTTATATCTATTTTCCCAGTTTTCGCTAAGATGTTTGTTCACTGTCTCCACAATGTCTTTTTAGAATTTATTAACTTTTTTTCCAATATGATAACATTTTTTGTCTCTCTATATCTTGTTTACTCTAATAATAGCTTTTTCCTAGCTGTACTGACTGTCTTTTAGGGTCGTTACATGTTATAATCACATAATTTCAGATTTTGCTAAACATTTTCCAACAGGATAACACAATTTTATAGATAGCTTTTCCCTTTTTGTACCGTCTCTTTTTCTCACTTACCTTTGTTACTCGCTATTCCCATGTTCCTATATTCGAAGATGAAGCAGGGACTGATAATGGAGTATCGTTTTGAGAGAAAGATGGGATTATTTCCAATATGACGAGAATTGGAAGATTTTGCCAATGCCTGAGCACCTGGTGCGTGTCATGCACCTTACCTTGCAAAGAAGTTGTACACTTTGAAATTGGATAGCAAAGAATTAAAGATGATAGTAGATAGTTCTGACTGAAAGAAGAGGAAGAATGACAATATGAGGGGAAACTGAAATAATATTGTCAATAACTTGAGTGCCTGGTGTTTGTTAAACACCTATCATCGCACAGAACACAAAGCCCTCTGAGGTTCTCAATTGATCCTTTGACCAGTTGTGTGTGTGTCCTGTCTATCATTGTCTCCTGTTGATTTATTCCATAATCTGTGTGCTTGGGATATTGTATCTGTCTGTTTGTCAGATCTCCTTGTATCCTATTTTCATTAGTTCCGTTATTTCCCCAGGGGTTCCTTCTCCAACCTTCTAGATTCTAATTGCTCCCTGAAAATGAATCCAATCGATCCAGCGCTTTCACAATTGCGTTTACATCTGACTTATATGTTCCTATCAATTTTTCTTGTACCTTCGGAGGTAACTTGATCATAATGATTGAAATTGAATCCGTTTCTTTCAGGGGATCATCTAAATGCAAGTTCTTTTCCACATACGTCTGGAAGAACTCTTTGTAACTCCTGCAACCACTAGTACTAAAGTTTCGACCTTCAAATAGGTCACTACGAACAAAATTCTCAGTGCTGTTGGACCAAGACTGGTTCATGGATGCTAGCATAAACCCCTCACGTTTTGATTTGCGATCCAGTTTTCATACCCCAGGATAACACTTCGCCTTCCAACCTACTTATAACACAACCTATTTTCTTCCAGAATGATACCCTCAAATTGCCGCTTAAATGCTACAGGATGTATCTGTCCTTTGATGAAAAGCTGTGGAATTTGCACATATGCAGATACTGGTCATTTGAGTCTACCTGTTGTTTACTCCGGTCTTTAGACTTTTCCTTTTCGAACCACATCTCCAATCTCACTTTTATTTCCGCCTCTGCCTGACTAGCATTTTCAGATACTTTTTTCAAGTCGTTTCCTTGTACCTGCTCTCTTATCTTTCTCTTATCTACGCAAGATCAGTGAACTTTACCGACACACAGTTAAACGGTGAAGAAAGACAGCTGTTGGAGAAAGGATTAAAATACAATGTAAATTCAAAAATAGGTGAAGATTACTTAGAAAATTTAATTATAGAAGCAGAGAGTGTTTTGACAAGGGAGGATAGGAATGAAAACACCAGTGTCAACATTGGACTAACTAGAAAACAAGTAAAAAAGAAATCCAGAATATAATAACCAGTATAAAAACACAACAACACACAAAACAACAAAAACACAGAATCTGCAACAATTAGAAAAATTAGGAGAAAACTTCAAAATGAAAATATTATCATTTCAAAAGCAGATAAGGGGAACATGGTGGTACTGATACACAAAGAGCACTTCATTGAAAAACCACACGAATTCATCTCACAAAATAACATTACAAAATTAAAATCAGACTGAACAAACAGATGCCAGACAAAAGTAAAAAACACACTGGAAAATATTGACATCATACTGGATAAGATAAAGAAATGAAAGTTGACACAGATCAATCGCACTGCACCTGTCCTCCGAAGACAACCAAAAATCCACAAACTGAATCTTCCTGTGAGGACAATACTGGATTTCAGAAAATCCCCCACTTGCAAGCTTGCAGGATAAATTTTAAAATAACTGTCTGAAAATTTCAAAGTACAAGAAGACAGAACCATTAAAAACACTACATAGCTAATACAACAAATAAAAGATATAAAGACCTCAGACACAGAAACACTCCTCTCATTTGATATAGAAAGTATATATTCCAACATACCAGTACCAGAAACAATAGAAATCATAGATAAGAACCTGAAAACTTATCGCCAACTCCCCAATGAACAGATAAAGGAAATATGCACATTAATAAAGATCATAACAGAAGAAAATTACTTCCAATTCAATAATGAATTTTATCTGCAAGAAGATGGATTACCAATGGGGTCAACAGTTTCAGGAGCCTTACCAAATGTTTGTGTTAGTCACATTGAACAGATCATTTTCACTAAAATAATAGCAAAAGAATACAACATAGTATATTTGTACAGGTATATGGATGACATCCTTTGCTTAATAGATGAACCACAAACAAAAATTGGAAAACTACATACTGATATCAACAAGATACATAAAAAAATCACAATTGAAGAACACCCAAACAACCTAATTAACTTCCTGTATATAACAATCAAAAAAACAAAACAGTAAACGTATGTTTGAAATTTATTGTAAACCCACAGCAATTGATATTATCATTCCCCAATCCTCGAACCACTCACACTCACAAAAGCAAGCAGCACTTCAACACATGCTCCATAGACTCAACACAGTACCACTCACCAAGAAAAGCTACCAAAAAGAACTGCACATAATAATGCAGATAGCACAAAATAATGGTTACAATAATAACACAATCACAAAGCTAAACAAGAAAATCAAAAGTAAAATAAAAGCAAAAGGCACCAAACCACAGACAACAACACAACAGAGCAAAACACAAACATGCAGTCCCGTAACAACTACACAGGATAATCAGAAAAGGATGAAAGAAAACACAAATGGTACACAATGACATACAAATACAAACTCAACCATAAAATCACCAACATTTTCAAAAGACAGGGAATAAATATGGCATACACAACATACAATTCTATACAAAAACACACCCCAAAAGACACAGGGACAAGAAAAAGGGACATATACCAGAAAGCAGGTATATCTCAACTACAGTGTAACACTTGTGAAGGTGGATACATAGGACCAACAGGTAGAACATTTGATGTCAGATACAAAGAACACATGAGAGCATGGAAATATGGTACAAACCACTCCACATTTGCAGAACACCTAAGAGAACATGACCACAAACCAACCAATAGAGAAGATTACATGAAAATAATTAGAATCAGCAATAAAAAACACCTCCTAACCCTGCAAGAAAATTACCACATGCATAAAACCAAAGCAGAAAGAAAAACCCTGTTGAAAGACCAAATATACATGCCAAGCAAGTCATGAGTTACACTAATAGATAAAATAATAGAATAACGTTCCCAAAGAGGATTAATTCAATAATACTGTCTAATATAATAATAATACCACCCAACATCTTTACACTGACTTATTCATAATCCCCTCCGCTAAATAATGAAACGAAAAGTCAAATCACCTGTCACCAAAGTTTGCAACCACTCGCTAATAGCTAATTACAATTGAAACCATACCCCCCCCCCCCCCCCCGAAAAAAAAACCTCATCGGCTCTCTCATACACACACATGGTATGAACATCATGAATAGAAGTTAGGTTGGCAACAAATAGATAAATATGCCAAAGAGGAGAAAACAGGTAATGGAGTCGCAATATTTACGTTGTGAAAAGCAGTGTATGGCGAAATAGTTATATCGAGTGGCAGAAGAACAACAGTGAGGAAATGCAGATCAGCAGATCATAAGTAAATACTTTTTTATAAAAAAATCGCGACGTGAACTGTTTAATAATCTAAAACTAACAAAACTGTATCGTTATACATCCCACTGATGATTTCTTAGAACAAGATAAGGCAAAATGCGTATGGGATAAATAAATTAAGTAGCAGCAGGAAAAGGCAGTTTTATTGACAAAACAAGTAATTATATGCTTGCTGCTTAGAATGGCCACACAAACAAACTTTTTATATAATATCGTGTTTAATATCACATTGTGTTTAGTTTTTCCTAACCCATAAGGAAGTCAGGAATGGTTCATGACCCCTAAAGTCCAGGAATATCAGTATCGTCATTCATCACTGAAAGCTTCATTTAATTAATGCCACACACACGTTCACAGAGCAGCTACCCTACAGTTGTTTGAAGGATTAAAAACATGACATCAAAGTCACTATGGCTGCCGACTTGAGCGGATACATGCCCAATGGAACTAGAGAGCAAAGTGACGTTGTTACAGGGCAGACAGTAGTACCTGTCGTTTACGTTAAGGGGAAATTGTACCTTTGTAGGGGGCAAAATATAAAAAGAAAATTTTTTTTGCTCATAAACATTACTTGGAGCGTATATTACTTGAGAAATACGTTTTCTAAGAGCATTTTAGCCATTAAAGGCTTTAAATATTCATTTATTTTAAGGGCAGCACATGTTGGCACGCCCCACTTTTGCCTTATGCCCACTTCTTGAACTTCAAAAACCTCATTTGCTGATTTATGAAAATGTTTCGTACTCACAGATGGCTGGCCTGTTCGTGCGCTACATTTACTTGTTCCTTATACTTCCAGAACCCAAATAAATCAATTAACAGTGTCATATGGTCTGGAAATTCCTAAAACAGTATTTGTAGGTAAATATACATTGAATTTGGGAGTTTATGATGCAGTTCTTTCATTTAATGATGACAATGTGGGGAGAGTTAAGCTGCTTCAAAAGTTAGGCATACAACCTGGGGAAAACATGGTAATGCCATGTTCCAAATTGGATGCTGTCCGTGTGAAGAAAGCAAATTATGAAGTGACTACGGTAGTTAGGAAGGGAAGAATGCACTCAAGGAATGCTAAGAGACCCGGTGAGGATGAAGAAAACGCAGATGACCCAGGATATGGTGCAGGGATGTTTTAAGGTCAGTAACAAACTATGTTCATCTTTAAAGCTGGCTTCCTGAGATTTTATTTTTTTTAATTATTGGGTACATTTTTTCAGGAACGTACCATCATAGAACAGTGAAACTTACCCAACTTACAGAAACTGTGCTGAACGTCAATGATGCATTTTTAAATGTTCAGTTGTGTGACTAGGGCCTCCCATCGGGGAAGACCGTTTCGCCAGATGCAAGTCTTTCGATCTGAAGCCACTTCGGCGACTTGCACGTCGATGGGGATGATATGATGATGATTAGGACAACACAACACCCAGTCCCTGAGCGGAGAAAATGTCCGACCCAGGCGGGAATCGAACCCGGGCCCTTAGGAATGACATTCTGTCGCGCTGACCACTCAGCTACTGGGGGCGGACAGAAGTTTAGTTGAACAGTAGAAATTATGAATTAATAAAGCTTAAATACGTGGAAAAAAATTTTACAACTTGCAAAAAATTCTCTAAAAAATAAGGAAAGTACAATAGTGAAAAACAAAAAAGGATCAGAAACATGGTGAACAGTGTGAAGAAGGTCAGAACGCAAAGCTGTGCTTATATGGCAGTAATAAAATTGGTAGTGCGACCTCAAGACCAGATGTGAGGAAATGCTGATCACCAAATCGTAAGTAATTACTTTTTTTACACAAAAATCGCGACGTGAACTGTTTAATAACCTAAAACTAACAAAACTGTATCGTTATAGATCCCACTGATGATGCCTTAGAACAAGATATGGCGAAACGCGTATGGGATAAATAAATTAAGTAGCAGCAGTTACAAAACACGTACGATATGTTTATGTAGAAAATGCTTTAAATGTCATTTGTCTTCTACTCATTGAACTGTGTTACAGTTGTATTTAATTAAATGTACAAGGTGGACATTAAAAATTCCGACCAACAGCAGCGACTTATTCCTGACAGGAAGTGGAAGAAAAAAGGTCCTATGAACACGTGTCCAAAACGGGCGTCATTTCCACGATAGATGACGCTGATGAATGAAAGTTCCTGTGACCAAGTGCGGTGTGTTCCTTGTGTGTTGCAGAATGTGTGGCTGATGCAGCGTACTGTAAGCAGCAGAATGATTCGTCAGTGAAGAGGACTAACGACGGAAATCCCATTATTTTGGTGGTCTGGTGCAAAAAACACTGACAAGATGCGCTGCTGACAATCCTTGCACTCATTGCAAGTGATAGGGATAGATGCAGTTGTCATGCAGGATACACATAATCGTACTTTGGCTTATACCATGTTGGCAGGCCACTTACCTGGAGCTTGTACTAGGGTACGTCCCAATGTTCTATAGACCTGGTCCTCAAAATCGGCTGAATGCACAGTCCACAGCTTCCCCGTACGTTCGTCCGTCTGAAAGGGTCCATGATCGCACAATCACCCAAAAACGGCTTTAAATGTTGCTTGATGTGATTAGTATCTGTGAGAGTACTTGTTATGGTACAGACGTTCTCCCTCTCGACCGTTTCCGTCTGATTGACCATATACAAACACCGTCTAAGCTTCTTCCCAACATAAATATCGGATCATTCTCTTGCTTACAGTACGCTGCATCAATAACACAGCCTCCAACCTGCATGGAACACATGGCACATGGTCAGAGGAACTTTCATTCATCAGTGCCATCTACTGCGGTAACAATGCATTTCTGGACACTTGTTTGTAGGACCTTTCTTTCCTCCATTTCCAGTCAGAAATACGTCCTTACAGTTTGTCGGTTTTATTAATGTTCACCCCGTATACATGTTCGTTAGAAGAGATGTGTTTAAAAGCAGCGAAGATGAAAAAGTATTCACAACTCCTAAGGTATGCATTTTAGGGACATGTTTACTGGACATTTTTCTTGTTTTGGTCCATACTACCACTTCCCAAAATATGGAAAGCAAAGAGCTTGCAGTAGACGAGATTTGTTTCACAGTATAAAAGATCATGACTTGCTCATAGCTCTTAAGATATGCGTTTTAGTGCCCATGTTTACTTGACTTTTTTGTTTCTATCATAACCCTGAATATTGACCATCATTTAGCAAATTTCTCTCCTTCAGAAACTCTTTCCTTGCCATTGCCAGTCTACATTTTACATCCTCTCCACTTCAGCCATCATCAGTTATCTTGCTGACCGAATAGCAAAATATTTCTACTACCTGAAGTGTCTCATTTTCTAATCTAATTCCCTCAGCATCGCCTGATTTAATCTGACTACATTCTGTTATACTTTTGCTTTTGTTGATGTTCATCATGTATCCTCCTTTCAAGACACTATCCATTCCGTTCAACTGCTCTTCCAAGTCCTTTGCTGTCTCTGACAGTTACAATGTCATTGGCGAACCTCAAAGTTTTTATTTCTTCTCCATGGATTTTAATACTTACTCCGAATTTTTATTTCGTTTCCTTTACTGCTTGCTCAATAAACAGATTGAATAGCATCGGGAAGAAGCTAAAACCCTGTCTCACTCTCTTCCCAACCACTGCTTCCCTTTCATGTCCCCCGCCTCTTATAACTGCCATCTACTTTCTGCCCAGATTGTAAATAGCCTTTCGCTCCCTGTATTTTACCCCTGCTACCTTCAGAATTTCAAAGAAAGTATGCCACTCATCATTGTCAAAAGCTTTCTCTAAGTCCACCAATGTTATAAATGTGGGTTTGCCTTTCCTTAACCTATCTTCTAAGATAAGTAATAGGGTCAGTATTGCCTCATGTGCTCCTACTTTTCTGTGGAATCCAAATTTATCTTCTCTGATGTCGGGTTCCACCAGTTTCTTTCCTTCTTCTGTAAAGTATTTTGCAACAATGACTTATTAAACTGACTGCTCGGTCATTTTCACACCAGTCAGCAACTGCTTCCTTCGGAATTGGAATTACTACTTTCTTCTTGAAATTTGAGGGTGTTTCGCCTGTCTCGTACACGTCGCACACCAGGTGGAAGAGTTTAGTCGTGGGTGGTTCTCCCAAAGCTGTCAGTAGTTATGATGGAATATCGTCTACTCCTGGGTCCTTGATGCAAAGTAAGTCTGTCTTCTCGCAGTAACGTATCTCCCATTTCATCCGCATATACTTCCACTTCCATTTCCATAATATTGCTTACAAGTTCACCATCCCTGTGTAAACACACCCTATACTCCTTCCACCTTTCAGCTATCCCTTTTTTGCTTCGTGCTAGTTTTCCATCTGAGCTCTTGATTTTCACTCAGCTACTTCTCTTTTCTTCAGAAGTCTCTTCAATTTTCCCGTTTTCGTAGTGAAATATGCTTCTGAATCCTTATATTTATCCTGTAGCCATTCCTGCTTGGCAATTTTGCACTTGCTGTCAATCTCATTTTTTAAACATTTATATTCCCTTTAACATCAAGTATAGATTTAAGTGTCAGGAAGTCCTTTCTGAAAGTATTTTTATGGAGTGTAGCCTTGTATGGAAGTGAAACGTGGATGATAAATAGTTTACACAAGAAGAGAATAGAAGCTTCCAAAATATGGTGCTACAGAAGAATGATGAAGATTTTTGATGGATTGATCACGTAACAAATGAAGAGGTACGAGGGAAGCATGGAAGTTAAAAATCGTAGACGGAGACCAAGAGATGAATATACTAAGCAGAGTCAGAAGGATGTAGGTTGCAGTAGTTACTCAGAGATGACGAAGCTTGCACAGGATAGAGCAGCATGGAGAGCTGCATCAAACCAGTCTCTGGACTGAAGACCACAACAACAACATATTCCCTTTCGCCTGCCTCATTTGCTGCATTTTTAAATTGTTTCCTTTCATCAATTGAATGCAATATCTCTTGTGTTATCCATGGATTCCTATTAGGGTTTGTCTTTTAACCTATTTGATCCATTGCTGCCTTCACTTTTTCATCTCTTAAAGCTACCCATTCGTCTTCTACAGTATTCCTTTTCCATGTTCTTACCAACTGATATTTAATGCTCGTTAGGAAGCTCTCAACAACCTCTGGTTCTTTCAGCATATCCAGGTCCCATATCCTTAATTTCCTACCTATTTCCAATTTCTTAAATTTTAATCTGCAGTTCATAAACAATAAATTGTGTTCAAAATCCACATCTGCCCTTGGAAATGTCTTACAATTTGAAATTGGTTCCTAAATCTCTGTCTAACAGTTATATAACCATCGGGAAATCTCCCAGTGTCTCCAGGTCTCTTCTACATATAATACCTTCTTTTATGATTGTTAAACCAAGTGTTAGCGATGATTATATTATGTTCTGTGCATAATTCTACGAGGCAAGTCCCTCTTTCATTTCATTTCCCCAGTCGATATTCATCTATCATTTTTCCTCCTCTTTCTTTTCCTACTATCGAATTCCAATCCCTGCTCATGACTGACTCTTCGTCTCCTTTAACTATGTGAATAATTTCTTTTATCTCATCGTACATTTATTTAATATCTTCATTATCTGTGGAGCTATTTGGCATGTAAACTTGTACTACTGTTTTGGGCATGGGCTTCATGTCTGTCTTGGCTATGATAATGCATTCACTATGCTGTTCATAGTAGCCTATCTGCATTCCTATTTTCTTATTCATTATTAAACCTATTCCTGTATTACCCCTATTTGCTTCTGTCTTCATAGCCTTGTACTCACCTGACCAGACATCCTATTCCTCCTGCATCCAAACATTACTAATTTCCACTATATCTAACTTCAGCCTATCCTTTTCCCTTTTTAAATTACCTAACCATCTGCCTAATTAAGGGCTCTAACATTCCACAATCCAGTCCATAGAATGCCGGTTTTGTTTCTCCTGATGATGACGTCCTCCTGAGTATGCCCCACCTGAAGATCTGAATGTGGGACTATTTTACCTTCGGATTATTTTACCCAAGAAGATGCCATTATCATTTAACCATACAGTAGAACTGCATGTCCTTGGGAAAAATTTTCAATGTTGTTTCCCCTTGCTTTCAGTCTTTCGCAATACCAGCACAGCAAGGCCACTTTGGTTGATCTTACAAGTCCAGATCAGTCAATCATCCAGATTGTTGCCCCTACAACTCTTGAAAAGGCTGCTGTCCCTCGTCAGGAACCATATGTTTGGCCTCTCAACATATAGCCCTCCATTGTGGTTGTACCTACAGCACGGCTGCCTGAGGTTGTCTGCAGCACGCAAGCCACCCCACCGGCGGCAAGGTCCATGGTTCAAGTTATTAAGTGGTATTTAATGATAATGGTGACGTGTTTGTGACAAATTTTCAATGCCCGTTACCTTGAAATGGCGTACTCCAAATTATAAAAAACACGTGTTTCATGCTTAATATGTAAATTATTGACGATAATAACTCACCCTTGAGAGAGCATTCTTGTGTGAAGGCATTAACTGTCGATAGATAATTATGTGGCATTTTATGGTAATTTCCAAGAATGATTGCGTATCGAAGTCGCGGGGTCCAACCGATACATATCGAACGTGCGATCGTAAATCGAACATGCGACCCCAGTGGTGGGTGTTGTGACCGTCATTTTTATCTCTTTTCCGTTGTTCCCTTACTTGCTCTAAATTACATACCTTCGCGAATTATTTGTGAATTCGCTAGGGAAACCCAGACGATTTATGTCGTTAGTGAGTGGGATGTCTGGTGTT
Source organism: Schistocerca nitens (assembly GCF_023898315.1). Taxonomy (NCBI): domain Eukaryota; kingdom Metazoa; phylum Arthropoda; class Insecta; order Orthoptera; family Acrididae; genus Schistocerca; species Schistocerca nitens. The sequence continues at coordinate 138,825,011 of NC_064624.1, forward strand.
CTTGACGTTTCTTCGGCGGATTCTCTCACACGGAAGAATCTAATTTCATGTTTATGCAGCGTAGAAAATTGTTCGACTTTTTGTAGCAAATATGGAGTACTACGAGATGAGGAAAGAAGGGACTGTGTAGACTGTGGTGGTGCGAAATACGTAAAACTTCGTAAGAACAGTTTCGACGCTGAAACACAGTTACAATTTCATTGCGGACAGTGCGAAAAACGAACGAGTATCGGGAAGAATACATGGTTCGTTTCTTCGAAATTATCCATCCACACCTCCGTAATGGACTTTCACATGACAACACCGACGACGAGTAACGTAAGTCGTCTCCTTTGCAATTACAAGTATTTTTGTAACTCTCTTTTTTGTCGTTGCTGTAGTGACCAACGTAAACATACTCATAACGCCCGCCAGAGTCGCATGATCGCTTTACGATCGCGCGTTCGAATTGTATCGTTTGGACGCCGCGACTTCTATAGGCAATCATTCTTGGAAATTAACCATTTTATTGTGACAATAATTATAATTAATGTTTCCAAGAATGGCGTCTTTCTGTAAATCTTCGGTACGCGCGCACGGTCTTGCGAGAGGCTGGTATCGAACGCATACGGAAATCGATACCCGGTCATGCCGTTTTCGATATTGTGTGTGACGTCCAAATTACGTCACTTTTGTGGGAAATTGAAACGGAACCTTAATCGTGCGTTAAAAACAAGGAGGTTAAAAATTATTGTAACCTCTTTGATTACGAAGTGTTACCACAGTCTAACATAACAGTCGCGACACTTCGCCTCGATTTTGTTGCCTTCAGCGCCATTAGCGCTCCAAGCCTTCCGGTAGGTTGAACTGTGAGTTCGGCGCGATCGTAAAAGCGAATAGTGATTGTTTATTTTTATTTATACAATGGTTTTTACCATCGGGAGCGTTTGTAGCGCAATAAATTGCAGCAGCAATAGGCAGGTGGTTAGCACACTGGACTCGCATTCGGGAGGACGACGGTTCAATCCCGTCTCCGGCCATCCTGATTTAGGTTTTCCGTGATTTCCCTAAATCGTTTCAGGCAAATGCCGGGATGGTTCCTTTGAAAGGGCACGGCCGATTTCCTTCCCAATCCTTCCCTAACCCGAGCTTGCGCTCCGTCTCTAATGACCTCGTTGTCGACGGGACGTTAAACACTAACCACCACCACCAGCAATAGGCAGAAGACACCGCAGATGTCTTTTTTTAGGTTTCCCAAGGATCCTGAGAGGTATATACCATCATGTTACTAAACTGTATCGTCAGGATTCACTTGCAAATGTATGTGTATAAATGATGAATGTTTCGTTTTAGGAGCGAAAAAATGGCTAGTTAATAGCAACGAGAAGACCTTATGAAGAAAGACCCGGTTTACCTGTATAATAATACTAGGTTTTGTTCGCTACATTTCGAACAAAACCAGTTCATGAACGCAGACAATAACAAACTCGCGTGGAATGCAGTACCCACACTGTTTGACATTCCAAAAAAGCCACCTCAACTGTCGATGAAGAGGAAACTGCCACAAAGATTTTGACAGCTAATCTAAAGCTGTAAAACAGTCCTATGACACAAAGCAGCCAGTTCAACTCTCCATGTATTAGTGCCAGATTCGTGAGAATAGTCAACACAGACCTACTTTGACGATGAACTGGATAGATTAAGTGCAGCTGTTCGTGTCTTACAAAAGCGTGTGAAGTGTCAGAATGTGCAGATCGCTAGACTTCGAGCGAAACTATTATGGGACAAGGAAAGTGCCTACAGACAGATTGTTTGAAAATTATTCAAATATTTGGTTTTTTGTGAAATGTAATGTAATCAGCTCATTATAATGTTTTCAGCATATTTCTCCCACTATTTGTCAGTTGCTTGTCACACTTAGAATAATACCAAGATGAAGGTCGTACTTGTGGCAACAGGCGACAATGACAAACACAGTAGGCCTACAGAACGATAAACGAGTTGTCCATCGCTTTTGCATGTAGAGGTACATGTCTGTGCTTCTTACATGTGAATCTGTGTGTTTATATTCTTTTGATATCAACGTGGTAAGCTGCAATTCTGTCCAATGTCACAAGTGTTTCTACACGAATGTATTGTAGCTTGCCACTCTATTCATGGTTTTTGTCCACACTTGCGCTTATTTTAGAATCATTTTTAGAAACATATATGCCTTCTGATACTACACAAACTCTAGGAGGCAAGAAACTAACTCAAATAATTCGGAAATTACGTAGGACATGGATGCAAACAAACATTATGCTTACGACGCGTCTGACGTTCACCTTACCTGCCGCTTGGAGCGCTAGTGTCGCTCCATCTGTCAAACCGCAACAACTTTTACAGCAGTGAGTGGGGAAGCCTAACAGACACATCATTGTGGTCCAAAACCACTCGGAAGTGACGTCAAAATGACGTATACGCAAACTCGCTGCACACTTGTCGACTGATCGAGATCTGTGGTCGAATCGAGTTAGCGGGAAAAGCGTCTGCTTTGTTCTGCACTGTCATACTGACCGTGTATCTTGAGTGGTTGTGTTTTCGCTGTCGAGCAAAATGCCTCAGGTATATGAAAACATCTTTCGTGACGCTCTGAAAGATTTCAGAGTTTCGGAGGATGGCCTGATTTCAGGCTGTTGTAATTCGTTGGAGGAGGTAATAATAATTTTATGTTAGAATTGGCTGGCAAAAATATGCGCCTTAGAAAATAACTTTTTTTCTGCTGCCAGTTAAGATTTCACTTTAATAAATTTTATATGTCTCTTTCCGCGATCTGATTCCAATTTTTAAGTGAGTTTATGTATTATGCAATTTTTTCTTTGTTTTCGTTGTGAGGTGCTGCATTGTTACCTTTACTGTAACATATACACGTGGAATATTGTAATTAATGATCGGTGTTTAGGAAGTTAATGGCAACTTTGCTTCAAAATTCGCCGTTTGTGAGTTCGTCATCTATGTATTACAGTAAGAGAAACTGAACATTGCAGCAGCTCAAGCGCAAACGTCGTCTCGAGTAAATGGCATAATTTAGAAGACACACACATGAAAATGGGGCTCAGGGCCTGGGATCAATCATGCAAAAGGAAAATAAAAAGCAGTATATTTGCAGCTAATGTCATTGCCAGAGCGTGGGCTCTGTATTCCACATAAATGTATCCTGCATTTTCCCAGGAATTTTACGTAGTTCTTTCTAATTGCACTATCAGCTCCAGTGCATAATTGCACAAATCCATTACTGCTGTTTTCTTTGTGCTGGCACTGAGCTGAATTTCATTGAGGTACTGAATTCAGAGATTAGCTAGAAAACTGTCTATGCAGGGATATGGAGCTCTGTAATTCAAATGACTGTAAGATCCTTAGTTTCCCACCAAAGTTTCAGCAAGGTCAGTGACATCAACTATGAAACAACTTTTTTCATCAATAGCACTGTAATGAATGCCACTTTATGCAAATGTTGCAACATGACCACATTTGGCCTCCCTACTGAATTCTGAGCAAAGGTGTATTGTTGATGGATGCTGAGTGAGAGCTTTTTGTTCAGGATACCATTGCTCAGTAATAACTGTCCGCTTAATTAATACATGTTACGATGTTTCAATTATTACCACTGCTTAGGTGGCTGCTGAAGTATGTGTGGATAATGTTGGAACTCTATTGGGATTCCTGTATTATATTGGTAGACAAAGTCTGTCAGGATCTAAAATTTTCTCAGCACCACACTGAAATTTTGATGATAATGTAAGCTGTTTTAGTCTTTAGAAATACTCGTTGGTGAATATGGGTCCTCATAGGGTATAGAACGTTATGACACTTTGAAGCCCTCAAAGTTAAACTTCTCTTAGAGGTGTTCTTTCACATCTACACTCTTCTTATTGCCCTGCTAGATTTTATTTTAATTTCTTCTATTGGTCTGGCTTTTACTGGAGATAATGATGATGGGAGTGAGTTATTAAGTAATTTATTTATTTTTCTTAGTTTTTCGTCTCACAACATAGGACTTGGGATGAGGCAAAATGTCTTCTGGAGATATTATCTCAGTTCTTCTACTGGATAGTGTTGACTTCTCGAGGAGGAGAAATGTTGAGGTCTGCATCTATAACCTTGTCAGGAATACCAATAGTAGAAATATATGGCAAATTATTTTTAAGTTTGGAGTGTATCAGTCAAATAAGCCTTAAAAGTGCTGTATTATTTCTGTTGGTGATAAGGAGGAATTCTAGCTAACCAGCCCTGATCGTGATTGATTTTGCTCTATTTGTCATCAGATAATTTCCTGTATCATACAATAACTTAAGACTTCAAGACAAGAAGTCATAGATTATGGCTTGTATGATGGGGCAGAGTATGCAAAATTATGCTGTTTTTTTTCATATGATGATTATGCAGAATCATAAGTTGTGGTCCTTGAGGGGAGTGTCTCATGTACGTAATGGAAGTTTCATGAATTCTGTGAGCAATTCGTCGTATCGTGCTCTCTTTCCCAGGTCTTTGTCACAGATTTCAATCCCTTTGCAAATTGATGTGCCAAGATGCTTGCAGATTTTGTGATTAAGCTTAATGGATGTTGTATTGAAGTAATGTAGTCAGAGGTCTTTCTTCCACTTTTGTTAAGAGTTTGACAGCCGAAAACTGATATTTTTCAATTGTAGGAGAGAAATCATTTTGTAATTTTTACAAAAACTTTTTCATGGATGTATTATCCAGTTTCAACTTTCAGCAGTTGTAGTGGATAGTTTTGATTGGTGACTGTCTTATTCTTAGTATATACAACCTGGAATTCATAGTATGCATAATTATTATGCTTAATAAAGCTTTTGTTGACATAAGGCAAGCCTGCTTGAAATGAGGTTAACTGAAGTACTGATCAGTTAATCCCAAAACTAGGTCATTAAACTTCATGTGCACTTGGAAAATATTTTTCATCATCATAATCACAACTGAAAGAACATTTTATGATTACAATTTTAACTGAAGTCAACAGTAACATAATTTGTGGTCAGTGAATAACAATGGAATAAAAGCAAAAGAGCAAACAAATGAACTCCCAATTTTGTTAACTCATCCATGATTAATAACATAAAACTTACTTACTTTAGCTGTCAAAAACATCAGATGTGATGAAAGGCTGTGTACATTAAATAACTGAATTTTGTAAAGCCTAAAATTTCCCTCTTCATTCATGTTTCCCAGTTAACCTTAAGTGTAGTTACCCTCAGTTTATGCTACTGGTCACTTTATTCTCAGGTGGAAACGCTTCTCGATCATCTGAAAACTGTGGGGTTTTCATACTGCGTGAGAAGTAGTTGTATTAAAGAGCCTTCTTCAGATGTTATGAAAAGTAAGTGAACTGCTGCATTAATTACTTTCTGTGGTTTACCATTTTAGTTCATTTATGTATACTTGAAGGAAGAACTTAGTTTGCTGGAATTAGGGATAGTATATATAGGCTACTTTAAATGGACATTTCTTTCTAAGCTGCACTAACAACTGATGGAATTGACTGTTTTTGTTATTGTTAATAGTTGTTGTGATATGCAAGGCAGAATTGTATTAATTATTTTCGTCTGTGTTGACTTGTTTGTCATTTATCCATTTTCACAGCCATACACTCAGTAATTTTCACACACTTGCATTTGATAATAGGCTGATTAAAATTATTAGTTGGTTGGCAATTCCTGTCGGAGCTGGTTTCCTCCAGAGTGCTGAATGCGTCAGGTCCAAACTCTCTCTGTTCGCCATTTCCTGACTGCCACAACAGCTGATCAATCCACTTCCATTTTCTTGTCTGACTTCCTTTCTTGATGTGTTTGAACGCCATGCAATCATTTGCTGCCTTCAACAAGATTGGCCTTAAACAACATTTTCAGACAGTAGGCATAACTATGTATCCTTACAATATCTTTATGGTGCTAGAGCTAGCTTTCACATCGTAACATAATGTGAAAGGCTGATCTGGTTGAAGGTAGCACATGATCGTTGGGACCAAATAATCTTACATTAGTGTAATGTAGAGTGGTGGCATAGTGCAACGGATAAGAAACATCCCTGTTCCATATAAAGTTGTGGATTTGAGTCTTGACAGATTCTTTCATACTTTTTATACCAAAATATTATCAAAATTACTTCATTATTTTTATTTAGTTAATAGGTTTGGATGCAGTTTTATTTCTAACACTCTGCTGTGTCATTTTCGACATTGTATTTACTTTTTAATTCCTTATATTTCTTCTTCATATCATTATTTCATTTGAAATCAGCTTGTCACCTGTAACCTGTAACTGAATACAAACCAGGACTGCTCATTAGTTGGTAATTTGGCAGTCCATGCAGCTTGTGTGAGGACAGTTTCAGGTGCCATAATTAATGAAAGGAAGAAATTAGTTTGCTTTTAGCATTGAAATACAATTCCCCCCCCCCCCCCCCCCCTCCTTGAGTTTGCTTATAGAGAATAGCTTCAGCTAGTTTTCTGCCACATGCTTAGTGTTGGATGTTTCACCATCAAGCCAGGCCAGGCAACAGCATTAGGTGTGAGGCTCTGCTGTGACTGCCCGTGGTCAGTGTATTAATTGTTGTGAACAAAGTACGATTAACAGTTCTTCTGTAGAATGCTGACAGCCATTTTCTAGGATATATTGCACATCATGTTATGGTTAGGTTATCAAATGAGTTTAAATTCTGGGCTATAAAATGTCGTATCTGCCACAGTTATGCCATTGGTCACTCCAAAACCAGTTGTCAGCAGAGCATGTCATATTCATGTTATTTCATAATGGCCACTTCCAAAACTGCCCAGAGTTACATGTATACGTCTCCCATCCTTCGTAATCCCAACCTGTGCTCTGCCTCTACTGAGCTAAACCTACTTTTTTTAACATGAAAATTAAATTGAACAGCACTTGCTGAGTGACCTGCTCTGTTTGTTGCCTATAATACAGCAGCAGCCGGTGTGCCAACACTTTAGCAACAAGTGACAGAGGCCAACTAACAAATAATTTTAATGAATCTATACTGCTGTGTTCATGTTGAAGTGGTTTCTATGGTTTTCGATAATTGTGGTGTTGATATGTAAAACAGTAGTCAGCTCATTGAACATATTGACAGGCATGTTTAGCTTTATTGTCTTCCTAGTTAAGTGTATTTTTTGTAATTCCACATTTATAGTAATTACATTTTTCTACATAAGTGTTCTTCACATCTCCTTTGTTTACAAAGAATATTAATTCCACATTTATTGGAACCACAATAAAGCACTTCAGTTGCCCGAAATCAGTATGGTATCCTCATTGCACATGGCAGACAGTTCCATTTCTTTGCTAGATACAATAGGTGTGACATCCTGTAAAATTTTGCTCCAGTACTATGTAAAGTAGATAGACAATCTGCTTCCATCAGTTCAGAACTTTGACAATACCTGTCAAATGAATGAAATGTTTTCTCACATTGTATTTAGTTAATTAACAATAACATATGTGAATTATTTAACAATAACAATGTTTTTTTGTCTGTGAGAAATATATTAACTGTTCCAGGTAAAACAAAGCATTTCTTCAAGCAAATGCAGGGACATGTCCCTATCCCCTTTTTTGGTTGTGCATTTGCAGTGGAGAGTGTGTGGTCAAGGCACTGTGTTTTGGGGCCAAAATACTATAAAAGTAAAGAGTCTAGTGTACCTGAGCACTTGGTAATATCATGCTGTGTTAAGATATACTTACTTTCCATAAAACAAGTTCGTTACAGGGAAAGTTTATTAAATAAATTTTATAGTAGTTCTTTACCCTCTTTAGGAAGACCATGTGACTCCTCGTAAGAGATTGAGGATCATGGATACTAGAAAATCCAACTGCCCAGCAACTTTAAATATGAAGTGTATAAGGGTATATCCTGATTACAGTGTGCACTCAGCAACTGAACACAGGGATACCAAGGCAAAAGTAAGTATCCAGTTTGGGTTCTGCTTGGAGAAAATTTTACATGATCAGTTGACGGTATACTTTAAAATCTATTGTTTTTAATGCTCTTAATTAAATAATTGATACATTTTTGTCTTACAGGTTCTTGCAAGTCTACAGAAAGATTTGGCATTGCCATTCCCGCCTAAGAGCTATCTACGTTATTATTTGACTGCTTCCCCAGCAAGTGCACACACACATGCTACTGAACGTGTTGAAGCAAGTGGGTACATACATCCTTCACTTGTAAAGGAAATCAAAAACTTAGTACTCAGTGGCATGACATCTCTCAAAGTCATTAAGTTGGCTCTAGACAGATTTGTTGAAATCAATTTCACTGGGACACACATACCAGGTCAAATGAATACTACCTTTTACCCCATAGAGAAAACTATTTACAGTCACATTTATCGGACCCTTTATGGTACAAATAAAGTATTGTTTGACGAGACTAGACTGCAGAATCAGGTTGATGAGTGGCACAAAGACTCGAGCAATCACATGATTTATTATAGACATTGTACGGGAGCCAATGGAGAAATGAAACCATTACTTTTTTGCTATCAGAGCAGTTGGCAGAGAGATCTTTTGAAGAAGTATGGGGGTAGTTGTTTGTTAGATGCAACATACAAAACAACAACATATGATATTCCTTTATTTTTTATAGCTGTGAAGAGTAATGTGGGCTATTTGGTTGTCGGTTTTTTTTTTTTTTTTTTTTTTTTTTTTTTTTTTTTTTTTTTTTTTCCAGATTGGAAATGCAAGATCCATTCATGAAGCACTAGACATTTTCAAGGACTGGAACAAGGATTGGAATCCCCTATATTGGGTTACTGATTTCTCGGAGTCAGAGATAAATGCAATTGAGCAAGCATTCCCTCAGACAAAAGTTTACTTGTGCCTTTTCCATCGAAAACAGGCATGGGGAAGATGGTTGAAAAAAAAGGATAATCTACGTGTACCAAATGACATGAAGACATTTCTGGATATGTGACAAGAAATTTCAGAATCACCAACAGAGAGAGAATTTAAAGATCGCGTAGAAGAGTTGCGAACGCATGAGGTTTCTCGGAGAAACGAGCGTGCATGGCCATAATTTCAACAGCAATGGCTAACGCTATGTGAAAGATGGGTGAAAGCGTATGAGGACAAGGGCAGATTTGCAACTATTGACAGTACAAATGAAGTTGAAGCAATGAACAAGGTTGTAAAACATTTTTTCCTTAAACACAATTCAGACAGGACTTTAACTGGGGTTACTAAGGTTATAATAAACCAGTTTCTTCCAAGCCTAATTAGAAAGTACTGTCTGCAGAATTCTGCCATCAAAGCTTATAACAAAGATGTTCCACTGTTTTTGCATAAAAAAAACAAACAAGTTTGTGAAACATGTCATGCAGCGATATGCATCAGCAAAAGTTGAGTTAACTGCAAGATCAGTGAGTAGGAGATCGGATGGTTCATTTTGTGTGGAGAGTGCAAAGTCCAAAAACTGTAATTATGTTGTAAACTTTGATATACCAGATTGCACATGTGAAGATTTTCGGAGATATAAATACCCATGCAAGCATTTCTGTGCAATCTTTATTTTTTACCCAGAGTGGGGTTTTGATAAAATGCCAGAAAGTTATAAGACTAGTCCATTAATCTGTCTTGATGAAATGTATGGGGTGGGCTTTAGAAGTGGCTCTTTAGTAATTTCATATGAAGGCAGTAGTAGTGACAAAGCTGTTGAGGAGGCAGTTGAAGCAGCTGAGGAGGCTGTCGAGGTTGAGGAGGCTGTCGAGGCAGCAAATACAGATGGTGTTGTTCAAACCCAGAATATTCCTTTGCAGCAGTTTGAAGCAAGGGAGCTGTGTAAACAGATTTATAATCTCACATACAACTGCAGCAACAGCGAAACATTACAAAAAGTACTTGAATCACTGAGCAACTGTGTGCAAGATTTGCAATTAGCAAATCCTGAAGTTGGTGGTCTCTCATTAGCAGTGCCATCAACTTCCAAATAATAGTGAAGAATGATGCCAAAAGCCTTAAAAGATCTGTCTTAAACACATTATAACTTCCCATTTGAAGGGTAAGAAATGACGGTTTATTTGAATTTTAGATAGCTCTTTGTCTATGTAAAATACAAATAAGCTCCGTCATTTCTGATCCTCGAGATGCAATGCTATGAGGTCTTTATGTTGGTCTCTGCTTTTAAACTTTGTTGCACATTTGAATTTCGAAGTAGCAATAGATAAAATATTATAAAAAGGATAGTTGCTACATTTGTGTGTGTGTTTGTGAGTGAGCGAGCGAGTGTGTGCGCGCGCGCTTTTGAAAAGGCCCTTGTTGCCCGAAAGATAAGTCCGACAGTCTTTTTGTTGTGCCTTTCTGTGACTCAGCATCTTCACCATTTGGTGAGCAGCAACAACTATCCTTTTCATAATATTGTTACATTCCATCCTGGATTTTTCGTTGTTCATCAGAGAGAAGATTTTTCTGGGGAATTAAACTAGATGGTAGTGTAGAACTTGCAAACTTTTTAAAATATGAAGTAAAAAATTTTAACTTTAAATTAGGTTAATTCAAATATGGGACAATGTTGAGAATTGAAATATCTTAGTGGCATTGAGATGTCGTATGAGTGATGGAGGAAAGATTTAGCATTTCGTTTTGCAAGTAAGAATGCACTTGCTCTCACTTGCTTCAATACATGTCTAGTGATTCACGTGAAACAGAGAAAAAGATAGACTGCCCTGTTAATGAACATGAGATTGCCCAGTATCACTCTGACAGAAGAGTATGGTGTTTCCTTCATATGGTATCTGGTCAGCAATGTCATTGGGACCAAATGAAGTAAGTATTGACTTTTTTTATTTGCTTTGGAAGCTTAATGTGTATCAGTTACCTACATATTGGATATCTACCACCTTGGTTCTAATGTTCTTAATAACTTTGCAGAGTTACTGCAGATACCACACAGAAGCAATTACTGTTACTGGAATACCAGTAATTTTTATTAAATTCAGTTGTAAAATAGTTCTGGGCATTGCAGCTGGTGAGCAGTGTCATTGGGCACCAAAAGAAGTGAGTACTAAATTTTGGAATTGTGCCTTGAAAACATGTGTATCAGTTGTCTTCATGTTGCATAACTCAATTACTTGTTGTTAATTTATTTGTTAGGTTCAGTTATGATGGATTTCTGGCCTTCAGTCCATGGGAAAATTCACACCAGATTGCATCAAGACTGTTATATTCCAAGGATATCTTGGAAGATTGATAGTATTCCTGAAGGAAAACAATCCATATAGTATTTCACGTGTGTATCAAACTGCCATTTGTTGTGGCACATAAATGTTTGCAACTTGATTGTAATTTTTGAACAGTTTCTCAACAATCCAAGAATTTCTTGTAATGAGAAGTAGACATTGTTGCTTGGGTAAAGGAAATACAAATCACATTGATTGTAGTAAGGTGTAATAATATGTAAATGCCCAATAAAATAGATTGATATTTATATTTTTTGTTTCTGTATAATAATTCTGTAGCTTGGTGACCTGAGTTGTGTGTGTGTGTGTGTGTGTGTGTGTGTGTGTGTGTGTGTGTGTGTGTGTGTGTGTGTGTGTAAGATATTATCATTTCATGGGAAATGTGGCAATAACAGATCGGAAATTGTGTGCAGAATATACCTAATTATCAACACCTGTAAGCGGCTAAAGGTCTGGATTTCATTATAATTTCATTTTTAGAGAGCTGCAAGATCACCAATGGTATCTGTACAGATACCAGCTTCATATAAATTAGTAAGGTTTTTACTGACTATTATTCACCAAAGCCGACAAAACAGGCTGCATTCAGTAGTAGTACTACATAATGGTGATACTTCAGTACAACTTTGAACCCTTTAAGTGGTTTAGATCAGCAGGAGCAAAGTATATTCTTCAAGGTATGTTTCACATGCAACTAAGAAACCTTTGCCTTGAATGTCATGTGATTTTGCACTCTGCTGCTAAGTTTTCCTTTTAGATTTATTAAATTTCTTAAAGAGGCTTCTGTTACAAACACTAGCAATCCACATAGGTAACATGTGACTGATATTCCTTATGTATCACAACCTTATTTCTGTTTCACTCTGTTGTTGCTGGTAACTGTTATGATGGAAGAGTTGATTTGTGCCACATTAAGGAAGATTAAGAAAAAAGTCATTTACAAACTCGTGAAAAGGAGGCAGGGTTCCCCAAAAGTATAAAGGTTGCCATAAGCAGTCACTTTTGTTGGATTAAGTTATTTCCATATCCTTTCTGGATATTCCAGCCAGCTGCATCCTATTGTAGAGATAGACTAACCAAAAACCTTAGTGTTATATGAACAGAGCAGAAAAACTTTATTAAATGCACAAAGGACTGGTAACTACCTTCATGTATGGACCACTTTCCAAAAATACACTGTGTCAAGGCATTCAGATTGTACATATTCTTTCTGAATATTTTTATTGTAGCAGGAAGAATGGGGATTGTTTAACTTACCTTTAACCTAAGGTACATTAGATTGTGTATAAAATTCATCAAAAGAGTAAATACGGGCTCTTACTTAAACTGTTTACTATAACAAGAGAAATTAGAGTACAATATTATAAGAGACAGATGAAGACTAGGTGGGAGATAGACTAAGAGAATAATTTCACATGGTGATGAAAGACCTGCACCCAAATAAGGCACCTGGAGTAGACATTCCCTCACATTTATGGAGATCCTTCAGACAGACAGCCAAGTCGAACTATTTCATGTGGTATGCAAGATAAGAGACAAGTGAAAAACCTTCACGTTTCAGAAGGAAGTAATAATTCCTATTCCACGAAAACCAGGCACTGAAAGTTGGAAATATTACAGAACTATCAGTGTGGCAAGTCATGGTTGTAGTTTGACACAAATTAAGTAAAGAATAGTGGACAAACTGGTAGGTGCCAACTGACCTCAGGAAACATTACTTTGGTATCTGGGAAAAAGTAGCAACACATGAGGCAGTATTGGTCCTATGAAAAATCTTACAAGAGGATATAGAGAAAGCTTTTGACACTGTTGGCTGGACTATACACTAGGAAATTCTGAAGGTAGCAAGGATAAAATACAAAGACTAAAATTTGCACACTGATGTAACAGTAATGTGTAAAGACATGAAAAGTGTGCAGTCCTTGGGAAGGGAGTGAGACCGGGAGTGAAGTATTGTAGAAGGTGAAACCACGACTTGCAGATGTATGTTTAAAGGGGTGTTGTTCCTGTTGCAGAGGAATTAATTTAGTGTACAATCCTTACTGTGATTTGTATTACCAATGTTTTGAGGGGAATGGAAATATTAAAGTAATGGTATATAAATTCAACAAAGGTTTTTAACTAATTAGTATCATCTTCAAGCTCTGATTCAACATGCATTTAAAATGCTTGGCTGTAAATCATGGCACTGTCTGTAGCTCTTGCCAGTTCATTACACACGATTCGAAGATTCAACAGTGGAACGAAAGACCAGACATAAAAGTAGCATTTATTGAGTGATTGGATATGACAATTGCTCTATCCTGACAATATTTTACATATAAATTATAGCCATAAGAGTTGCTTATCAGTTGAATTGGGTGTACACAGGTATGATTAACATAATAAACCCATAATAAATATCACTGGTATCTTTAAGTACTCATCTTGGCAACTGAAACGGCTACACATCTATGCTGATAACTGAAGCCATGTTTAACATCCTCAGATGTATTTTACTACATTAGATTCAGTTCTCATTCTATAGACCCAAATATGAGATGGGTTTCTTGGATATGGAATATGTCAAAGTACAACATAAAAAACAAAGACCATCTGAATATAACACTTCCCTGATCACATGTCAGGATACTTTAAAGATATGTGAATACATAACAGATAAACTGGGACTGCCAACGTTTACAGAATTAATACACTCAGAATGAAACAGTTATGCACTTTTAACAAATTTATCATACACACAACACCTAATCTTAACTGTTGTAAAACCAAATCTAAGACATTTTTACTTAAGCTGGTCTAACAGTCCCTGTTAAGATATTCATTTATAGAGGAGCTGCCTGCCTAAAAATCTTTCAAACGCTGTTTAAACTGTGCTGTTTCTGAAACAAACTTTTTAATGGTAGCTGGCAATTTATTGAAAATGTGTGTTCCCGTAAACTGGACTCCTCTTTGGACCAAGGTAAGCAATTTTAGGTCTTAGTGTTCCTAGTATTTTACTATGTGCTGAGCTATTGCCTGGAAATAAACATGTTATTTGCAACCAATTTCTTTAAGGGATAAATATACTGAAGCATTGGTTAGAATACCCACTTCCTTGCTCAGATTTGTACATGATTATATGGAATTTACAACACAATTGAGTCTTATTACATGCTTCTGCAGTATAAAAACTTTTGCTCGGTTTGACGAGGTACCTCAAAATATGAAAGCAAATGAAGTAAGCAAGTTTTTTTTTTTTCTATCTCCTACATCTGACATCATTCCCATTGCAAATACAAACTTGTTTAGGTGCTTCAGCAATTTTGTGGTACACACCCTTCCTAACTGAATTTGTTACTGAGTTGTAACCCGAGAAATTTAACACTGTCAACTGCTTCTATCTGCATGTCTTCGTACATTATACACATCCTGGAAACAAATTTCTTACAGGTTCTTATCTGCATATAGTGGGTCTTTCCAAAAGTTTAATGACAGTAAATTACTTCTAAACCATTTATTGTAAGTGAAAATTTGATTAGTAGCAATTTCTAAATCTGTACTTGACTTGCTATTTGTTGCAATGTTTGTGTCATGTGCCAACAAAACAAACTTAGCATCTGGCAATTTAACAGATGAGGTCATTACTGTAGACAGGAATAAACAACAGATTCAAGATGGAACCTTGAGGAGCACCACATGTAATCACTTCCCAATCAGACGAAGACTATTTGCTCACTCTGCATGTATTTGCAGTGACACCCTTGTTTCCTTTTAGTTAGGTCAGACTCTAACCATTTTGCAGCACTGCCAGTGACATCACAATATTCTAATTCTCTTGAGAGAAAGCTGTGTTTCATAGTCAAGGGCTTTTGACATGTCACAGAGAATGCCATTAGCCTCTAACTTGTTTTCTTATGAATTATTCCCACTGTATGTGCAAATACCCTTCTCTATATCAGTAAGCATAAGGAACCCAAACTGTGACTTGGATGATATATTGTTTGCAGTCAGATGCTTAAGAAGATGCTTAGACACAACCTTTTCAAATATTTTTGAAGACACCAGCAAAAGTGAAAATGATCAATAATTTGATAGTATCTCTTTAACGCTCTTCTTGTACAGAGGCTTAACTTAGGCATATTTTAGCCAGCCTGGAAATGTTCCACTGATAGAATGATTACACAAATAATTTGAGGTACAACTCAACTCACATGAATACACTTTGAAAAACTTCACTAGAATACTTTAAGGATTTTATGATGGGTGCTGCTACTTAGGGAGAAGTGAGTGTCATTTCCATTTTACTGAAGTTATTTGTAGGGAGTGGTCTCAGATGTTCAATTGCACTGTTAACTGAACCTGATAACTTGAAGCTGTCAGTAACAGATACAAAGTACTGTACCTATTTAAGAAGTTTGCAACACTACATGCATTTGTTACCAATGTCTCATTTACTTTAATTTGAAGTGTTACTGGAATTTTCAAAATTCAGAACCTGTATGTATCACAGCATCAACAAGTTTAAATAACACATGGCTTTATCTCAATAGGAAGTCAGACTGCCACTTACTTTACAGATGGCAGCAGAAATGATTTTCTTTCAGTGTTATCTGTAAGGCAAACAGTAGCCTGTCTTCCTAATCACAGTTAATGTAACATAGCTGTTACTGTACACTCTTTAAATTTGGTCGTCTTGTCTGACTGTAGTGTATTAGATTATCTTATCATTATTTACAGGATACCAGATGCATTAGTAAAACAAGTGTTTTCTGGAGACAATTTCTTAATCAAAACTGTGTAGCACACTAAATACCTTAAATCTCTCAGTATTTGAACATCTGAATCAAATCTACAGTTACTCTGCATTAGGTGGTGCAAAATGTAAATGTACTGTGACACTGGAGGGGTGCAGAACTAATTTTTATATGCTCTCACGGTAAGAATGGTTACAAGAATGCTTTATGGAAAGCTTCATAGCGTTCTGTTGTTTGTAAATTTTTAGTAAAATTTTCCAAAACTGAAGTCACAGCCACATGAGAAGAAAGTCCACATGACCTGGATTCATATACAAAATGAAATATTTCATTCAGCTATGACTTGTGCATAGTTAAATTGCCAGGAAAGTGGAAATAATGTGAAAGTTTTATGACAACACTCTTTGTAACACAGCCTGTCATTTACTCTTCTTTCTTGCTGAGTGAGCTATGCACCCCATAGCAAACTGCCTTGTTTCTTATACAGTCAAGTTATTTACCCATTCTTCTTAAATCATATATAGTTTTTGTGTGACACTGCAGGGCACAACACACAAGTATTCTTACTAATTTAACTGTGGTATAATGAACACAGGAAGTAGTTTTTTAAAGAATTTTATGTTGCCCTTGGAGGTTTCTTTCATGATCCTTTAAGGCCGCTTTTGCGTGATCAAAATTCATTTGTATGATCATCGAAACTATTATTAATATAAAAGATTAGCTGTCCTATGTATAGCCAAACAACTACCCCTTAAATGTATAACAAAGCCTGCTTCTTCTGAAAAGTTGTTTTCACAATTAACTGAGAAGACGGCAAAAGGCATTAACTTCCTGTGAGGCATAATTTAGAAAACATATCTATTTTTTTTAACACAAGTAACAGCTCTTGGTAAACCAATTTCATTATAACTGCACTGGAATCTTACGTATCCCAGGAAACGAAAATTTATAGCTTTATCACGACACTATTCTTAACAGTTTGTTTTTTCCCCCAGTATGAGCTGCGTACTCGACAACAAATGCTATTTCTCGTAAGCAATGGCAATGTTTTGCTTCTCTCAACGGTTATACATGATGGTTTATGGAATGTGTAACGGAAATACTGCATTTATTATTTAGGTGTATAACATTTTATGCTACCTATTTGGTCCTCGACAGAATAAGCAGATCAATCACAGCATGGTCAAGAAACAGGTAAAATCCGATAAGCTGAGAATCCGTACGATTTATTTACTTCTACGTAATTTATAAATACATTTCCATTTCTCCGCTACAGTGTACATGCGATAACAGCCACATTTCTTTCACATTACGGTCACATATCAGCGGATCACATTCGTTTCATGACGATTCAGCAGACACGCACCGACGTTTTAACATACACTCCAGTGTGGTCCGAAAACTTTCACGTAACTCGACTCGACCACGGATCTCGATACTCGACAAGTGTGCAGCGCGTTTGCTTATACGTCATTTTGACGTCACTTCCGAGTGGTTTTGGACCACAATGATGTGTCTGTTAGGCTTCCCCAGTGAGTGTCGCGACTGTTATGTTAGACTGTGGTGTTACCAACAACGTGTTTGAGTTTAAAATCGTTGGACACAAACAAGGTGGTTAGGATCTATGGAGATGCCGGGATCCCAACACAATTAGCGTAAAGGCTGCTAGTTACGGACTACGCCATTTGTTCGAGAACAAAACATTGTGTGTCGCTCATCGAAATAATACGTAAATTCGGGAGAAGAATGGTCAGTTGTTCCGCCTACGGATGTGCAAACAGAAGTGGAAAATCAGCTGTTAGTTTCCACAGGGAAATGCTGTATCTAAACTAATACTTGTGCATTAAATTTGGATTGTGTGACTCAAAGCTGTTACTGCCTTCAAGCTTTCTATGTTACGATGCATAGTTTTCCCAAGGACGCCGCAAGGAGAAGCTTGTGGATCAAGGCACTGCGACTAAAAGATTGGGAACCAACACAATATAGTGCAGTATGTTCAATGCATTTTCGAGAAGCTGACATTGATCGAACGTCGTTATCAACCATTCGCCTCAGAGACAGCGCCGTGCCTTCCATTTTTTTCATCGTTGCCCCCGTACTTGGAGAATGTAAGTTGCACTAAGTGTTTCGTAAATGATTCTAATGGTTATGCGTACCACATCTATATGACAGTTCGATGAAAAAAAGTTTCCCTGTGCTATCGGTATCTTGTATCACAGCAGCAGTTTGTGACCTGTATATTTTTACCTCATTGTTTCTGTTTGACACAATCCACGGGTTGAATATTGTGAACAGGAAGAAAACTTCCATTTAAAACCTTCAACATGCGAGTTTATTTTATGGTGTGCGTATTATTGTGTTCTCCGTATTAATATTGGGTCAGTTTTCATGCGACATTTCCTCCGAAACACGAAAACGAAATTTAGGAAACAGATTTTCTCAGTAGCGTTTACAATTAAAGGTCTGAAGCAGTGAAGCGGATTTGCCACCCCAGTTAAACATGGCGTACGGAAAACAGCTGTACCGGTTTGTTATTTAGTCAACACAGTTGCTATTTGTCTTCACTTATATATTTAAGGTACACAGCTTCATGATCAGTCTAAAATTTCTGCATCTCCTTCACTGCACAATAAGTCACTATGTTCGTATTACTCGAATATTTTGAAAACAAGTCTTAACTCTTAAGACTGCTAGTCCAGGCAATCGGGCATGTCCCAGAAACGGTTGTGGGTTTACATGGGAGCGAAAATCAACTGTGGAAGTGAAATACAGGCAGCTAGAAACGGATTTCCCGAATCGATTTGGGAGGTTTTACACGACCAACTGGAAACGGTGTTGTGAAATCGGTTTACGAAATCCGCTTCTGGGAGCCCATGTGAACATAGTGATTGTGTTGAAAAGTTTTTGTGCTTCTTGGGGAAGCTATGCACATAGCAATTGCTTCATGTATATATACGCGAAATTAATAAGGTGCATGTTTCAAAATTACAAATGAATTGATATACATATTCTCTTCCAAAGCGCACATATGTAGCTGCCCAAAAAATCTTTCTGTAATTCTTTGTGATACATATTGTAATGAGATGACTACGTAGTAGTGACGATTCCTTTATAGTGACATAATTAGGTTGTTTTGGTTAGTTTTCATATCTGCTAATGCTAATATCCTGTTATATGTATTGGTGGTTCTGACTCCATTTATTGCGAGTAGTTTTGTGAATTCTTAATAATATTGTAGTGGTGATAAATGATGGTTTACAATCATTGTACGACAGGCAGTGGGTCTCTGTCAATAGCTCAACTCCTCCACGAAAACGTGTCGTATCTAACTACGTACAAAAATCTGACTGTGAATTGGCCTTGGTTACTCCACGATTTCAAATTATCGCATTTATATAACAAACGAACGTGTATGGAACTACACCACGACAAAGACAAAAAGATGACTGATTGATTGAGGGGAGAGAGGACATGGGACTAAACATAAAGACGACTAAAAAACACACTGAGATAGTTGGGAACACTATAAACAAATGCAACCAACTCTCGTTTTTAAATGACGTGCTGGGACAATGAGGTGTTCAGGAGAAATTTGCTCCCAGAGTCAGAAAATCAGACCACCTCGTGTACGCCGGACAAGAGATAGTATGTAGAAACAAACAGTAATTTAATATCAGAAAACTTGTACACCAGAAGTCTTTTCGTACCCGCCGATAAGAAAATTACGTAAAGTCAGTAATGTATCCGAGAAAATTTTACAATGAATTTATTACCGGCACACAACAAACGTGTGTTACTGTCTACTAATTGTATTTCGTAAATTAAAGGAAGCGAAATTCATATGGCATAAAAACAAACAGCCTTTATTACAAAAAAAAAAAAATTATAATATTCTAGCAGGCAGGCAGGCAAACGAGTGCTGTTGATCAAAATGTCAATGAAAACATAATTTTTTTAACTTAAGAAGTGTTGTAGCCTAAGTATTTTCTATGTACTGTAGTAATGTAATCATCTATTTCTTCGCAGCTGATAACTTTGCAATTTTGTACAGAGAAAGCATTCCTGTTGTGTGTGTGTGTGTGTGTGTGTGTGTATCTAAAAACAAAGGTGATGTGACTTTTTTTTACCGAACGAAAGTGCTGGCAGGTCGATAGACACACAAACAAACACACACACAAAATTCAAGCTTTCCCAACAAACTGTTGCCTCATCAGGAAAGAGGGAAGGAGAGGGAAAGACGAAAGGATGTGGGTTTTAAGGGAGAGGGTAAGGAGTCATTCCAATCCCGGGAGCGGAAAGACTTACCTTAGGGGGAAAAAAGGACAGGCATACACTCGCGCGCGCGCGCCCACACACACACACACACACACACACACACACACACACACACACACACACACACACACACACACACATATATATATAGAGTTCTTGTTTTCTGTTTTCGTATGTCTGTTATTCAGTTGTTGTTATCAAATTATGCAATGACTGGGAAGGGTGGACAAAAAAAGGGATGCTTCTCTTCAGCATTGAAAAATGAGACATTAGTGGATGAAGGAACTTCAGGACTGGACTGATAATGACTGGGCATAGGTTGTTATGCAATTCAGTTAATAGAGACCATACATTTTTCACTGTTGATAATTGTAATAATGGGTCATTCCATACAATTTCACAGGAGGTGATAAGGTAACTGTTTCAGAATGTAGTCATATTTGGCACATGGGTACCTACATATCTTAATAGTAAAACTGCCAGATAGCACTGTCTTAACTCTAACCGCTTTTGATAAATTCAGGTTTGGAGACTCAAGGGTGTGTACGTGGTCATTAGTCAGGCACCACTTTTCCTATTTTCAAAGAAAACAACGTGGTAATGAGCTGACCTACAGTTATAAATTTTTTATCCATTAGTATATAGGTCATTAAGTTGATATAATGTGTAAAAGGTAGGATAAATCTTTGAGATTTCAGGTCAATGGAGACGTCCGATCCCACCCGTTGGCTTTGACCTGTGACGTAAGGGTGTTGTGGTGAGTGACGCCCTAACGGCGGGGAGTTTAGTTTATGAGTGTGTTGTGTTTGTAGATGTCGTGTTGTTGCGATTGGTGATGTCCTCTGGTGGTGTAAGGTCCGCGTGTTATGTGGTGTATTGGGTTCATTTGGGTGTCGGGTGCTTTAAGTGTTCATTTATAAGTCAGACTAGAAGAACGGAAATTAGTTTCAGTGAGTTAAGAATTAAGTTTTGTTGTGTTTATGTTATTGCGGTGTCATTTGATGATATTGGTTTGCTGTTTGTCACGCAGTAAGTCGTTTAGATCTATTTGTAGCTTTTTTGTTAGGTATAGTGCACATCTGCGGGCTGAACCATGGGACGACATGTTATCCGTCATTAAGTTTCTGCAACATTTTGGGCTTGTGGCGGAGATAGTGATGGTGCATATGCAAGCAGAATATGCGAGGGGTGTGTGTGTGTGTGTGTGTGTGTGTGTGCGTGTGTGTGTGTGTAGCACTTTTTTGTGGTAAGTAGTCATTTTTTTTGGGTCTATTGTTCGCGTGTTATGATGATCGGTGGTGTTTTTGTGTGTTGTTGGGTCAGTGTTATGTACTGCATGTGGTCGATGTTTTGGTATCGGCACTTGTAGTTGATTTATGTATCATACGGGGAAGTACTCAATTTCAAGTTTTTTGTTATTGTCAGTTGTATTTGAGCTATATAGGTCATGGGAAATGACCAATTCCAATTTGTCATCGTAACTATGTGTGTTTTGGTATCGTGAGCTGTTGTTGACCTATATAGCTCAAGGGAAGTGTTAGATTCCAATGTGTCATAGCTGTGTGTGTTTTGGTATCATGAGCTGCTGTTTGCCTATATGTGTCAAGGGATGTGCCCGATTCCAATTTTTGTTGTTAGAGGTGTTTGTTTTGTGGTTTCAATAGTTGCGGTGTGATTATAATTTTTGGAGTAGTTGGTTTTTATTTTGTGGCATCGACAATTGTGGTTGAGCTATGTAGGTGAAATGAAGTGACAGATTCCTATCGATATTGTAAGTGTAGCGGAATTTGGGAATTTTATGGTGTTGTTATATCGTCGTTTTGTGTGTTTTGGGATCATGGTGTGTGTCAGTATGTGTTTATATTTAGTTTGTCCCCAGCCAAAAACCCCCAGTTTCCCACGCTGGTCCCATTAGATTGATTATATTTTTGAAGGGACATGTGCTTGTTTGTTTTATATGTATTTTTGTGTTTGTTGTCGTGTTTATGTAAAGATGTTATAGGTGCCATATTGGAGACGTTGAGAATGGTCATTTCCGCCATATTGGTGGCGCCATGGGCCAAGTAGATGGGTGGAATCAGACGCTTCTGTAATCCCTGAGATTTCTTATGAAGAATGTTGTGCTTCAAATTTGTGATTTTTTTAAAGAATACTAACTTTTCCTGGAGAAACAGTATAAACCTTATCTTGTGCGCTATAACTCTTCAGCTCTAGTATTAAGTTTAAATAGTAATAAAAAGAATTTGGCATTGCTATTAGTTGTTCTTACCTTCACTTAAACAAGACTCTGTCACAGGAAAAACCATCAAATTTGATGAATTCAGGGGGGGGGGGGGTGAGGTGTGTTTGTACGTAGACAGTTGAATCTCAACTTGGTTTTTTACTGAAATGTTTATATATCTTGTAGCAATTACAATTATAATCTTAGATGCAAAGAAGAATGTCCTAACTATCTTTATTCATTGGCAGAAAATAAAATGAAAATGCCACTTACACATGCCATCCATGTTCAACACTTCACAGTATTGGTAAATAGAAACCATGTATATTCCTTGAAAATCTGTTCCTAAAATACCTGGTGAGCGGACAGCTAAAAACAGTTAGCAGTCATATTTGTCAATGTATATGTTGCATTTCAGTGTTAATTGTCCTTTCAGTGTAAAGAATTATTAGAGACAGCTCGGGTGCACAAGTGAGGTGATACATCCTTATTGAAAAAACTGCTTCAATGAAATATAAGGAAAGGTGCAAGCAATAATGAAAGTCATGGATAACTTTCCTAAATATATCCAGCATATAGAGACATAAAAATTCGGCAAAGAACAGTTTCATAATCAAATTCAAATATAAAGTGCAAAATTGTATTTTTAAAAGTGTTCCACCTCCCATACAACTTTGTTTTCTTTGCTATGTTGTTGCTGTGGTCTTCAGTCCTGGACTGGTTTGATGCAGCTCTCCACGCTACTCTATCCTGTGCAAGCTTCATCATCTCACAGTACCTACTGCAACCTACATCCTTCTGAATCTGCTTATTGTATTCATCTCTTGGTCCCCCTCTACGATTTTTACCCTCCACGCTGCCCTCCAATACTAAATTTGTGATCCCTTGATGCCTCAGAACATGTCCTACCAACCGATCCCTTCTTCTAGTCAAGTTGTGCCACAAACTCCTCTTCTCCCCAATCCTATTCAGTACCTCCTCATTAGTTATGTGATCTACCCATCTTATCTTCAGCATTCTTCTGTAGCACCACATTTCGAAAACTTCTATTCTCTTCATGTCCAAACTAGTTATCGTCCATGTTTCACTTCCATACATGGCTACACTCCATACAAATACTTTCAGAAACGACTTCCTGACACTTAAATCTATACTCGATTATCACAAATTTCTCTCCTTCAGAAACGCTTTCCTTGCCATTGCCAGTCTACATTTTATATCCTCTCTACTTTGACCATCATCAGTTATTTTGCTCCCCAAATAGCAAAACTCCTTTACTACTTTAAGTGTCTCATTTCCTAATCTAATTCCCTCAGCATCGCCCGATTTAATTTGACTACATTCCATTATCCTCGTTTTGCTTTTTTGATGTTCATCTTATTCCCTCCTTTCAAGACACTGTACATTCCCTTCAACTGTTCTTCAAAGTGCTTTGCTGTCTCTGACAGAATTACAATGTCATCGGCTAACTTTAAGGTTTTTATTTCTTCTCCATGGATTTTAATACCTACTCCAAATGTTTCTTTTGTTTCCTTACTGCTTGCTCAATATACAGATTGAATAACGTCTGAGACAGGCTACAACCCTGTCTCACTCCCTTCCCAACCACTGCTTCCCTTTCATGTCCCTCGACTCTTATAACTGCCATCTGGTTTCTGTACAAATTGTAAATAGCCTTTCGCTCCCTGTATTTTACTCCTGCCACCTTCAGGATTTGCTATCTTGAGACAAAATCAGAATGAGTTCATTTAAAGGTGCGAGACATGATTTTTTTAATTTTTTATGGCATTTATAGTCAAGTTTATACAATAACATACTGTGTCTTTTTAATGATGGGGCATCCGCCCAACATTGGAGAATAGAACCTAAACAACATCATTCCTACTGGGCCATGAAAGGAATTGTGATTCAGCAGTAGGCATGCAGTTAATCTCAACACATTTAAATTCATGTAATGTCTGGCAAATGTGTCCTGTGTACTCGATTTTGTCGTATTTGAAAGCTGCTCACTACCTGACTTGCATCTGTTTCCACAAAGCATTTACGTGAGCTTCCACAGCAACAATGCTCCCATTTGCATCTGTTGAAAGTCTCTTCATTAGAAAGATGTTAGCATCAGCGACTAGAAATGCTACTGTACCTGTGTTCGGAGAAACCTTCATAGGATTTTATCTGTGAAGAAACCGAGAACATATTAATGCACTGTATTGTGTTGGCTGCACGTGTGAACAGTGCAACTATTTTTCTGATGTAATGTAGCTCCTCACTAGTAGAAATGTCAAAGCTCAGCTCGCAACAAACAGATTAATGTTTTATCACTTGATCCATTCTTCGTGGAGCACTGTCAGGGTAGCATGTACTCAAAGAACACGTTGTATGTGTAGTAAGAAAAGTTAGAGAGTAGTGGTGTAATTGCCGGTCCAGAACGCAGACGTGGTCATAAGATGTTAACTGAAATTGTGAAACAAGATGTAGCAATATTTTATGAAAACAATAATTTTTTGAGATTCCGCCATGGTAAATAACAAGAATATTCACATGCAGAAGAGACTTATTTTAGCTGATCTGAAAGAGTTGTGTACAAAATACAGGGAATTAAAATGTTTTTTGTTTCTTTGCAGGAGATCAAATCGTATGACGGTTTCATGAAATACAGGTACAGTTCAATGAAGACAGTTCAGGTCGTGCGTTTCTGGTCATTGCTACTAATGCCTTTCTGATGAAGAAACTTCCAACAGATGCAAATGGGAGCACTGTTGCTGTGAAAGCTCATGTGAATGCTTTGTGGGAACAGCTGCAGATGTGAGAGAATGTGGCTTTCAAATATGATGAAATCTAATACATAGGACACGTTTGCTGGGCATCACGTGAATCTAAAGGTGCTGAGATTAACTGCATGCCTACTGCTGAATCACAATTCCTTTCATGGCCCAGAAGAAATGATGATATTTCGGCCCTCTCCTCCATTGTTATATGTAACTTTGATGTCCCAGAATAACAAAGGCACATTGTGCGGTTTTATAAACTTGACGATTAGTGCTATGGGAAAGATCATAACTCTCACTTTTAAGTAAACTCATTTCATTTTTGCATCAAAATGTCAATGAAAACGGTCATATGCAAGGTGGAAAAGTTTTCAAAATACAGTTTCCTGCTTCATACAGGGTGTACATAAATTATTGCACAAGAACTGAACATTGTACAGATGTCATACATATTGCATTTTGAAGAGAAACTCTGAAAGTTTTTTTTTTTTTTTTACAAACATTCGAAATGCGAATCGTGAGTGACCCAGCAGACACCAATACGGTAATCGAATTCTTGCCATGCCCGTCCCAGCATGGCACTGTCGACTGTGACAGTTGCTTCCTGTATTCTCTTCTGGAGCTCTGCTACACCAGACCTTTAATGTGTCCCCACAGAAAAGTCATACAAGGTGAGATTTGGTGATTGGGGAGGTCATTTCGTGAAACAGCTGTCCCCTTCTGTAGCACAACCTATCCATCTAAGCGGCAGCTCCGTGTTCAGATACCCACAAACTTCACGATGAAAATGGGGTGGAGCTCCATCTTTCAGGGTTTGTCTTCAAAATGACATATTATGATATCTGTACAATGTTTGGTTCATGTGCAGTAAATAATTGAAAGTGTTCCTGGACTTTATGTACAGTCTGTGTTTGAATTTATTTATGAACCTGTTCTTTGCACATCTTTATATCTGTATATGCTGGCATGTATTTAAAAAGTTAGCCTATTAATATCTCTCATTATTACTTGTATCTTTTGTTGTTTTCACTGGCAAATTTTTTTAATTTGCAGTAAAGGAATAAACATTATATTACATTGTTTGTGCAACCAAGCTGTCTCTAGTGATTCTTTACACTGAAAATACAACAGTGAAATTCACTACTGGCCATTAAAATTGCTATACCAAGAAGAAATGCAGATGATAGACGGGTATTCATTGGACAAATATATTATACTAGACCTGACATGTGATTACACTTTCACGCAATTTGGGTGCATAGATCGTGAGAAATCAGTACCCAAAACAACCACCTCTCGCCGTAATTACGGCCTTGATACGCCTGGGCATTGAGTCAAACAGAGCTTGGATGGTGTGTACAGGTACAGCTTCCCGTGCAGCTTCAACACGACACCACAGCTCATGAAGACTACTGACAGGCGTATTGTGACGAGCCAGTTGCTCGGCCACATTGACCAGGCGTTTTCAATTGGTGAGAGATCTGGAGAATGTGCTGGCCAGGGCAGCAGTCGAACATTTCCTGTATCCAGAAAGGCCCGTAGAGGACCTGCAACATGCGGTCATGCATTATCCTGCTGAAATTTAGGGTTTCACAGGGATCGAATGAAGGGTAGAGCCACGGGTCGTAACACATCTTAAATGTAACGCCCACTGTTCAAAGTGCCGTCATTGCGGACAAGAGGTGACAGAGACGTGTAACCACTGGCACCCTGTACCATCATGCCAGGTGATACGCCAGTATGGCGATGGCGAATACACTCTTCCAATGTGCGTTCACTGCGAAGTCGCCAAACACGGATGCGGCCGTCATGATACTGTAAACAGAACCTGGATTCATCCAAGAAAATGACGTTTTGCCATTCGTGCACCCAGGTTCATCGTTGGGTGCACCATCGCAGGCACTTATGTCTGTGATGCAGCTTCCATCTGTTGACTCAGGGATCAAGACGTGGCTGCACGATCCATTACAGCCATGCGGATAAGATGCCTGTCATCTCGACTGCTAGTGATACGAGGCCGTTGGGATCCAGCACGGCGTTCCGTATTACCCTCCTGAACCCACCGATTCCATATTCTGCTAACAGTCATCGGATCTCGACCAACGCTAGCAGCAATGTCGTGATAGGATAAACCGCAATCGCAATAGGCCACAATCCGACCTTTATCAAAGTCGGAAATGTGACGGTACACACATCTCCTCCTTACACGAGGCATCACAACGACGTTTCACCAGGCAACGCCGGTCAACTGCTGTTTGTGTATGAGAAATCGGTTGGAAATTTTCCTCATGTCAGCACGTTGTAGGTGTCGCCACAGATGCCAACCTTGTGTGAATGCTCTGAAAAACTAATCATTTGCATATCACAGCGTCTTCTTGCTGTCGGTTAAATTTCGCGTCTGTAGCACGTCATCTTCGTGGTGCAGCAATTTTAATGGCCAATAATGTACACCATATGCATTGAGAAAATGACTGTTTTCAACTCTCACCTGTTTACAGTTCTGACTTATAAATCAACCACAAATATTTTAGGAAAGGTTTTTCAAGGAACATATGTGGATTTTGCTTACCAATGCCCTGTACTCTTGAATGTGCAGTGTTTGAGCTAAAATCGACCATACGCAAAATTTAAACAACGTGTTTTTACCTCAGGGAACTCCTTAAAATAGCGTGCAAAGTATTACTTAATTTGATGTAGCTCAGTAACTATGATGAGTAATGAAAAAAAAATTTTCCTTTTTATCGAGCAAAGGTATCAGACTGTAAGATGGGCAAAAATACAATATTTTCAGTGTCTTAAAATTGAATGATAAATATTTCATAGTGGACAGAATGCCATCTCTCACACAGGTTTCAGCATTAGGTGATCAATACAGCCACAAAAAACTTGCACTGTGCACGGAATGCAGAGAGCGTGTCTGTAGGAGTGAAAGGGCTAATTCCCTCCTTGTTGAGCTGATGGGATGCATAACCAACTACTTTCTCATCACCATTATTCTCCCAACTGAAAACAAGCCCAACAGTATAGTCACTATCATTGCAGCATGTAATAAATGGTTTTTCAAAACCTGAATGAATTAGCAGATGGAATTTTGTCAGAACGCCTTTACAGTGTTTAATCTCCATTTGCATTCTGTGGTCCACATAATTTAAAGGAATGCTTTTCTCAGTAAATTTCTTGTGACAATGGCGTAATCTGGCGCAAATCTACAATAGTAACTAGTGAGACCAATAAATGATTGTAGATCTTCCACATTCTTTGGGGCTGGGAAACTGTCAAGGGTTTTACATCAGTAGAATTGGGTTTTATGTCAACAGAACTTACAGTGTGCCCCTGGTATTGCATCTGAGACTCTGCAGAAGAACATTTTTCTAACTTAAACACTTTGAGGACTGGGCAGCTAGAGTGTAGTTCAATTGGTTGATATTGTGCTTTTTCTGAATTTTATGTAGCAGTTTCTACTGCACAGAACATAAGTTGGTTTATTGCATTTGAAAGGGGGGGGGGGGGACTTCATTCTACGAAGTACTGTAAAGAAACTTGCATAAGTGATCTTTTTTTTATATTGAAATAAAATTGTAATGTATTCGCAATAAGGAAATTTTTTCATCCTTTGTTTCTTAAATGGAAATAGGATTTACTACTGCTATAAAATAAAACTGTTCGAAAATGCAGATTTTTCATTGAAAATAGCTTAGTTAAAATTGCATTAGTATGAAAAACTTCGAAACATTTTAGAATAAGAAAACAAAATTGTACGCCGAGATCTTGCTTTGATTCATTCGACACAAACCGTACATCTTCGCTGAGCCCATTTTGACATTTCTGTAGCCACAATCAATTTTTGGAAAGTGTATTCCAATGAATCTGTTGTACAGGTGAACTATTTTGAGTGGAAGTTTATCCAACCGGCCCTCCTTCATTTGTAAGTCCTATTGCCAATTCATTAATGAATTCAACAAGATATTTACTATCAGGTCTCAACTTACAAACATGAGAATTTACAATCATCATGAAAATATGAAAGAAGCTTTCTTCCGCCACTTTATTTGCATCCTCTCAAAGGGGTAGTAGCCCCGTAGCTTGTCGCTGTGGTCCACTTCTACCTTGTTTTTATTGCAATCAAACATACAGACAGGTTTTGTGTCCTCTATCTTTACTAATTTTGATCTGACATTGACATTGGATGCACTGATTTCGTGTTTTGTTGTCGAAAGAAATATCGATGCTCTTAGCACTGTGTGTGACCTCGTGAAGTGCAGTGTGTCTCAACAAGGGGAATGCTAATGCCGCAAAGAAAGTAATACACAATGTTTTCTGTATTCCTTTCCCGCCAATGTGAGTGACATGTGCTGCCATCTTTTTTCTTTTCCTGGTAGTTCAGGCATCATAGATTACCATTCTACAGACAATAATTGTAAGGCAAATGTTGGAATACATTTACAAAGCTGAGACACGGCCCATGTAGGCCCTACGTCATTCATCTTATCGGAGCTAATCTGTGCGACATAGGTGCTACATCGCCTGTGTCCAAAGTGTTAAGCTTAGGTTGTAACTGCAATAGTGTGCTTCGCAGCCATTTGATATGTTAATCTGCTGTCTGCAAAAGGGCAATGATATCAGATACACTAAACAAATGGTGGTTTTAAATACCTGCCGTAATAAATCTGCAAACCACTGAAAAGTAGCAGGTGTGTTCCTGTAGCAAAACGGCATTCTGAGAAACTTATATAGTCCAGGAGCCACACTAAGTGCTGTCGTAGGTTTGTCTTCAGGAGCTTGTTGATAGCTTGATTTCATATCTGAGATAGTAAAATATTTGCAATATCCTGATCCGTTGACTGTCATCAATACAACACAGTGGATGTGCATTAGGGGGTGCTTAACTGATTCACCACTCGCATGCCAACACAAAGGCAATAAGTTACCTCGCTGCTAGTGCTTTTTCTGGGCACAATAATAAGTGATTCTGAAGTGCTAAAGGAAGATGAATTTCCGTTACACACTTTTTTCACAAATGGTTGTAAATAAGGGATGCGGTATGGCTTTTGTGTGGTTGGCTTGCATTCCCTGTCAAAATATCATGCTCTCTCAAATCTGTGATCAGTAAATAGTGTGACTCTATAGATGGCTCAAATAGGAGATACAGCATGTTTGTGTTTGGTTCTGACAGATGCATTAATATTTGTGTGTTTGTAGTCAGCAGGAGTAACCTTCTGATTGTTGCACATTGTTGTTGTTGTTGTTGTTGTTGTTGTCTTCAGTCCTGAGACTGGTTTGATGGAGCTCTCCATGCTACTCTATCCTGTGCAAGCTTCTTCATCTCCCAATACGTACTGCAGCCTACATCCTTCTGAATCTGTTTAGTGTATTCATCTCTTGGTCTCCCTCTAAGATTTTTACCCTCCACACTGCCCTGCAATACTAAATTTGTGATCCCTTGATGCCTCAGAACATGTCCTACCAACCGATCCCTTCTTCTTGTCAAGTTGTGCCACAAACTCCTCTTCTCCCCAATCCTATTCAATACTTCCTCATTAGTTACGTGATCTACCCATCTAATCTTCAGCATTCTTCTGTAGCACCACATTTCGAAAACTTCTATTCTCTTCATGTCCAAACTAGTTATCGTCCATGTTTCACTTCCATACATGGCTACACTCCATACAAATACTTTCAGAAACGACTTCCTGACACTTAAATCTATACTCGATTATCACAAATTTCTCTCCTTCAGAAACGCTTTCCTTGCCATTGCCAGTCTACATTTTATATCCTCTCTACTTTGACCATCATCAGTTATTTTGCTCCCCAAATAGCAAAACTCCTTTACTACTTTAAGTGTCTCATTTCCTAATCTAATTCCCTCAGCATCGCCCTATTTAATTTGACTACATTCCATTATCCTCGTTTTGCTTTTTTGATGTTCATCTTATTCCCTCCTTTCAAGACACTGTACATTCCCTTCAACTGTTCTTCAAAGTGCTTTGCTGTCTCTGACAGAATTACAATGTCATCGGCTAACTTTAAGGTTTTTATTTCTTCTCCACGGATTTTAATACCTACTCCGAACTTCTCTTTTGTTTCCTTTATTGCTTGCTCAATATACAGATTGAATAGCATTGGGGGACAGGCTACAACCCTGTCTCACTCCCTTCCCAGCCACTGCTTCCCTTTCATGTCCCTCGACTCTTATAACTGCCATCTGGTTTCTGTACAAATTGAAAATAGGCTTTCGCTCCCTGTATTTTACCCCTGCTACCTTCAGAATTTGAAAGAGAGTATTCCAGTCAACATTGTCAAAAGCTTTCTCTAAGTCTACAAATGCTAGAAACATAGGTTTGCTTTTCCTTAATATTTCTTCTAAGATAAGTCATAGGATCAGTATTGCCTCACGTGTTCCAACATTTCTACGGAATCCAAACTGATCTTCCCCGAGGTCAGGGGGGGTTGTTGCACATTACACTATCAAAAATTCATTCTACAGTGATCAGTCAATCCGACTGCATGCCTGAGGTACTCACAAGCTGTATTAGTTTTTCTTTTAACTGGTTTTTAAGGGCTGGTGTGATTGCGTGCAAAGTTTGTGTTATTGGTTACACTGCTCATTGTTTGATGCCACAATCTTTTGTGAGGTAGGGGACCCAAAGTTTTGTCACCTTTGTATGTACAGACTTGTACAAGCTGTGAAAGATTATGGAAAATGTTAAAAAAGTGGTTTATACGTACCTGAATTTTTTCTACACTGTTAGGGAAGATACAGCTGTAAATATTAACACTGCGAAAACAGAAATACTAAAGAAGTGTTCCTAATTTCATTGCCCTTAAAAATTCTCAGAAGTGTAATTAATTTAAATGCCTTTTTGTACATTTCCAAATACTTTCACTACTCCAAATCACTGAAAAGTCATGGAGCAATAGTGTTTAGAGCTATTTTCAACCTTCTAATCCTATGCCTCATATGAATTTGTAAGTCTGTGTATAGGTGAGGAGCATGTTTCATGATACCAAACCAAGCATTTTGTGCAATGAATAAATTTCTCCCTTCTTGCATTTCCCTTCTGAAAAAAGCAAACTAACCTCTATAAATAGCAAAAAAACTCGTATATTAATAAGAGTTCCATATTTGGTTCCAGTGATGAAGATAGGAACTGCAAGGGAAACGAAATAATGAACATCCCCAGATCAATTATAATGACTGCTATAGTAACATATGCCAAACCCTTGACTGTTGCAATTGCACTCCAGAAACAACAGCATGTGACTGAAATACAGCCCATATTTGAATCCAAATCATTGCTCACATTAGGAGTAGTAGGATATTAATTTGACTACTGCACTAACTCATTTCAACATAAAGAAGTGAATTCTCTTGTACACAGAAGCTAAATGTGCTGCACACAACAGATGACTCAACAAGATGCTGGAATGAGGTCATGCATGTGCACACAGCCAAACATTAGTTACATGATGTAGAAACTGTAAATTCCTAGGGGGCGAAATGAAGAGCCAGGACGGAATTGCTCCACATAAAATTGTGTGCCAATATTATCCAAACATACCAGTACACACATTTCTCCATTTAACTTCTCGCCAGTCTTGTGGGTTAATCTCCTTAACGAGGTGGCGCAGTGGTTAGCACACTGGACTCGCATTCGGGAGGACGACGGTTCAATCCCGTCTCCGGCCATCCTGATTTAGGTTTTCCGTGATTTCCCTAAATCGCTTCAGGCAAATGCCAGGATGGTTCCTTTGAAAGGGCACGGCCGATTTCCTTCCCCATCCTTCCCTCACCCGAGCTTGCGCTCCGTCTCTAATGACCTCGTTGTCGACGGGACGTTAAACACTAATCTCCTCCTCCTAATCTCCTTAATAAATACACCTACTGCTCGCTCACATGTATTGTCGAGTGGGATGTCATTCCTTGCTCTCCTCGATCCCAAACTATAGATATGACATGAAGTTGTGTGTATAAATTCTGCAAAAGCTTCAAAATCCTTTCCTGCCCACTGTCAGAGGGTGGATGGCTTGTCCCTATATACACACATGCCTTTCCTGTCAGAGTACCGTTCTGCTGATCTCTTAGACACCTTATAGCTGTCAGCATTTTTTGGGTACTTGACCAATTTGAGATACGTTCGAGAGTCTCCAGACAATTTTGATCGTGCGATATAGAACTGGAACTCGTCGGGCCACGACCACAACCAGCCCTCTGGCCATTCTGTAAAGTGTTAGCTACATTCCCAGAGTGTTTTCCTGTGAAAGGGGAACGGGAACACGTGCCTCTGTTTACATTTACATTAGGAGAGATACTGTGGCTGCCCTCCTTTCAAAGATGTATTTTGGTGGGAGCACCTGGTGAGGCCAAATAGTATTTAGTCATGCTCGTATTTGGTATGTTTTATATTATAACCACAGTATAACTTCCACTGATCAGCCAGCACACTACAACCACAGACTTCCTATTGATATAAACCTGTCCAGGCCATAGCAGCATCACCTGGTAGGAATGTCTGCTAGTCACACACACCCACAATGCGTGTACTATCAGTGAGCATCCTGTCAGCCCGGAGGCTCGGCACGGGAATTTTGGGAACTGCACAACTTGTCGGGAGTTCGAGCAGTGCTGTGGTGTCTTCAACATGTGGTGAAACCAGGTCCCCTAATTACAGATGTCGGACATCATAAGCTGGGCAGACTGGTAAAATGGGACAGGCAGCAGACTGTGGTGGGACTAACATCAGACTTTAACCCCGGGCAGAGTAAAAGTTTGTCCGAATACACAGTACGCCGAACACTCTTTAACTGTGGGCCTCCGCAGCTGATGACCCGTGCGTGTGCCAATGTTAACATCACGACATCGGCAACTGTGACCGAAATGGGAATGTGGCCGTTGTCACCGGATGTCGGTGAAGTGGCAGAGTATTGCACGAGCTGACGAGTCCCGATACCTTCTTCACTGTGCCGATCGGAGGGTGTGAATCCGTCGTCTTCCGGGGGCACAGCTCCTCGACACGTGTACGTTGGGACACAGACGAGCTGGCGGTGGCAGCTCCATTATGCGTTGGGGAACATTCGTGTGTGCATCAAGTGGAGCTTGTGCGAGGCACCGTGACAGCAAAGAAGTATCGTACATTGGTGGCAGACCACGTACGCCCCTTCGTGACAATCACAATTTCCAACAGCAGTGACGTCCCGAGGCCAGGGGTGTGATGGAGTGGTTCGTGGAACACAGTGGCGAGTTCCAGTTGATGTGCTGCACCCCCTCCAACTCGCCCGATCTGGACCCAGTCACTTGAATGTGGTGTCACAGCTTGTGCTCCCCCCTCCCCCCCCCCCCCCCCCCTGGAATTTGGGTGACTTGTGTGCAGTAGAGATGGGCAAAACTGTTCTTTTCAGAGATCGGATCCGAACTGTTCACTCCCAGAAATGAACTAGGTCTTTTTCATGACTCACCACTCATTCACAATAGAAAATAAATGGAAGGCACATTGCCCTTTACACTTGGTTTATTCCAGTACTATACCTGTATTTTGATCTTATTTGATCCTATTTTGAAGTAACACAGATAATGAGTAAGAATTTTGTATTGTTTATTGAAATTTCCACGATATGACAAAGTTTTTGATTATCGATTTATTTTGCACTATCGTGGTTTTTTGGGTGATCGGAAAATGTTGTAACTTGAGATTTACATTAAAAATGTACTTGGCTATAATGTATTAAAATTTCATTAATCTCGTACAAATACATCCCAAGCCATATATTTTTAAAGTGAACATTTCCTTCCGAAGACGCCCAAAATCGCAAAATCCGTACTACAATTAGAAAAAAAATATAAATTTGACTGTAAGACCAAAGTGCTGCATATAGCCTTATGCAGAATAAAACAAGGAAAATATTGGTGTATCACATTTTGCGATACGTTTATTGGTTCGCTCGTAATTAAAGTGTAAATTCGAGTGTCCATAATGAAAAATCCTATAGTAAGAGGAGTAGTCAGGAACCTCATCTTATCAATTTAAACAAATAAAAATAAAATAAAAACAAATGATGTATACATAACATAATTATGTAATATACATATCGGTATTAGTACGAAGAACAATATCCAGAATAGACGAACTCCGATGCAGAGGCGCTGAGTCAAGCTGGTCGAGCCACGAGCTGTATTGCTGCGTGAACTAAGACCGCAGAGACCAGAGTGACACCTGAGTTGCTTTGCTCAACGCTCTGGCTAGAGTCGAGAACGGTAGGGTCAGCGTTGAGCGGGCGAGTTCCGAGGGTGGGGGGAGCAGTGAACGGCCACGACTCACCCGCTCCGAGACAAATCGTCCGTTCTCTTGCGAGCAGGTTGTTGCAAGTAGTTCTTATGTTCTCCGCTAGGAGGCGCTCTGTCCTGTTGCTTGCATCAACTGCCCAGAGGGCAGGACGTGCGACTGAAACGATCGCCGACGGAGTGCGGTGCTAAGGTGCGCCAGACACTGCACTCGGCAGAGGAACCACAGGGCATATGTGAAACACAAAATCCAATGGGGCACTGCACAATGCAGGCAGCCAAGGCAGAAGCAGGGCAGAGGCCGGCGCTGGCTGTGTTGTGTGGCGTGCAGTGTGCTCTGACCAGCAGAGGCCCCGCTGACCTGCTCCGACTCTCTCTCTCTCTCTCTCTCTCTCTCTCTCTCTCTCTCTCTCTCTCTCTCTCTCTGCTGTGTGAAACGTTTGGAGCTACCGTTCTTTTTTTCTGAATCACTGATTGTTCACTCCTTTGAAAGATTCAACTCTATAAAACAGTTCAGGAGCGGATCCCCCATCTCTAGTGTGCAGATGTGGTGCCAGCTTCCTCCTGCGACCTACCGTGACCACATTGCTTCCGTGCCACAATGCGTTCCTGCTGTTATCCGTGCCAAAGGTGGACATACCGTCTATTAGGTTAATGTTCTGGCTGATTAGAGTATATCCTAAAAAAAATGCTGTTTCATAACACTAGCATATTGAGGATCCTCTGAGAAGGTACAAACACTTGACATTTAAAATCAGATAATAAGGTTTCAGGAGGCCTATGACACGGGACAAGGTTATAAGTTGTATATGATCACTGTGGTGTATTGGGTGACATACCCTTTAGTGCATGAAGAGGTGGAATTGTGAATACAATAATTCTGGTTCGCATCCTGCCATCTCGAAACAAAATATAATTTTCACCTACTTTCCACTAGCATTTCTGTTTGGTTTTGAGAATTTTGATCAGATCTTGTATTATGTACAGCTGTGTTCTACAGTTGTCTGACAAGCATTCTCGGTGTTTTGAATTCTCATTTCTTATGGAATTGTTATTAAGATTTGAAACAATTTTATAATTATTAGAAGAAATAACAACACGTGGTGATTTCTTTGTTTAATGCATTTCACTCACTTGCTAGTTTAAGAAATGCTATTTTAACCTCTGAATTTATTAGTGGCATTACAGTGTCTGCTTTCAACATACATACAGCATTGCAGTAAAGTGTTGAAAAAACTGTGAAATTGTGTAGTTGTACAAATTTGTATATATTTGATTCTATTGTTACAGATAGATCAATCGACAGCCAGCACTTCCAGCAGTACACTGTAAGTTTTGTTCTCTACTTTCACATTTTGGGAAGTCAGGAAATTTCTCTTGTGCAGTAACCATAACAGAGAACTGAATTGTGTGCAAAGCTTTTAAGTTTGCAACTCTTTCAAGTTTGCAACTCTTTCTTCTTTTACTTCATCAGTCATTTGTGACTTGTGTGTTGGAAGACCCACATTTGTGTTTTCTTTTGTAGCCAGTAACCACTTTGCCTTAGTTTTTGCATTACTTGCCTCCAGATACTGTGCTGATGTTAACTGATAGTATAAAACTCTATATTTTTTTTTAAAGTAACTAAAGAAATTAAAAATACTTGGACAGTATGAGGTAAATTGTACAGAATTACTACTATTCCTGAAATGAGATGTGCCGTTTTCTCAGAACGCAATTATGTACGGCCAGGAAAACTTAATTTCTACAGTCTTATGTAATCGTATAGATAAAAAGATAATGTAATTAGATAAATAAAAAAATCTACAACATGACAGTCGCAACCCCCATGTCTGTTTGATCGCATGTGCTGTCTGGATTCTTCCCCCAGGCACCAGTTTCTCAGAACTCTGCAGGTGGGAACTATTGCTACATCATGTTCTTAATTGTCGCCACCCAACTGTCCTTAATTTTCATTAATTTCCTCTGTCTCAACATTTGTTCACTGTAACTATTTCATTCTTCACTCCCTTTTAGTTTTCTATATCTTTTATTTTTTAACTTGTCTATTTTTTGCCACCTCCCTTGCACCTCTATCACATAAAGTGCTCTTAGCTTTCTGCTCTTATTAACTTATACACCATGTTTCGGCTGCAGTCTTTGTCTTGCATGTTACCCTGTCTTCCACCGTTAAGCTCTCGGATTTTCAAATCTGAACTGGTGCGGTCCCCAATAGCTAGTCTTCCCTTCTCATCCCATCCGGTAAGCCCCCACGGACCCGAGGTTGTGGGGAACTTTTCCAACTCTACACCTTTTCCTAAACCTTCCCAGTCATTCTCCTTCATCCTGTCCGCCCCCAGTAGCTGAATGGTCAGCAGTACGGATTGTCAATCCTCTGGGCTCGGGTTCGATTCCCAACTGGGTTGGCAAATGTTCTCCACCCAGGCACTGGGTGTTGTGCTGTCATCATCATCATCATCATCATCATCATCATCATCATCGACTGCAGGTCACCAAAGTGGCATCAAATTGAAAGACTGGCACCCGGCGAACGATCTGCCCGATGGGCAACCCACCTGCCAAAAGAAGGAGCCACTGGCTGCAAAAGCCACTTGGTTAGTAGATTTTTTTATCAGTCCAGTTACAATATATTTTCATAAATTTATTATTTTAATTAATTTAGACAGTGGTGAATTCACAGCACCGTAGAGCAATATCTGTTGTTGCTATGAAATTGATAACTGAGATGATTTGTACCACCATTGACTTGGGTACGGAAGGTAACACTATTTGTTTGCGAGGTATTGCTATTAAACTCTGCGAACATTGCTCAGTAAATTTGTTTTGCAGTTAACTCAAAACTGTTACCCCTTTTTAAAAGAAAAATTAAAATCAGTCTTGAAATCGTAAAACCTCTCTCTTTGTCAGTGTGGGTGGCCATGTGTGTCGGGCATGCCTGATTCTGGTCTGGCTACAAAGAAATAAAGCTACTCTGTGGGCAGCTTATGTAAAAGAAAGAAAAAAAGTGCTCTTGTTTTGACCTTATAAGAGAATGAGACAGAAATTTTTTGTTTAGTTTCAGTGTTGTTTTGCATCCATTTTGGCGGTTACTTTTCTAATAAATAAAAAGATAATTAATGTGTGATTATATTGTTTTAAGGAGCCCCTCACAGAGACCGAAAGAAACATTACATAAGTTTTTACGGTGACATTTTATCAGAAACAATATTAACATTTATGTATATCATTATTTCTAGATAAATGTCCGTACTGATGCGTTTGGAAATAGTTAATATTGGCTTTTATCTCTCCATTTCATCGTATTTCAGCACCTTTGAGTTGATTGTGGTCCACACAACACTTCCTAGATAGTTTCCGTGTAGCTCGGATTCAGTTATCGGACGTGATTCTGTGTTCCACCTTTTGCTGCGACTTTTGTACACCAATAATTCTTGCTTCATAATTTCACAGAGACACAAGCTAAAAAGCTTTTGCTTTTAACCACATTAGCAATTATATTTTCACGTGATCATTTTTACTTCACAGCACTGTTACGTCTGCTCGGTACAACCAGTTCTGTCAGCGTCATATTACGACAGAAGAAGCTAAATAAAAAAAATTGTATGTAGTCTACTTGTAACTTTAATGTACTATTTCACAGATATTGCATCTTTGCTCCTCATTACTCTAAAATTTACCACAGTGAAGTATATTATAAAAATAAAGGGAAAAAATGTTCGGCCGTAAAGTCGAGCACGACGGTCAAGAGCGTTAGGGTAGAGAGGGCGGTGAAGATGATGTCAGCCAATAGTATGCTGACCAACCCCTCTCTAGGATGACGCTGAGACAACAGCGGCCTCTAGGTGAAGAGAACATAAGCACCGCTCCGCCTGGCCCTGGCCCAGTTGAAGACTAGCCATTCTACGCGCTCTATAGCAGCAACTTAGGAACTGTGCAATTTCACATGTATTAGGCATTGTCTATACTGATGAGATTTCTTATTTTGTCTGTCACCCATTGCTTTCGACACATCCCTGTAATGTCTCAAAGTTAAGTATTGTTATTTATCTTGCTGTAATAAAAATTAATTATATTATTTGCTTGAATTGTTGTCTAGCGATCCGAGAAAGCGGGTTTCCTAGGCACCCCGTATTTGACAGTTGGCAGGACCTAACAAAAAATATGGCTGTTTCTTCTTTCGTTACGTTGAGAGAAGTCATATTTGTCAAGTATGTTCTTTATTTTTGGCGTTCTTCATTGCTATGATGAAAATAAAAATATACCCACATTAGGTAAAATTTGACATCACGTCTCATTTATTTCAGTTATTGGAGAAAGGAAATATTTCTGTTAAACCTATTAAAGGTAGTCAACCGTGAACAGATAAGTTTTTCAAAAGTACGTACTGTCATAACTTCAAAGTCCCTCTCCTGAAACATTATGCAACCAAATTGTC
This sequence comes from Schistocerca nitens, assembly GCF_023898315.1. Taxonomy (NCBI): domain Eukaryota; kingdom Metazoa; phylum Arthropoda; class Insecta; order Orthoptera; family Acrididae; genus Schistocerca; species Schistocerca nitens. The sequence goes on from NC_064624.1 coordinate 138,864,943, forward strand.
AACACTTCAGTGAAAAACAGCTGCTGGGAATGTATATTTAAATAGGGAAACCAAACTAACTTCCGTGCACTAACTTCCGTGCACTAACTTCCGTGCACTAACTTCCGTGCACTAACTTCCGTGCACTAACTTCCGTGCACTAACTTCCGTGCACTAACTTCCGTGCACTAACTTCCGTGCACTAACTTCCGTGCACTAACTTCCGTGCACTAACTTCCGTGCACTAACTTCCGTGCGGATATCGTCTATGCCAGAGAGACACAGTAACAGGCTCCCTGCTATGTCAGCAAAACTCCTATGGTTGAAAGAATAATACAGACTTGGATGCATGTGTGGCTATAAGAGTGGTTAGGCTACTCTGAGACTGCAACCCAATGCTTTCATGTTTCCTTCACCTCTAAGTGTCTGTCTTCAAATTTTTTTAAAAGTGCACTAGCTGTGTCATTAACATTAACAACTCCTTTTCCTGAAATAAGGAATCCATATCGAGATACCAGATTGATCCACTGATGCAACATTCTCGGACACTTTTGCACAACAAGATGTACTGAAGAACGGTGTATTTTAGAGAGATCTTTGATGCAGTACATCAACTACAACTGCATATTTTTGTAGTACTCGAGTATAAATACGAAAACCATCAGTTACGGTACTTCAGATCCGCAAGCACGTAAATCACACAAACATGTTCCTGGCATTACAACAGAACACCGAAGTGTTCATCTCAGTATTTAGTGAGTAAATTTTATCTTTTTGCAAAATTAAGTTGTGGTTACAGTCTGATCTGTAGGGTAGCCCGAGTTTTGATTTTCTGACAGTAGCAAACTTAGCAGGTGTCCGTTATTTACATGTTTTTGAAGCTAAAGGGCCATTTTGGTGGCTTCTGCATTTATATTTGCGTAATATGAAAATATGCTGATTAATTACTGTAGTGCATTAAAGATCTCAATAACATGCCTAGCTTATGCTGCAACTTGCACGTAAGGATTGGGGAATCTGACATGGGCAGGTAAACTGTTACTGGCTGATGTCACATTTAAGACACTAGTTCCTTAGGAGGGAAATGAATGGCTATTTCAAGTTCATACACGTACCTTAGCCCAGAGGAAAAATGTAAAAATCCAATTTCGACATCAAGTAACTGTCAGTTAACATTATTTTAGCTGTGCCGTATTATTTAAATCCTGTTATATGGGAATGGAAGAATTGCAAAATTTCACAAAATTTGCCAAAAACTGATGATTTTGTGTTGTCAGTAAAAAATTGCAGATTTTTTTTCGTTTTTAGATTATTGTTTATGCAATATTTTCCTGTCCCTAGTCATACATCAGCAACTGAAGATCAAATAATTCAAATACTTTCATGTACATCTATATCATACTCCGCAAGCCACCTTATGGTGTCTGGCGGAGGGTACTTTCGGTACCACTATCTGATCCCTCCAACCCTGTTCCAGTATGTGGGAAGAATGATTGTCGGTAACCCTCTATATTGGCTCTAATTTCTCAAAAAAATCTCCGTGGTGCACAACGCCTCTCTTGTAACGTCTCCAGCGGAGTTTGTTTAGCAACTCTGTAACGCTCTCTCGCCAGATAAACGATCCCGTGACAAAACACGCCGCTCTTCATTGGATCTTCTCTATCTCTTGTAACACTTTGTAGTGTTTCTAGCTACAGAAGTGTCAGCAATTGACAAGTCATCCTATCCTACAGTGGAGTACATTATAAAGAAGTTCAAAGAATGTTTGAGTGACAATTCATCGTTGTGGACAATCATAAGGGCTCTAACACCAAGGAATGTCCAAATCACAAAGAAAATTGCAGAAAGCCCCCAGACTAAATCACATTAAGACTCAGTTTTTTTCAGTTTCTAACACACAATTCAACTGCCATTTTGATCACACAGACTGGGGATATGAATAGTGAGACTGAACAGTTCAAATTCCTGATTGTTCAGATAGACAGCTGTCAGGAAGCCCTTGTTCAAGATCTTGTTCAAAAACTGAATGCCGCTTTATTTTCCATCAGAACAGTATCTGAAATAAGAGAGTTCAGCACAAAAAATAGTCTACTTTGCTTAATTTCATTTGCTTATTATGTATAGTATTATTTTTTGGGTAACTCTCCTGATTCAAAAAGGGTATTTTTTGCTCAGAAACAGGCAGTTTGAGCAGTATGCGAGGTAAGTTCATGAACCTCTTGTCGACCCCTGTTCATTAGTCTGGGAATTCTGACACTGGTCTCTCAATACATATTCTCTTTAACGTAATATGTTGTTTACAATGTCTCCTTAATCCCAGGCATTAGCATATCTCGCTCAGTTAATACTAGGCAGAAATCCAATCTGCATCTGGAACGCAACTCTTTGACTCTTGTGCAGAAAGGCATGCAATATTCTGCTGCATCCATTTTCAGTGAGCTGCCACAAGAGTTCCAAAATCTTAGTAGTAATCCATGCACTTTCAAGTCTGCACTGTAGAAGTTTCTCACAGCTCCCACCTATTCTGTTGAGGAACTCCTGGAAAAATGTTGTTGATTACGTTTATGTAAACTTATAGCTTGTCATCATCATAGGATTCATAATACGTTTCATTTTATCATTATTACTCTTCTGTTATAATTTCATGTACTGACTCATTCCGTGACAACGGAGACCTGCTCCTCAGTTTGGTCCTGTTGCGTCGCCGTCTATTGGCTCCATCTGTAGCAGCAGACAGTGGGCTGTGTAGACTGGAAATTGGGTCCCCAAACACCTTCGCTGGTCACTTCCGCAGGAGAGAGAACTTAGACGGCCACGCATTTCGGACGCGAGGTATGCCGAACAGTCGCTCGAGCAGTCTCTTGTTCTGCTCCGACGAGGCAATATCCCCAGTCGTGTTCTCGGCAGTTCGCCTGCGCAACACTCCGTGGCTCGCATCATCTTCTGCCGCGTTTGCTGGGGTATGCACGACCCACAGAATTCTTGGTATAAGAGCGTAGGCTTCCGCGGCCAGTGTCAAAGTGATTAAAATTCTTCTGGGTATTATGCCGCGTCATTGCTAAAAACTAACAACAATAATAAACTAAAACCGACGTTTCGGCCGAATTGCAACGGCCTTCCTCAGGGCACGACTGGTTTTGCATGGGGATAGGTGCTTCTATTTATTACAGACTATCGATGTCTGACATCACCGTTTTAAAACTTTTAGTTGGCCCTCTAATGTGATTGGCTAATCGTGACGTAAGGGAGATGGAAGGAAAGAGGCTATTCGTGAATGTCCATGTCGTCAACGATTGGTAGCCGTCCGTCAATCAGCATTCGGCTTCTGGTCGGCAAGTTTTCCTCCTGGTGTGCGCGGAAGTGGGCTGACAGTTGCTCAACAGCTTTTGTGCAGATGTGTCCGTGTCCCGTGTAGCTTCTGCCCCGCGACCGCTCGCGTCGCATTGGACTGGGATGGCCGGCAGCCAGGACGCCAGGAGTTTGTAGCCATCTTCTCTGTTGATGTTGTCAGGCTGCTCAATAATTTTGATCGCCTCCTGTATTTTGCGTTCTCGCATCCACAATTATTTTGCCAGTACTCGGGCTTCCTGGAACCGGATAGGTTGTCCACAGTCACGGTGGTCTTCCGCTATTGCCGATTTATTATGTTGTTGTAATCGTACATAGCGTTTGTGTTCTGCTACTTGTAAGCTGACAGGTCTCATTGTTTCTCCTATGTAGGCAGCTCCACACTCACACCGTAGTTCGTAAACACCTGCAGTGTTAAGATTGTTGACTACATCCTTGGTGGAACCTATCATTTCGTGGATCCTGTGACTGCTTCGAAAAATTGGTGTACTGTAATCAACTTCCACACACACCAGGAGGAAAACTTGCTGACCAGAAGCCGAACGCTGATTGGCGGACAGCTACCAATCGTTGACGACATGGAAATCCACGAATAGCCTCTTTCCCTTCATCTTCCCTTACGTCATGACTAGCCAATCATATTAGAGGGCCAATTAAAAGTTTTATAAAAGTGATGTCAGACATCAATAGTCTGTAATAAATAGAAGCACCTATCCCCATGCAAAACCAATCGTTCCCTGAGAAAGGCAGTCGCAATTCGGCCAAAACGCCAGTTTTAGTTTATTATTATTGTTGTTAGTTTTTAGCAATGATGCGGCATAATACCCAGAAGAATTTTAATCACCACAGAATTCTTATCCTACACTCGTCATTGTCATTCTGTTGCAGTCTGTTTAACAAGAAGAGTGCTACCGCATTTTTTTTGTGCCACGTTCGTGAGCTGTCTCCCCTTGAGGTGCCTTTATTGACTACAGGTATACAGAGCCTGACGCGAGACACCCAGTTCGTTCTCCCGGTATTGGCAATTGGAGTACTGCGGTACTGTAGTGCAAATAGTGCAGTGTGTGCTAGGACTACCAGGCAGATTTATCACTATTGTATTCCTGACCATTTTGACACTCTCTTGCAGCCGAGCAAACCATTGAAACGAGTTTTCCCACACTGCCGAACAAAGTCTGTAAGCCGTTTGTGGTCCACCTGGTCCAGAGCGCCCAACCCAAGTGAGGGCCTTCATCAATTAAAAGGTATTAGCTTGTTTTGAATGTTACTGTAGTCGTTAGCTTTTTGGTTAGTATGTTACAACCAGCCTGTGCAGCTCTTGCAGCACACCCCATCATTTATTGTCATTTGCCTATGGTAACTGACATAAGAAAAAATATATGGGAAACATTCCACATGGGAAAAATATATCTAAAAACAAAGATGATGTGACTTACCAAACAAAAGCGCTGGCAGGTTTGATAGACACACAAAATTCAAGCTTTCGCAACCAACCAGGAAAGAGGGAAGGAGAGAGAAAGACGAAAGGATGTGGGTTTTAAGGGAGAGGGTAAGCAGTCATTCCAATCCAGGGAGCGGAAAGACTTACCTTAGTCTGCTTGTCTGTGTGTGTGTGTGGGGGGGGGGGGGGGGGGGCGTGAGCGGGCGCGCGAGTGTATACCTGTCCTTTTTTCCCCCCTAAGGTAAGTCTTTCCACTCCCGGGATTGGAATGACTCCTTACCCTCTCCCTTAAAACCCACATCCTTTCGTCTCTCCCTCTCCTTCCCTCTTTCCTGATGAAGCAACCGTTGGTTGCGAAAGCTTGAATTTTGTGTGTATGTTTGTGTTTGTTTGTGTGTCTATCAACCTGCCAGCGCTTTCGTTTGGTAAGTCACATAATCTTTATATATAATCTCACACACACACACACACACACACACACACACACACACACACACTTGTACTGTCTTGTCATCACTTCATCTTCTGCCATTAAACCTGTTTATGGACACAGGAGGAAGTGTTTCGTTGTGACGTATTTGTGTAGAGCGTTTTCAGTTCTCTTTTTGCATAACATTTCCTAAACCCAAGCTTTTGATGACCTCCACCATCGTACTCTGTAGGAAAAAGAAAATTGTTTATTGTGGCTGTCAAACAAGTGCAGCACGACCTTGTTGTTCGTGAGGAGTTTTTGTAGATTGGTTCCAGACAGTGCTGTCATTTACTGCCTTATGTGTTAAATCGGATACCTGAATGGTGCAAAACGTTGCAATTGCCCTGTGACAGCAAAAAGTGTGAAGTCTTTCACATGAGTGCAAGAGAATTGTCAGATATGTTACATAATAAATGACACAGATATAGAGGCTGTCTGTTCAACTAAATGTATGGAGTTTGCATTTAGGGACAACATACAAGGGGAGGCCATGACATTTGGATCACACATTTACTTCAGACTTTGTACACTTCTAATAATCCACTCGGACAACATAATGTGCAAGTAATAGGACATACAACTTAGAAAATCGCAAGACATATTACATATCAGTGACTGATGTACCGCTGTGTTGCGACCCTGAGCACGGGCTGGCAGCTGTCATACGGTTAGCGTTGGAGCTCCGCAGTCGACGGAGCATTGAATCGAGCCACACTGTGTTTTGTTGTTGTGCTCACAACCCCCTCACCTCCCCCCACACCCCCCAATGCTAGTCGTATTATTTTGTACATATTACATTTGAAAGGTAATATTACCAAAAACACATGTTTTTGCATGAACTGTTGTTTAATTTCTGATGTTATTTGGTTATGTGCTAATTTTTACTTAAATAACAAGTATTATGCAACTGTTATTTCTATAGGGAAATCAAAAAGTTTATCAAGTGCCTTCAAATTTGTTCATAATTGATTGACGATGACCGAGAAATTGCTTCTCCTGAAGATGCTATTAAAATATGTACAATCATTCTTTGTCTATTTACAGCACCGATATTTACAGAAACGTTGTGTTATGCATTTTTTGATTCCAAATTGTTAGAAGAAAAAGAATTTTTTCAAAATAGCTTTGATCTTTTTTTTTTTTTTTTCCCCTGAAAAACTCAACAAATTCCCTGTGCACATGGGGAAAATTGCATTCATTTGATATTGCAGATGCTGCTCTAATTTGTTTTCTGTGTCTGTATGAAAAATATCATCCTGCAATTCATAATGTCAAAAGCACATATGACGATTAACCGTACATTACCCATATATTCTGGCATATTATAACACATTGTATTATGGAACAAAGTTATTTACAACTTTATTTATCAATGTTTGATAGTGGGAGTTCCGTGTCCTCGAAACCTGTGTCTGCAGATCGAAGCGTCAAAGTGCAAAGCAGTTCTTCGTACCTTAACCCGATTGCAGGTATAAGATTTCAAAAATCATGACAGGCATACATTTTCAAGAAGACTTCACACGTATCATCGTTTACTTGTCGATAATTATAAATGTTGCGTCTGTAGTGATAATTAAAGTTAGCAAACAGCCAAATAATGTTGGAAATTCAATACAAGTTAATCGAAATACATGTATCTTTTCATTTTATTACCTTGCAAATGTAATATGCATGAAATAATATGACTATTGTGGAAAAATATAAGTAAAAAGCAAGGCGCGAGTGGGACTCGATCCAGCGATCCTCCAATTACGTAGCGCGAGCACTAACCTTGTGACTGTGACCGTCTTGTGCTCGGGGTCGCAAAGCACCAATACATCACTGACGTGAAAAATTACTTTAATCCAGCTAAGGAGTATACCTTATCCTATGCGCACGTTATGTTGTCCTAATGACTATTCAGTGTACAAAGTTTGAAGTAAATCTGTTATCCGAATGCCCTGGCTTCCCCTTGTTAAATTGAAATAATTAATTAAGAATTTTCTAGAGAATGTGTACCAGAGGCTGTGTTTTGTTGTGGAAACACTTAAAAGTTTCAACAAATCAGCTACAGATTCTTCTTGTAATATGCTTGTCTGTCCTTCTCTACAGTATTTCTGTGCAGTATGGAACCGTTACCAGATGGGATTTGTGGGAAACATCAAAGAAGGGTAGTTCATTTTGTTGTATAATTAAATAAACAATGGACGATGGTGTCCTGACTGTAAAGACACAGTATAATCGAACCAGAGGAGTTGGGCCCAAAATAATTACCCATTGAGTCAACTGATTGTACAATACAAGGTCAGTTTTATTGATCATCAGACTACACAGAAGGGACCCAAAGTTCTTGTTGTTGTAGTCTTCAGTCCTGAGACTGGTTTGATGCAGCTCTCCATGCTACTCTATCCTGTGCAAGCTTCATCATCTCAAAGTAACGACTGCAACCTACATCCTTCTGAATCTGGTTAGCATATTCATCGCTTGGTCTCCCTCCACGATTTTTACCCTACATGCTGCCCTTCAATACTAAATTGGTGATCCCTTGATGCCTCAGAACATGTTGTACCAACCGATCCCTTCTTCTAGTGAAGTTGTGCCATAAACTCCTCTTTTCCCCAATTCTATTCAATACCTCATTAGTTATGTGATCTACGTATCTAATCTTAAGCATTCTTCTATAGCACCACATTTCGAAAGCTTCAATTCTCTTTTTGTCTAAACTATTTATCATCCACGTTTCACTTCCATACATGGCTACACTCCATACAAATACTTTCAGAAAAGACTTCCTGACACTTAAATCTATACTCGATGTTAACAAATTTCTCTTCTACAGAAACGCTTTCCATGTCATTCCCAGTATACATTTTACATCCTCTCTACTTCGACCATCATCAGTTATTTTGCTTTCCAAATAGCAAAACTCCTTTACTACTTTAAGTGTTCCATTTCCTAATCTAATTCCCTCAGCATTGCCTGATTTAATTTGACTACATTCCATTATCCCCGTTTTGCTTTTGTTGATGTTCATCTTATATCCTCCTTTCAAGACACTATCCATTCCATTAAACTGCTATTCCAGGTCCTTTGTTGTCTCCGACAGAATTTACAATGTAATTGGTAAACCTCAAAGTTTTTACTTCTTCTCCATGGATTTTAATACCTACTCCAAATTTTTCTTTTGTTTCCTTTACTGTTTGGTCAATATACAGATTGAATAACATCGGGGATAGGCTACAACCCTGTCTCACTCCCTTCCCAACCACTGGTTCCCTTTCATGCCCCTTGACTTTTAAAACTGGCATCCAGTTTCTATACAAATTTTAAATAGCCTATTGCTCCCTGTATTTTACCCCTGCCACCTTCATAATTTGAAAGAGTATTCCAGTCAACATTGTCAAAAGCTTTCTCTAAGTCTACAAATACTAGAAATGTAGGTTTGCTTTCCCTGCTTTGTTATCTTCTAAGATAATTTGTAGGGTTAGTATTGCTTCACGTGTTCAAATATTTATATGGGATCCAAACTGATTGTCCCCGAGGTCGGCTTGCACCAGTTTTTCCATTCACCTGTAAAGAATTCGTGTTTGTATTTTGCAGCCATGACTTATTACGCTGATAGTTTGGTAATTTTCACACCTGTCAACACCTGCTTTCTTCGGGATTGGAATTATTATATTCCTCTTGGAAGTCTGAGGGCATTTCACCTGTCTCGCGCATCTTGCTCACCAGATGGTAGAGTTTTGTTAGGGGTGGCCCTCCCAAGGCTGTCGGTAGTTCTAATGGAATGTTGTCTACTCCTGGGGCCTTGTTTTGACTCAGGTCTTTCAGTGCTCTGTCAAACTTTTCACGCTGTATCGCATCTCCCATTTCATCTTCATCTACATCCTCTTCCATTTCCATAATATTGTCTTCAAGTACATTGCCCTTGTATAGACCTTCTATATACTCCTTCCACCTTTCTCCTTTCCCTTCTTCGCTTAGAACTGGTTTCCCATCTCAGCACTTGATATTCATGCAAGCGGTTCTCTTTTCTCCAAAGGTCTCTTTAATTTTCCTGTAGGCAATATCTATCTTACCCCTAGCGGTACACCCCTCCACATCTTTACATTTGTCCTCTAGACATCCCTGCTTAGCCATTTTGCAGTCCCCGTTGGTCTCATTTTTGAGACACTTGTATTCCTTTTTGCCTGCTTCATTTACTCCTTTTATATATATTCTCCTTTCATCAGTTAAATTCAGTATATTTTCTGTTACCCAAGGATTTCTACTAGCCCTTGTCTTATTACCTAGGCTACTTGATCCTCTGCTACCTTCACTATTTCGTCTCTCGAAACTACCCATTCTTCTTATACTTTATTTCTTCCCCCCCATTCTTGGCAACCATTCCCTAATGCTCTCTCTGAAACACTCTATAACCTCTGCGTTTTTCAGTTTATCCAGATCCCATCTCCTTAAATTCCCACCTTTTTGCAGTTTCTTGATTTTCAATCTACAATTCATAACCAATAGATTGTGGTCAGAGTCCACATCTCCCCTGGAAATGTGTTACAATTCAAAACCTGTTTCCTAAATCTCTGTCTTACCATTATATAATAAAACTGTGGAATGTAACAATATTATGAGAAGGAAAGTTGCTACTCACCATATAGCGGAGACGTTGAGTCGCATATAGGCACAACAAAAAATTTTCACACTTACAGCTTTTCGCCAATGGCCTTTGCAACAATACACACACACACACACACACACACACACACACACACAACTGCAGTCTGTCAACCGAAACCAGTGAAAGTGTGACAATCTTTTTTTGTTGTGCCTATCTGCGACTCAGCATGTCTGCTATATGGTGAGTAGCAACTTTCCTTCTCATAATATTGTTACCACTATATAATCTATCTGAAACCTTACAGTGTCTCCAGGCCTCTTCCAAGCGTACAACCTCCTTTCATGATTCTTAAACCAAGTGTTAGTTATGATTAAGTTATTCTCTGTGCAAAATTCTACCAGGTGGTTTTCTCTTACCGTATTTACTCGAATCTAAGCCGCACTTTTTTTCCTGTTTTTGTAATCCAAAAAACCGCCTGCGGCTTAGAATCGAGTACAAAGCAAGCGGAAGTTCTGAAAAATGTCGATAGGTGCCGCCACAACAAACTTCTGCCGTCGAATACATGTAGTGCTACACAGACATGCTTTGTAGGCACAAAGATAAATACTGGTGCCGAAACCTCTGCGTCAGTAAATAAATTAAAAAAAAAAAAAAAAAAAGTGGAAGACGAGCTTTTTTCTCCGTCCCGAGTTTCGACCACTACATTTTATACATTATCCAACGAAGTAAATACAAATTCCATATTGCTCATCTTCGAATGTAGCAGAATTTCAATGTACTACGAAAATCCGACTGGCAAGATTGCTTGAGATGTTTGTCAATATGGTCAACTCTATGTTCTGAATTTTTTCCTACCTGTGAGAAGAGATGGTTGCTAATAGGAACCTGATGAAATGTGAATCACAAGCATTATTCTTTTCACCATCAGAATAATACGAATATAAACATTTTGCCATGTATTCTTTCGTGTTCGCTGCTATCTCGTTTAAATCCTGTCTGCCTAATAAACTACGAAACTAGAGTGAGACAACAGCAAACGCGGAAGAATGTACGTATCGTGTCATGTTTATATTCGTATTATTCTTATGCCTAATAGTGATAGTCAGAAATGAAGCACGGCAACTGACTAGATTTTTAAATCTAAGAGGACTCTAATTTCTGTGCAGAATTTGATGTACTAAAGAAGCGGCCGCAAAGATTTTGAAACGGAGAAAAATTTTCGCCTAACTCTCGTTCCGAACATGTTCTATCATACGCAGTCTATTATTTGGTTCTTGTTGATCATTATCAAAGAAAGCAGCAGTGTAAGTAACAACAAATAGCAGTCCCTTGCCATTGTTTCGCTAATGAGACGATTTTGTTCACTCTCCTTTTTTTTTAAAAAAAAAAAAAAAAGCGGCAGTAGCGCACACAAAAGAAAGCCATGCCGCGAGCGGCGACAGGCCGTAAACACTCACTATCAGAATGCGACAAACAATGCATGACACAGTACAGTAATGCATTTTCAGCTGAGAGTGACATAAACACCTACAACAAAGAAAACGGCACTTATCAGATCAAAGCAAAATAAGCAATCGATTCAAACCAGACGAAGCACGTGAAAAAGGAAGGGTACCCGTATAAATACGGACGGAGCGCCTGACGCATAGCAATGGCTACCTGGTAAAGCTTAACTGCTAAGCTTACGACTCGAACCAAACTACTGTAGCTGTATAGTCATTCATTCGACCTAAATCGTGTCTTATATTACAATGGACCAACTTTGTTTCGATTTGGAGGTGCGGGCTAAAACTTTTCTCTCCCCTTGAATTTCGAGTCTCAAATTTCACGTGCGGCTTAGATTCGGGAATTTTTTTTTTCCTTTATTTCGAGTCTCATTTTTCAGGTGCGGCTTAGATTCGAGTACGGCTTAGATTCGAGTAAATACGGTACTTTCCTTTCCCCAATTCCAAAGTATAAACAACAAAACTAGTACAACATAATGAATGCAAGCTAATAAAGAATAACTAACAGGATAAAGCTACCAAAATTTGAGTTACCACCATGGCCATTCAGACCTAGACTTGCTGCAGCAAAATCTTATCCAATCATAATTTCCAACCCTGAACTTCCATAGTATACTTTCTGATAATTAAGGTCTTAATAGGATATTATTAAGACAAGAATGTCTAAAAACAACAAATGCAAAATCAAAATTTATTACTTCTATAAAACCACTAGCGAACATGGCAGTGCTTTGCAGTTGCTAAATATGTGTGGGAATTGCATATTTGTCCTATTTCCTTCTCCCCCTCTGTGTCCATCGCCTCCTCGCCCCCCCCCCCCCAAACCCCTTCGATCTCTCTCCAGCTCCTCCTCACCCACCTCTCCGTCTTTTCTCCTTCTTCCCTCCTCTCTCTGTCCACCTTCTCTGCCTTTCTGTCTCAGACCTTCTCTGCCTTTCTCTCTCAGACCTTGAGCTTTGTGTACTGTTACTGCAAATGAAACCTGCATTGGGAAATGAAGTCACTTACAGTGACTGGGTAAATCAGTTGGTATATTTAATGTAATAAGTTGTACAGCAGTGATCTCTCCAGCTGTTGTATCTATCTGATAGTATTTCTCAGTTTTTATATGTGTACGGGTAGAAGTGTAAAGTTTTGGGTGATTCACATTCCGTAGTACAGCAGTATTCTAATGGTAAGTCGATAACCCGTGAATGCAACATTTCTCTTTCCTCTTAGTACTGACTGCAACAAAGAAAGCAAAGCAGCATACTGTTGTGTATACAGTTTTTCTTTAAGATTATATTTATGGAGAAAGCATTGTATGGGGGGAAACAATGTCTAATTGTATAAATGCTGTGATATCTAAGTTAAAACTGACTGCCGTTAAATAAAAAGAAATCTTACATTTTTCACAGTACAGCACTTTCTTTCTCACAGCCATTTTCAACATAAGACCTATAAATTATTATTTTTAAAAAAAATGTCTGTCTGGATGTTATTATTGTGTAAAAATTTGAAGCAAATCAGTCAATAACTTCTGCAGAGTTTTGGTAACAACGTTAAACTACTACTTGTCATTATACAGGGTGAGTCACTAACTATTGGGACCAAGATTAACTCCGAAAGTATGATAGGAGCTGAAAAGTTCGTGGGGCAATAGTTGCATGGGACAACGAGGGCCATAATGTGATGTTGGTTTTTTGTTGCTAGGTGGGGTCGCTTCAGAGATATGAAGGTCAACTTTTTGTTTTAATGGGATGCTACAGTTTGGTACTTACTTTCTGATAGCAGCTATCGAGACGAATCTAATGATGGGTAACAGTGAGATCTTTGAATGTCAACAAGAGTCACAAAGGTGGCACGAACACCCACTTACAGAAGGTGATCGAAGTGATGACCATTGGTATAATGCTGTGCTGCAATCTTCTTATCACGCATTGACTGGCATTCCTTATCACGTGGATCACTTATCGAAGCACATGCTCTGAAAATTCTCTCTCGCTTATCTTCAGGTGTAGTTGGAACGTCTTTATAAGCAGTGTCTCTTATGAATCACCACAAGAAAAATCCAGAGGTGTCAAGTGTGGAGAATGAGCTGGCCACGACACATCTCCTCTGCATCCACTCCAACGATTTGGGAATTGTCTCTGCAACTCATTTCTAGCCATCAGCAAAAAATGTGCCACACACCCATCGTGTTGATACCACATTATGTTTCTTGTTCCTAAAGGTATTTCTTCTTTCTTGCAGGAATGTGGTGCAACTTGCCGCAGCCAACGTGGATTTTCAGTTGCCCAAAATGCATGTTATGCAAATAAACATTTCCGTGGTTCGTAAATGTAGCCTCGTCAGTAAATAAAATCAAATTAATAAATGTGTCATCCCTCTGAATCTGAAGTTGAGCCCATTGACAGAATTCGGTGGGACCCATACAATCCGTGCCAGTTAATTCTTGGTAGAGACTGATATGGTAATGACCATATTTTTGGTGATCAGAAACATGAACAACACTTCTCTGGCTCTTGCCAGATTCCCTTGCGATTTGTAATTTGTGATTTGACACGAACTAGCACAAGGCTATGAAAATGCAGGCTTTCTCGGCGAATCTCGATGATAAAATTTTCTCGGGTTGACCTGAGAAGATTTTATCACTTAGCACAAGGATCTCGAACCACAGTGGCAAGAGTACCTATTTCTGTTTCCTCGTTAGTAACTTTCGTGTGACAGATATGTTTCTGATGTGTTAAAGATCCAATTGTTCTCAATTTATCATACACATATTTAAATGTACGACGTGTAGGGTGGGTATGTTGAGGATATCTTCCAGCGTGTAAGTCTTTAGCTCTCACTGAATTTCATTGGCATTCTGCATAAATTAGAAGAATATGGACTTGTTTTTCTAAGGAATACATGATTCACATTTGCTTGATTCAATGATACTAGTCTTTCTGTTGCTATTAGCGTCGTATTGCAAAACCGTCAAATGGTGTTTACATGACAATGGCACGTTAAATGGATATGCCGTATGTGGCGAATATTTACTATTTGCACAATACATGAGAGAGAATTGCCATAGCATGTGCTTCGATAAGTGCCAGAGTGATAAGGAATACCACTCAATCCATGATAAGAAGAATGCAGGACTGCATTGATACCAATCGTCATCACTTCGAACACCTTCTGTAAATGGACATCCATGCCACCTTTTTGGCCTTCACCGACCTTCATAGACCTTACTGTTACACATCAGTGGATTCATCTCGTTAGCAGCTATCAGAAATTACACTACTGGCCATTAAAATTGCTACACCACGAAGATGACGTACTACAGATGTGAAATTTAACCGACAGGAAGAAGCTGCTGTGATATGCAAATGATTAGCTTTTCAGAGCATTCACACAAGGTTGTTGCCGGAGATGATACCTACAATGTGCTGACATGAGGAAAGCTTCCAACCGATTTCTCATACACAAACAACAGTTGACCGGCGTTGCCTGGTGAAACATTTTGATGCCTCGTGTAAGGAGGAGAAATGTGTACCATTACGTTTCCGACTTTGATAAAGGTCGGATTGTAGCCTATCGCGATTGTGGTTTATCGTATCGCGACATTGCTGCTCGCATTGGTCGAGATCCAATGACTGTTAGCAGAATATGGAATCGGTGGGTTCAGGAGGGTAAGACGGAACGCCGTGCTGGATCCCAATGGCCTCGTATCACTAGCAGTTGAGATGATAGGAATCTTATCCGCATGGCTGTAATGGATCATGCAGCCACGTCTCGATCCCTGAACCAACAGATGGGGACGTTTGCAAGACAACAACCATCTGCACAAACAGTTTGACGACGTTTGCAGCAGCATGGACTATCAGCAAGGAGACCGTGGCTGCGGTTACCCTTGACGCTGCATTACAGACAGGAGCGCCTGTGATGGTGTACTCAATGATGAATCTGGGTACACAAATGGCAAAACGTCATTTTTTCGGATGAATCCAGGTTCTGTTTACAGCATCATGATGGTCGCATTCATGTTTGGCGACATCGCAGTGATCACACATTGGAAGCGTGTATTCATTATCGCCATACTGGCGTATCGCCCGGCGTGATGGTATGGGGTGCCATCGATTACACGTCTGTCACCTCTTGTTCGCACTGACGGCACTTTGAACAGTGGATGTTATATTTCAGATGTGTTACGACCTGTGGCTTTACCCTTCATTTGATCCCTGCGAAACCCTACATTTCAGCACGGTAATGCACGACCGCGTGTTTGTAGGTCCTGTACAGGACTTTCTGGATACAGAAAATGTTCGACTGCTGCCCTGGCCAGCACATTCTCCAGATCTCTCACCAACTGAAAACGTCTGGTCAATGGTGGCCGAGCAACTGGCTCGTCACAATACGCCAGTCACTACTCTTGATGAACTGTGGTATCGTGTTGAAGCTGCACGGGCAGCTGTACCTGTACACGCCATCCGAGCTCTGTTTGACTCAATGCCCAGGCATATCGAGGCCGTTATTACGGCCAGAGGAGGTTGTTGTGGGTACTGATTCCTCAGGATCGGTGCACCCAAATTGCGTGAAAATGTGACCACATATCAGTTCTAGTATAATATATTTGTCCAATGAATACCTGTTTATCTGCATTTCTTCTTGGTGTAGCAATTTTAATGGCCAGTAGTGTACGTACCAAACTATAGCATCCCATAAAAAAAAGGTTGACCTTCATATCTCTCACGTGACCCCATCTAGGAACAAAAAGCTAAAGTCACATTATGGCCTCTGTTGTCCCATGCAACATTTGTACCACAAAGTTTTCAGCTACTATCATAGTTTCGGAGTTATTCTAGGTGGCAATAGTTAGTGACTCACCCTGTATAGTAGTAGAGATAATGTAATCATCATGATTTATGCCCCTTTATAGAGAAAACGGTTATCATGGAACCCATTGGCCTTCTGATTTTGGTCAGAACCCAGTAGATGAACATTATTTTACAGCATCATTTACAGAAATAAAATAATGAATACAAATAATGGTTCCCTTCTGTTGCAACACACCTCATCCGCAGCCACTATCCAGTCCAATAATTCAGTGGCCTAGACCATGTATCTGGTGTTTTTTCCTTTTACAGAAGCAACATTACATGGAGTTCATTGGCACAGACTGTGACCTCATGCATGTATAACTTACACAAGGGTTTCATTAACCTGCAACAGGCATACATTACCTGCTGGAAACAATAACATTTCATCAGCTTAACAAATAATATGCAAGCACCCATAAAATGTCAGTAGTGTCAGACTGCTACAAAAACTATTAGAGAATCACCGGGCCGTTACTCTGGCACCATATAAAGCTGTCTTTTAGTGTTGTCCTCACCAACCTTTCATCATCATCGACAGGCAAGTTGCCGGAATGGCGTCAACTATAAAGACTTGCAGTTGGCGTCCGAGCTTCCCAAAATGGGACTCCTAGCTAAAATATGCCCTACACACATTTCACAGACTATGCTACCGAGGGAAAATCCACATTGCACCTGCTTCTCAGATTTAGTTGTAAGACGTCCCAGAGGATAGACAGTCAAATCTGAACACAGATCAAATATGAAAACAGGAAGGAGGTGTATTGACTGTCAAAACAAAATAGAAATAGTGACCGGTCCAAACTTAACAAGTGCAATATCGAGAA
This sequence comes from Schistocerca nitens, assembly GCF_023898315.1. Classification (NCBI taxonomy): domain Eukaryota; kingdom Metazoa; phylum Arthropoda; class Insecta; order Orthoptera; family Acrididae; genus Schistocerca; species Schistocerca nitens. The sequence continues at coordinate 138,881,950 of NC_064624.1, forward strand.
AAGTTAAACAGTCATAGTTAACTGGTCACGGTGTTGGATTGTCAACCAGACAAGCTATGTTAAAAACTCCCTCGTGCCATATACATATTTTCAAAACATTATGAACTGAACTGTCTATGCAGTCACTGAAACATGTTCTCTTCGTGTAGTCTTGGCAATTGTCTTACTGTATGCTCACTATAGAGTATGAGTGATGTGGTAAGTATACATTACCTTTGCAAGTAAATGAATAGTGAGGACAGGTGACATACCACATAGACACCTCACAGAAATGAAAACAAAAATTAAATGGGTGGCCCACCCTTAGCCTTGATGACAGCTTCCACTCTCACAGGCATACGTTCAATCAGGTGCTGGAAGGTTTCTTGGGGAATGGTAGCCCATTCTTCACGGAGTGCTGCACTGAGGAGAGCTATTGATGTCTGGCGGTGAGGCCTGGCACAGAGTCTGCGTTCCAAACATCCCAAAGGTGTTCTATAGGAATCAGGTCAGGACTCTGTGCAGGCCAGTCCATTACAGGGATGTTATTGTCGTGTAACCACTCCGCCACAGGCCGTGCATTATGAGTAGGTGTTGATCATTTTGAAAGATGCAATCCCTATCCCCGAATTGCTCTTCAACAGTGGGAAGCGAGAAGGTGCTTAAAACATCAATGTAGGTCTGTGCTGTGATAGTACCATGCAAAATAACAAGGGATGCAAGCCCCCTCCGTGAAAAACACGACCACACCATAACACCATCACCTCAGAATTATACTGTTGGCACTACTCGCACTGGCCAGATGACAATCACTGGGCATTTGCCATAGCCATACCCTGCCATTGGATTGCACCATTGTGTACCGTGATTCGTCACTCCACACAACATTTTTCCACTGTTCAATCGTCCAATGTTTATGCTCCTTACACCGAGCAAGGTGTCATTTGGCATTTACTAGTGTGATGTGCGGCATATGAGCTGCCACTCGACCATTAAATTTCATGTTTTCTCACCTCCCACATAACTGTCATAGTACTTGCAGTGGATCCTGGTGCATTGTGGAATTGCTGTGTGATGGTCTGGATAGATGACTGCCTATTAGACATTACGACCCTCTTCAACTGTCGGTGTTGTCTGTCAGTCAACAGACGAGGTCGACCTGTATGCTTTTGTGGTGTACGTTTTAACAATACCACCACTTGCAAAGTAGGTTAGAAATCAGATTAATAATGTTGCTCACGCAGCATATGTTCGCTTTATCGGGCAACAACAAAGTTACTGACTGTGGATGGTATCGTCAGAATGGAAAAAATAGTTATTAATTTTGGCACTTATGTTGAATTGATTCCCATGTAGATTTCATCTAAGTTGTTATGGCTCATCTTGTTGATTCTAGGGTGATTCCACTTTTGACTGCTAGAAGGTCCAGATCTGTGTTTTAGCCAGATTTCAAGACCTAACAAAAGCGTTTTTTAGGAAATTGTTAATGATCAAGCAATCCCAGATCAGAACAATGGTATGGTAGAAATGATTTTTGACTTGGTGTTCACAATCCACATTTTTATTAAACTTCTTGTAATTTCACATACACTTCTTCTTAATTGTCACATTATCAAGAAAACAGTTTTGTAGCAATCTTCATATATTTAATTTCCACTTTAACCAAGCACAAGACTTGACTGTTCTTTTACAAAGTGAAATAACAACTTAACGTCTGCAAAGTGAAACAAAGACTGCTCTGTGCGCATTCGCGCCAAAACGGTTACAAGTAAGTCAAAGATTGACAGTCTCACAGAAATGAATACACCCAAGAAACATATCACTGTAATATATCGATACATCGGAGTACCTATACATTGTTGTTGTTGTTGTCTTCAGTCCTGAGACTGGTTTGATGCAGCTCTCCACGCTACTCTATCCTGTGCAAGCTTCTTCATCTCCCAGTACCTACTGCAACCTACATCCTTCTGAATCTGCTTAGTGTATTCATCTCTTGGTCTCCCTCTACGATTTTTACCCTCCACGCTGCCCTCCAATGCTAAATTTGTGATCCCTTGATGCCTCAAAACATGTCCTACCAACCGATCCCTTCTTCTAGTCAAGTTGTGCCACAAACTTCTCTTCTCCCCAATCCTATTCAGTACCTCCTCATTAGTTATGTGATCTACCCACCTTATCTTCAGCATTCTTCTGTAGCACCACATTTGGAAAGCTTCTATTCTCTTCTTGTCCAAACTATTTATTGTTCATGTTTCACTTCCATACATGGCTACACTCCATACAAATACTTTCAGAAACGACTTCCTGACACTTAAATCCATACTCGATGTTAACAAATTTCTCTTCTTGAGAAATGCTTTCCTTGCCATTACCAGTCTACATTTTGTATCCTCTCTACTTCGACCATCATCAGTTATTTTACTCCCTAAATAGCAAAACTCCTTTACTACTTTAAGTGTCTCATTTCCTAATCTAATTCCCTCAGCATCACCCGATTTAATTTGACTACATTCCATTATCCTCGTTTTGCTTTTGTTGATGTTCATCTTATATCCTCCTTTCAAGACACTGTCCATTCCATTCAACTGCTCTTCCAAATCCTTTGCTGTCTCTGACAGAATTACAATGTCATCGGCAAACCTCAAAGTTTTTATTTCTTCTCCATGGATTTTAATACCTACTCCAAATTTTTCTTTTGTTTCCTTTACTGCTTGCTCAATATACAGATTGAATAACATCGGGGAGAGGCTACAACCCTGTCTCACTCCCTTCCCAACCACTGCTTCCCTTTCATGTCCCTCGACTCTTATAACTGCCATCTGGTTTCTGTACAAATTGTAAATAGCCTTTCGCTCCCTGTATTTTACCCCTGCCACCTTTAGAATTTGAAAAAGAGTATTCCAGTCAACATTGTCAAAAGCTTTCTCTAAGTCTACAAATGCTAGAAACGTAGGTTTGCCTTTTTTTAATCTTTCTTCTAAGATAAGTCGTAAGGTTAGTATTGCCTCACGTGTTCCAACATTTCTACGGAATCCAAACTGATCTTCCCCGAGGTCCGCTTCTACCAGTTTTTCCATTCGTCTGTAAAGAATTCGCATTAGTATTTTGCAGCTGTGACTTATTAAACTGATAGTTCGGTAATTTTCACATCTGTCAACACCTGCTTTCTTTGGGATTGGAATTATTATATTCTTCTTGAAGTCTGAGGGTATTTCGCCTGTCTCATACATCTTGCTCACCAGATGGTAGAGTTTTGTCATGACTGGCTCTCCCAAGGCCATCAGTAGTTCTAATGGAATGTTGTCTACTCCCGGGGCCTTGTTTTGACTCAGGTCTTTCAGTGGTCTGTCAAACTCTTCACGCAGTATCTTATCTCCCATTTCGTCTTCATCTACATCCTCTTCCATTTCCATAATATTGTCCTTTCTTTTGCTTAGAACTGGGTTTCCATCTGAGCTCTTGATATTCATACAAGTGGTTCTCTTCTCTCCAAAGGTCTCTTTAATTTTCCTGTAGGCAGTATCTATCTTACCCCTAGTGAGACAAGCCTCTACATCCTTAAATTTGTCCTCTAGCCATCCCTGCTTAGCAGTTTTGCACTTCCTGTCGATCTCATTTTTGAGACGTTTGTATTCCTTTTTGCCTGCTTCATTTACTGCATTTTTATATTTTCTCCTTTCATCAATTAAATTCAATATTTCTTCTGTTGTCCAAGTATTTCTATTAGCCCTCGTCCTTTTACCTACTTGATCGTCTGCTACCTTCACTACTTCATCCCTCAGAGCTACCCATTCTTCTTCTACTGTATTTCTCTCCCCCCATGCCTGTCAATTGTTCCCTTATGCTCTCCCTGAAACTCTCTACAACCTCTGGTTCTTTCAGTTTATCCAGCTCCCATCTCCTTAAATTCCCACCTTTTTGCAGTTTCTTCAGTTTCAATCTGCAGTTCATAACCAATAGATTGTGGTCAGAATCCACATCTGCCCCTGGAAATGTCTTACAATTTAAAACCTGGTTCCTAAATCTCTGTCTTACCATTATATAATCTATCTGATACCTTTTAGTATCTCCAGGATTCTTCCAGGTATACAACCTTCTTTTATGATTCTTGAACCAAGTGTTAGCTATGATTAAGTTATGCACTGTGCAAAATTCTACCAGGCGGCTTCCTCTTTCATTTCTTCCCACCAATCCATATTCACCTACTATGTTTCCTTCTCTCCCTTTTCCTACTGACGAATTCCAGTCACCCATGACTATTAGATATTTGTCTCCCTTCACTACCTGAATAATTTCTTTTATCTCATCATACATTTCATCAATTTCTTCATCATCTGCAGAGCTAGTTGGCATATAAACTTGTACTACTGTAGTACGCATGGTCTTTGTGTCTATCTTGGCCACAATAATGCGTTCACTATGCTGTCTGTAGTAGCTTACCCGCACTCCTAATTTTTTATTCATTATTAAACCTACTCCTGCATTACCCCTATTTGATTTTGTATTAATAACCCCGTAATCACCTGACCAAAAGTCTTGGTCCTCCTGCCACCGAACTTCACTAATTCCCACTATATCTAACTTTAACCTATCCATTTCCCTTTTTAAATTTTCTAACCTACCTGCCCGATTAAGGGATCTGACATTCCACGCTCCGATCCATAGAACGCCAGTTTTCTTTCTCCTGATAACGACGTTCTCTTGAGTAGTTCCCGCCCGGAGATCCGAATGGGGGACTATTTTACCTCCGGAATATTTTACCCAAGATTGTCATAATGCAGAAGTCGAGCATTTTTGCTGTCAGAAAAAAGGCTCTACCGTTGGCTTTTGGGCCTGGGGTGAGAGCGCTTCCGAAGCATCTAAGTTTGTAAAGTGTTCGTTGGCTTCTGTGGTTAGAGTGTACTGTGTGTAGCAAAATGGCACCGTCTCGAGCCGGCACCGAGTCGACTGTTGTGCAGCACGTGACACGTGGGAATGACGGCTGCTTAGATGTGTACAAATGGATAGATGTGCCCCTGTTGAGCAACTGGCCACCCAGGTGAGCCGAGGGACTACAGTGTCTCTTCAGTGACTGTTCAGCTAACATTGCTGCATATGGGGTCTTCCTGCAGCAGGCACCTGGCTCGTGCGACCTAACTGACAGCCGTCCGTTACCGACGGAGGCTGGAATTTGTGTGCCGACACTGCAGTTGGACGTTCACCGAGTGGCGACAGGTGGCCTTTTCGGACGAATATGTTTTGTGCTCCGTCAATACAAACATCCTGCAAACGCCCTGTAACAATCGCCAGAAAGGTAGGAATCGGAGGAGAGAGCTTTTTGGTCTGGGAAATGTTCTTGTGGTATTCGCTGGGTGATTTTGTCATTCAGGAAGGCACACTGGATCGACAGAAGTATGCATCCATCCTTGGGCACAATGTCCACCCCTACATACAGTTTCTTTTCTCTCTGCACAAAGGCATCTCTACTGTGTGATCAAAAGTAACTGGACACCCCTAAAAACATACTTTTTCATATTAGGTGCATTGTGCTATCACCTATTTCCAGGTACCCCATATCAGTGACCTCAGTAGTCATTGGACATGGTGAGAGAGCAGAATGGGGTGCTCCTCGGAACTCGAGGACTTCGAACGTGGTCAGCTGATTGGGTGTCACTTGTGTTGTACCTCTGTATGCGAGATTTCCACACTCAGAAACATCCCTACGTCCACTGTTTCTGATGTGATGGTGAAGTGGAAATGTGAAGGGACACGTACAGCACAAAAACGTACAGGCCGACCTCGTCTGTTGACTGACAGACCACTGACAGTTGAAGAGGGTCGTAACATGTAATAGGCAGACATCTATCCAGACCATCACACAGGAATTACAAATTGCATCAGGAGCCACTGCAAGTACTATGACAGTTAGGTGCAAGGTGAGAAAACTTGGATTTCCTGGTCGAGCTGCTGCTCATAAGCCAAACATCACCCCGGTAAATGCCAATCGACACCTCGCTCAGTGTGAGGAGGGTAAACATTGAACGACTGAACAGTGGAAAAACGTTGTGTGGAGTGACAAATCGCAAAGCACAATTCGGCGATCCTATGGCAGGGTGCGGGTATGGTGAATGCTCGGTGAACGTCATCTGCCAGCGTGTGTAGTGCCAATATAGTAAAATTCGTAGGCGGTGGTGTTATGGTGTGGTTGTGTTTCTCATGGAGGGGGCCTATACTCCTTGTTGTTTTGTTCAGCACTATCACAGCAGAGACTTACATTGATGTTTTAAGCACCTTCTTGCTTCCCACTGTTCAAGAGCAATTCAGGGTGGCGATTGCATATTTCAGCACAATCGAGCACCTGCTCTGTTCGTAATGCACAGCCTGTGGCGGAATGGTTGCACCACAACAACATCCCTGTAATGGACTGGCCTGCACAGAGTCCTGACCTGAATCCCATAGAACGTCTTCGGGATGTTTTGGAAAGCCGACTTCGTGCCAGGCCTCACCAACTAACATCAGTACCTCCCGTCAGTGCATAGGTTCAGAGACTCAGCAAATGACAGCCACAATATCTAGCTTTGCATTCGTGAAAAATTCAGTAAGGTAAAAAAAAAGGATAAAATAGAATAAAATAAAAATACAAATATTGGAATGTGGTAAATAAAATTTACAATCACTGGTTGCGGTCACCAAAGACTACCATTGTTCAATGACAGGCTTTCATGAGCTACAAGCTACTCTACACAAGTATATCCCAGTAAGCCTACATACCAACAGTCGGCAGCTGATATGTGGTCCAACTTAATGCAGATGATTATTAAAGTCCCAGAGTGTGAAATCAAAATGTAACTAAGCTAAAGTAATGCCATTCAAATGCGTGACAGTGTACTGAAATGGTGTGTTAACTGATCACTACTAACCCTCCAAGTTCCACTACATGGAAAACATTCCATCACCATACCAGTGCACTGTACCACCACCCAGAATTAGTGCCCGTATCATGAAACAAAATGATGCAGTTTCGTCTTTATAACAACACGTGAGCAACTGTCCCACGTCCACCAACTCACTCATTTGGCTTCTCAAGACTACCTCAGTCTTGTTCATTCATAGTGCCTCGCATATATCATGCTCAGTTTTCTGGTTATTTAATTTTCTTATTTCATCTTGGATGGCTTTGTTATCTCTTGTATTAAGCAGTTTTTTTTCAGTAGACCCGGCCACTCCACGGTTGGTTACCTGTGGATCTAGTTGCCCAGATTGGTGATAAATCTATTCTCAGACTGCTGTGCCGATGTATAGCAATCCCTGAACATAGGGATACCTAATACACTACATGATCTACAGTATCCAGACACCTGGCTGAAAATGACTTAAAAGTTCATGACGCCCTCCATCGGTAATGCTGGAATTAAATATGGTTGTGGCCCACCCATAGCCTTGGTGACAACTCCCACTCTCACATACATACATTGTCAGGTGCTGGAAGGTTTCTTGGGGAATGGCAGCCCATTCTTCACGGAGTGCTGCACTGAGGACAGGTATCAATGTCAGTCGGTGAGGCCTGGCACGAAGTTGTCATTCCAAAACATCCCAAAAGTAAACATCAGTGCAAGCCTGTGTTGTGATAGTTCCACACAAAACAACAAGGGGTGCAAGCCCCTTCCATGAGACACACAACCATGCCATGACACCACCACCTCCAAATTTAATTTTGACACTACGCAAGCTGGCAGATGATGTTCACTGGTCATTCGCCATACCTACACTCTGCCATCAGATCACCACATTGTGCTCTGTGATTCGTCACTCCACACAATGTTTTTCCACTGTTCAGTCGTCCAATGTTTATGCTCCTCACACCGAGCGAGGCATTGATTGGCATTTACCGGCGTGATGTGTGGCTCATGAGCAGCCACTCGACCATGAAATCCAAGTTTTCTCACCTCGCGCCTAACTGTCATAGTACTTGCAGTGGCTCCTGATGCAGTTTGGAATTCCTGTATGATGGTTTGGATAGATGTCTGCCTATTACACATTACAACGCTCTTCAACTGTCGGCGGCCTCTGTCAGTCAACAGATGAGGTCGGCCTGTTTGCTTTTGTTCTGTACGTGTCCTCTCCCGTTTCCACTTCACTATCACATCGGAAATGGTGGACCTGGGGATGTTTAGGAGTGTGCAAATCTCACTTGCAGACATATGGCACAATCGACACCCAATCACCTGACCACGTTTGAAGTCCACGAGTTCCGCGGAGTGCCCCATTCTGCTCTGACGATGTCGGTGATAAGGAGTACCTGGCAGTAGGTGGCAGCACAATGAACCTAATATGAAAAATGTATGTTTTTGGGGGTGTTTGGATACTTTTGATCACATAGTGTAGCTCGCAGAGCTCCAGTGTAGAGTAGCACCTTGGAAGGTGTAAAGCAAGTTGAAAAGCTCTGTTCTGCATTTTTTTGTTATCTTTCGATGTTGGTGGTGGCAGCATTGTTTCATATGGCAGTGGCGTATTCTGTGAAGAGTCTTATTAAGGCTATTTAGTGTGGTGTTACCTTTTTTATTATTATCTTCTCATTATCTATTGAAACAACATCGCCTTGTAATGTAATTTTAATTTTTCACCAAAAGCACATTCAACACAGCGGGAAAATACACGTCTTTCGTATCAAGACAAGAGAGAGAGAGAGACATCCATTCGTTCTTAAAAAAAACAAAAAAGCTACGCAAAAGTAAAAAAAAAGAACAAAATTATTTATAAAATCGGTCGCTGGCGCAGCGCTCTTCTGCGTGCGCGATCGTAAAATATAACTTTGTATTGGCGGAGGCGCGGAAGTCAAAGTACCATTACAATGCCTCCTCTACTGACACGCTCCGCAAGCGAGCGTGGCAGTATAGAAAATTTACATAGATACATACATATATGAGAAAATAAGAAATTTACATATTACAAAAAAATATTTCTGAGCACAATGTTCTTTGCATATCAGTCTTTGTATACAGTCTTTTTGGTGTGTACCTTCTTTAGGAGTCGTAACATTAATGTCTTTGAATTGCAGCGTATTATCGTTGCTTAGCACAGCGTTTGAATTCAGTTCACATGATTCGTGTTTACAATTGAATTAATTCGAACAATAAATGTTTCTATTATATTGCTCCAATGTCTTTAAACGTAGTATCGGATTCTGAGTGTGTGTGTGTGTGTACTGCCTGGATCTCTTGCGTGTGACTTGAAAAAAAATCCAAAGTTTGTTCAATGTGTCAACACGAAAATGTGATCTCCAGCAGTCGAATTTTGGTGGCGTCTACCGGGGTATAAATGGTCAATGAGGGCACAGGAAACACCTCACTGCCTACGACAGGTGATGAGCTTGTCTTTTACACCAACCTGAAGACCTGCCGGCTTCCACAACACCATACACTTCAAAGCATATTGACACTACGTAAATATTGCTTGACCAGTGTTCCATCATGTTGGTTTCTTCTTTGCATTTGCAGTTCCATTTATATGAATCATGTGCTACATGCACAAGTCCTTTGCAGCTCATTAACATCTCCTTAAAATACATTTCTTGATATAGGAAGTACATAAATATACAAATATTTACAATTAATCATTACATGAGATACATTGTTGTCATACAGTACATATACAGAATTAAATGAAAAATATAGTAAATTTTTACGTTACATTCAATACCATTGTGCTGACATGTGAATTACATTACATTCAGATTGCAATATATATTTTATTTATTTTATTTGTTAGCTCTTTTTTTTCGTTACACTTGCAACATTTGAAGATAATTGTGGCAACTCGCTAGAATATTCAAGTTAAAATTCATCTTGCCTCCTGGAATAAAATTTACTCACATTTCAAGCTTCAAGACAGCCCTCTGTAGGAGGATAGGTTCATGGGATGGTTGCTGACTACTTCATAAATACTAGTAAAGTCATCCCCTACAATGGACTACACAAAATAAAATATGATAAATAAAATACATGTTAATATAATGTAAAAGTTCCTATACCTAATACCGTTTCTAAGTGTGGTGTCCCCACTATTGCTGTTTCTAAGAATGGTACCCCTCTATCACCATCTCTAAGAGTGGTGCCCCTCTAAATATCTTAGGATCCTACACGTATGTACATCAGTGTGGTAAGTGTATATATATAGTTCAAGTCAATCATGTTCCTATAAAGTTTGTGTAGTTCATCTCCTTCCTTTCATGAGTATCAAGTAATATAAATAAATGTTTTACTTAATAGATAAATAAATCTTCTTAGATAATTGCTGCTGCGTTCCATGCTGTATATCCATTCTGTATTTACCTTGTGGTACCTGTAAAATTCTATTCATAAATAAATGTGTGTGTATGTCTCTCCATACTGTCAGATAATCACGAATTATATAATGTCAAATATTTTATCAACATGTATAAATTTTTCTAAGGGAGGGATGAGAGTATGAGCCGCAACAGAGGACTGACGTTTTGTTTTCTCCTTATTCTCCTTTCTATTTAATGGTGCATTAGTTCAGTTCAGTAGACGAGCTTTAATTATGTCACTAGATGACTGCTAAATATGTTCTCTTAAATAATTCTTCCAATCTGAAGTGTCAAGCCTACATAACTCCAAAAATTTCATTACAAGTTCCCATTAGATTAGTGTTAAAGTGTTATAGATTTAAATCTTCTGGTATATTTCCAACAGTGGCTGCTGTAAATAATTCTTTCCACATAAATCTATACTTTCACCTTTAGTTATAAGAATATATAAGACACCACATAAGTTATTATCTCAGGCATACCAATCTTTCAATAAATAATTTTCTTTCCACTACTTTCATTCTGTATTCCAAGAGTACATGTGATATAGCGTTCAAATCTAGTTTCTCTCCTCTCAACATATTCTCAATCACTCATAACATTCTCACCTATCCATTATTCATTCTTCACAAAATAACATACTTATTCCTCAGCATTATATATATATTTTCCTCTTATTCATCACCACTTTACCTCTCTCCATATTACTATTTATCCTCTTATTAAACTAAAATTACATTCACTCATCTCATTCAGTCACTCACATCACTCATATCAACATTACTATTATCACATGCCTCCTAAAGAAAATAATTCTGTTCAGTTCTCTGCCTCCTCTAATGTGTATATGCCTCAATAGCAACTCCTCTTATAACCAAATATCTTATTAGCTGTTGGATGGTTCACATTGCTTTCTAGACTTACCTGCATTCATTAGATTGTAAGTATCTGTATAACTTAAATGTAGGCTCATCATAACTGTATATCATATTAATTATCTTCTTCTCATTGGCTAACATTTTACTGTATGTATTTTTTCAAATGTCTGTGTGGATGTTGACCTCTGGGTTTATGTGTTAATGGATATTCTAATGAATAACAGCCAGGGTGTGGAATATTTGCAATTCGGTATGGTCCAGAGTATAATATCTGCCATTTCCTGTTTAAATGTTTCAGTTTTGTGGGTTTAGGATGTGTTCTTAGTAAAACTAACTCATCAACTTGAAATGTTTGTGCTTTCCTGACACCTCTGTCATATTTCTGCTTTCTTTCCTTAGCTTTGTCACATAATGTTGTGTAAGCTTGTCTTACCTTTTCTTCTAAACTAACATGATTTGTTGTTGCTGTAAGTTTAGGTAGAGGGTCTGTCCATTCATTTCTTTCTGTTTTATCCATAATTAATTCAGTTGGTGTGTATCCAGTAGAAATGTGAGTTAAATTGTTCACTATTTGTTCAAATGGTGCTAGGTATTCTACCCATTTTGTGTGCTTGTCTGGTGTGTGTGTTCTCATAAACTGTCCAAATTCTCGAAATGTTCTTTCTACTGGGTTTCCTGCTGCATGAAATCTTGAAATTAAAATATGTTTAACATTCTGTTCTTCAATAAATGTCTTCCATTTTAAACTGGTAAAATATGCTGCATTATCCGTGATCATAACTTCAGGTTTTCCTATTCTTACAAAATAATCTGTTAATAGACGTCTGGTAATAGCAGTGGTAGAAACTGAACGTAAAGCATATAATTTTAAATACTTTGTGAAAACATCTAACACAGCAAGGATGTATTTCATTCCTCCACGTGCTTGTGGATAGGGTCCTGCAATATCTAAAGAAATTAGCTGTAATGGCCTCTTAGGTATGATTGGGTGCAATTCATTCATGCTTGTGCAATTAGAATATTTGGCTTTCTGACATATGATGCATTTCCTAATATTACTCAATACTCTTCGCCTTAAATTTGGAAAGTAGCAATATTGTATAATCTTATCTGTACATTTGGTTACACCATAGTGTCCCCAAGTTCTGTGTGTAAATAAAATAAAATCATCAACATGAGCTTCAGGTAAGCAAACACACCAATGCTGTGATTCAGGGTTTCGTCAGTGGAATAATACTTCTTTGTGCAACGTGTAATATTTTTCAAGATGTGGGTCTGTTCCTGCACGTAATTTATTCTTTATCTGGATCCACCTGGGATCATTGTCCTGCAATATGGCTAACTTCCTGCACATGTTTTTGTAGTAAGGTGCAAATGTACCGTCATATATGAGTAAAATTTTAAAATCTGATGTTTGTTCTGTCACATCTGAAAATTCTTGTAGGCCTTGTGGCAAACGAGATAGAGCATCAGCTATAATGTTGGATTCTCCTTTTATATATATAATATCAAAATCATATTCTTGTAGTGATGCACACCAGCGTGCAAGACGTGGATGTAATAACTTGCATGATAGCAGGAAAGAAAGAGCTTGATGATCAGTATAAAGCTTAGTACGTTTTCCCCATAGAAAGTAGCGAAACTTGCGAAATGCCCATACTATGGCAAGTGTTTCGCGCTCGGTCACTGAATATGACTTTTCGCATTCAGTGAGCGTGCGGCTAGCAAAATTTATAGGTTTGATGACTGTTTGTTCATTTTCTACATGAATTTGGAATAAAAATGCTCCAAGCCCATAGGAACTTGCATCTGTTACTAGGCAAAAGTCTGACGTCATGTCAGGATGACATAACAACGGTGCATTAACTAAAGCATTCTTAATCGCTTCAAAATCTGTCTGACAGAACTCTGTCCATTTCCAAATATTATTTCTTTTGAGTAAAGATAGATGATGTGGACTGTTAAGAAGGTGGTAGGGTACAAATTTCCTGAAGAATGAAGATAGACCAAGAAAGGCTTTGAGTTGTTTACGATTCTGTGGGGATGGAAAATTCTTTATTGCATCAATTTTTCTTGAGTCTGGATAAATGCCTTCAGTTGATATGATGTGACCAAGGAATTTGATTTCTCTCCTCCCTAATTTCGTCTTTGATAAATTGATAGTGACACCTGCGTCAGAAAATTTAGTCAGAAGTTGCTTCAAAAGATTTACATGTTCTTCCCAAGTAGTGGTGGCAATGACAATGTCGTCAACATAAACTGTGATTTGCGATAACAATTGTGGTCCAAGAACAGCATCTAAGGCTTCAATAAATACTCCAGCACTCACTCGTAGACCAAAGGGTAGAACACAAAATTGATAACTTTGCCCCTCACATAGAAATGCAGTGTATTTACGACTGTTTTTATGGAGGTTCACCTGCCAAAATGATGAGCGGAGGTCGATATTGGTTAAATACTGTACATTATGAAATTTTAAAAGTTGTTCTTCCAAATTAATAGGTCGTGTGTTGATTGGGATTATAACTTTGTAAATTTCTCGTGCGTCCAGCACTAACCTTACACTACCATCCTCTTTATTAACTGCTAGGATCGGACTGCAATATGGTGAATGTGACCTTTCAATGATACCCCAAGCTTGCATTTTTTCAATCTCTTTCAAAACTGCGGGTTTCTTTGACCAAGGAATATTATAATATGTTCTACAGTATGTTTTGTGTGCTTTAACATCCATCTCATAAGTGTAGCCTCTAATAATTCCAGGTTTCTCCACAAATACCTCAGCAAATTGCTGCAAAACTTCAAGTAATTCAAGTTGTTGTTCCTTCGTCAGATATTCAGATTCTGTGCATTTCTCATATAAATTATTAGGTTTAATTCCCTGAGATATAGCTTCATTAAAAGTTAAATCACATATGTTTATTGCTGGTGGATACAGAAAATGTAACTGTTCAAATTTACCTTGTTTACTGTTTAAGTTTTTACCCTGTGTTAACTCTATTGTCAGTTGTTGTTGGTTTACGGTTAAATGACATTTCCCTTTCCCTAAATCTATGATTGCTTGATATTCATTCAAAAAGTCAATTCCTAATATGCAATGCATAACTAATTTGTCTACTACCAGAAAACTGTAATTGAGTGGTATATTTGAAAATGTGAAGTTAATTAGCACTTGAAATTTCACATTCTTTGATTTGTTACCGGTGGCACTTATAATGTGACAATTCTGTACTGGCAATGTTTGTATGTTCATTATTTGTTTGAGTTCATTATATAAGGACATTGAAATGACACTTGCTGCTGCTCCTGTATCTAACATTACTTCCACCTCATAACTACCAATCATAACTCGTGTTATAGCCTGAATAATCTTCTTTGTTTTACTGGTATTATTAAAATCTACATCCTGATATAATTCTTTTTCTATTTTCTTACTGTCATCATATCGGAGAAAACAAATCGTCGGTTCCGTTGCGCTCTGCTCCCTATTGACCGTAACTCGAGCGCTTAGCCCGGTCGTCGTTCGTTTTCCGGCAAATTCGGTTGTTGCTGCGGGTTGGGTTCATTGCCCAACTCAATAATATTTACATTTCTGTCGCGCGTCACCCAAGTATCAGCTGTTTGGATGTTGACATTACACCGCGTCGCATTGGGAGTTCCGTTAGGTACAAATTGAGGGTTGCTGTATTGCCTGTGTCGTGGCGGTTGTCCATTGTGATTTCCCCATACATTATTTCGCCCATGACTGTAACTGGTATTGTCATTACTGTTATTCCTGCAATACATGTTTGGGTGTTGTTGGATGTTGTTTCTCTGAAAATAGCCTGGATGGTACCTGTTATCGTCTCTTCTTTGATCTCTATAATTTCGGTTCGTTCTTCTGTTGTTATTTTGAATATAACTGTTATTGTTCTGATTGTAATTACTGTTCGGATAACCATTATAGTAATAATTACTGTTTCCTTGCCAATGCTGCGAGTTGTTTCTCCTAATATTGAATGGATTTGTCCCAGTGTAGTGCGAATTGTTTCTTTGAGTGTTTTGTTGTGGTGTCGGAGGCGGATTCCAATAGCCTCTGTCATTTCTGTTGTGCGTACGCGAATTGCTTGGATGGATCGGATACAATTGATTGAAATTCCTGATCTCATCTCTGTAAACAACATCTATCTCATCAACATAACTGAAAAAATTCTTTATGTTGTCCTCGGACACTCCTATTAATTTATCACGGTAAGGAAATGGTAAGTGGCTTTTAAGTGTTCTAATTACGTCTGGTAAATCTGCTGGTTTTGTCCAATATAATGTTTTGTCTAGGTAGCGTTCAAAGTATTGTCGTAAAGTCTCTTTCTTCGGGTTGTAAATTTCTGGATTGTATACTTCTCGTTTTAAACTTTGCTGTTCTGTGATCGACCAGAATTCCTCAAGAAATGATTGTTCAAACTGTTCAAATGTTAAACATTGTCTTTTAATTGCTGCTCCCCACTTAGCTGCTCTTCCACGTAACAAATTTGTAACATATCGAATTTTGTCGGCCTCCAACCAATGTCTCGGGAAAATACCATCAAAAGAGCGGATGAAAACAATCGGATGCACTTTGTCTTTCTCATCACATGAAAATGTCTGAAAGTATCCATGTCGTACTAATGTTTCATCAGCTACTCCCGATGGTATTATGGGTCCTGTATTTTGTGTCAAACTGTGCATAGTATGTGGTGATGTCTGATAGTAATTTTGATCTTGTGGTAGCATTGAAAATGGTTCATTGGGATTTGTGTCACTCATTGGTAATTCTATTTTCGGCTGTGTGCTGGGTCTAGCATTATTATGATTCTCATTTATGTTTTGGTTGTCTGTTATGGGTTTTGGTATCACTGACGAACCTGGTATTACATTCTCTTTAAGTTTACGTACCTCTTTCTGAATATTATCTGTTTCTCCCTTTACTTGTTCCTTTGTCTTATCTAAAATGATCTGTGTCATTGTCTCAAACTTCTCATCTAAATAATCATCACATAATTTGCATTCATGTAAAAGTTTTTCTGCTAGAGTTGTCATTCTTTAAAGATGCTACATCTGCTCTGTCTTCAAGCTTTTCTAACTTTTCCTGTAAGGATTTCTGCTCCAATGTTACATCATTTAATCTGTCTGAAAGGTCTGTAATCGTCAGGTCTAAGTGTTCTTGGTTTGTTTTTACGGAATTGTGTGACTGTCGTAATTCGTCAACTTGGGTACTGGTTTTCTGTTGTTCAAAAACTACTGTTAACAATTTCTCATTACATCGTTGTAAGTCAGTTTTTGTCTCGTCACTGAATTCCACAAATACCTTTTCTTGTCTCGTAACCTTGTCTGATAAATCAGTAAATTTCCTTCCAAGACTACTGGTGGTTTCTGTCAAGTCGGCAATTTGTCTCGATTGTTTTTCAAAATTTTGTTTTATGTCCCGTGTCAGTTCATCGAATTTAGTGTCAAATCTTTTGTCTAAAGTGTCAAATTTTTTGTTTTGGTCACCAAGTAACTTCAGGATCTGGTTGAGCATGTCAGAGTCCTGTGTCTTAGTTTCGTCATTTTTTCGTGCCTGATTGATGTCTGGTTCTGAAGTTGACGTTGTCAATGTCACGTTTTGTCGCGTAGTACTCACTCTCCATTCGCCTGTATATCTGTTTAAATATAGGGGTTGTTGTCTTAATCGATCCGGTAAAATTATGTCTTGAACATCCTCCCTATTAAGTTCAATATTCATTTGACTGTCGGACATGTTTTGCAATGTGTCACTTTCACTAAGCTCGTCCGCGGAAACAATTTCTACGCGTCTAGCGTCCATCTTGCGATTTTCATAATTAATTGCAAATAAAATTTTCCAATGGTAAAAAAATTTTTTTTTTAAAATATGATATGTTGAAATCTGAAATTTCTCTTATGGAAATGGATATTTCTATATGATTTCTAATTAGAAATGGAATTATTAAACTGGTACTGAAATTTCCCTCTCACAAATAAATGACTGTGAATATGCTCTTCACTCACCATTTCCAATAATAGTAGTAAATCAATTTTAACTACAATTTGAAAAAAAATTTCGAAATAAATGGATCGGAATAAAGGAAGTACAGATGGCTGCTTGAAACTGGAAAAATGTAAATTTCTGTACTCACCAATTTTTTTTCAGTCTTATGTTGCAAATGTAGCGTCAAATATAGTTTTCAATCCAAAATTTTTCTTTCGCGTCCGTGCAAATTATTTTATGGAACGTTATCCTTTTCCCATTTTTTTTTTTTACCAAATTAATTTCCTCAGCGTGAAAATGAAAATTAACACAAATTAATAACAGGGAAAACAATATTGTTGTAAATTTCATGCACGTAACATTACAATTGAAATGAATGAGACTTAGTCCAAATTCATTTTCTGATGCTATTAAGTGGTTAAAATTGGATAAAATGTCCAAAATTTATAATAACTGCACCTGTATCAAATCCGAACTGCACTTGTATCAAATCCGAACTGCACTTGTATCAAATCCGAAGATTGCAAGTCCTGTCACTAGGACGCCAATTGTGGTGTTACCTTTTTATTATTATCTTCTCATTATCTATTGAAACAACATCGCCTTGTAATGTAATTTTAATTTTTCACCAAAAGCACATTCAACACAGCGGGAAAATACACGTCTTTCGTATCAAGACAAGAGAGAGAGAGAGAGACATCCATTCGTTCTTAAAA
Source organism: Schistocerca nitens (assembly GCF_023898315.1). Classification (NCBI taxonomy): domain Eukaryota; kingdom Metazoa; phylum Arthropoda; class Insecta; order Orthoptera; family Acrididae; genus Schistocerca; species Schistocerca nitens. The sequence goes on from NC_064624.1 coordinate 138,899,833, forward strand.
AAACAAAAAAGCTACGCAAAAGTAAAAAAAAAAAAAAAAATTATTTATAAAATCGGTCGCTGGCGCAGCGCTCTTCTGCGTGCGCGATCGTAAAATATAACTTTGTATTGGCGGAGGCGCGGAAGTCAAAGTACCATTACATTAGATAATGACTCCGTGGGATGTGGGTAGTGTAGAAATCAGGTTGGAGCAGGGTAAAGTGTTCGTAACCCTATTCTACACTTAACCCCTCACCTCACGGACATGCACTCCCTGCACCAGGTATCTGTCAAGTGTGATGCTGAGACCACGTGTGACCAGGGGATTGGGCCTTTCACGATACGAAGTGGAAGTAAATCTTCTGGCACCTTTTCCCCCCGTTATTACCGGGACTTGGCTCTTCGTCGCATTCGTGTCGAGTCTCCACTTGATAGGAGAGGTTGAAAATACTGCTTCAGTTGTAAATTTCTTTATTTTTACATGACTGGTTTTGGACTGTTGTAAGCCCATCCTTTAAAACTTGTTTGCCACTCATGTAAAAGGAAAATTTCATTGCACTTTACTGTTTATATAATAATTTTATATCGCGCCTTCCACTCAGTTTTACCACAGTTCTGTACCGACCTGTTCAATACTCTCCTTTACTATACATAATGCACTTCTAACTTATTCGTGTGTTTATTATGTTTTTTTAAATGTAAACCACTGAATTCAAATTGTGAACGGCCGGGCTAGTGGCCCCGTGTTCTCTCCGTCAATAGATGGCAGCACTTTTGTCACTCTGGTTTACCGATTTGTCTCCTCGTTTGCATCCGCTACTCCCAGTTCTAAGCTCATAGGCGGCACACTGCGCCTGGTACATGTGGCGCTCAGGGACCACAGCACAGTGTAAGTGTCGTGGTATCTTTTGTATATTTCCCTACCCAGGCAGCCGTCTGTAGTACTGTCTGGTGCCACTTTCGCATTGACATAGGATTCACAGCACCTTGTTTTTGAAAGTTTCTAAAACTTTTGGATTTTTTGTGTGTGTGTGTGTGTGTGTGTGTGTGTGTGTGTGTGTGTGTGTGTGTGTGTGTGTGTGTGTGATGAGGCATGTGAAAATTATCTCCCGTCTTTTGCTGTTTCCAGTACGACACCTGAAAATGGGCTTATAACAGTCCGAAACCGGTCACGTGAAAATAAAGAAATTTACAACTGAAGCAGTTTTTTCAACCTCTGCTATAATGTTCAGTTGCGGGTGGTTTTCCAACAGGATTATTTGTCTCTACTTGGTGTTCCAATACCCTGAGGCATTGTGTGCTTCTGTATAAGATGTCACTGATGGAAAAAAAAGTCTTAACACAGAGGAGGAGTCCTGCATATTAACCAAGAAGGAGTTGTACAAGATAAGCAAAAGTTCATAGGCGTGTTTCCACACCTGAAAGATGATCAAATGAGCCTGTCGCATAAAAGTTGTGCTAGTAACGTCACTGAGAGCATGCATATCAGGTTTTCTTTAAATATGCACTGTAATGGCTGGTAGCATTAGTTAGCTTGGAGATTGGACATTGCGAGTTGATTTTAGTCAAGAATGCCTTTAAGACAACAAAGACACCATTGCAAACGGCTCACTGAGTTTTGATGAGCTCCTGTAATAGGGCTGCGAGAAGCTGTATTTTACTTCTGGGACATTGCAGAAAGACATGGCAGGAATTTAGCCACTATACATCATTGCTGGCAGCAGTGGTCACAGGAAGGTACATTCACGAGAAGTCCCGGCTCCGTATAGCCGTGTGGCACTACCGAGAGAGAAGGTCGTCGTGTTCCGTGTATGGCTATAGTTCATCATACTACATCTGCAGCAGCAATTTGAGCAGCAGTGACACCACAGCGAACTGATACGAGGCACTTATGTCGAGGACAGCTCGGAGACAGATGTCCTGTAGTGCGCATTCCACTGACCACGAAGCACCGCAGTTTGCTACGACGGTGGTGTCGAGCGAGAGCTCACGCGAGGGCAGGATGGAGATCTGTTGTGTTTTCTGATGAAACCTGGTTCTGCCTTGTTGTCAGTGACGGCCGTGTGTCAGTTAGGAGGCGGCTGAGTGAGTGCCTGCAACCGACCTGTCTGAAAGCTAGACACTCGCAACCTACATGACGAGTTAAGATCTGGGGTGCGATTTCGTATGACAGCGGGAGCACTTTCGTGGTTATCCCGTACACTTTGACTGCAAATTTGTATGCCAATCTGGTGATCCGGTTTGTTGTGCTGCCATTCGTGAACAACATTCTAGGGAGTATAATTGCGTAGGCTTCCGCGGCCAGAGTCAGTCGACATAAAGGTTTTCTGGGTTTGGTACCACATCATAATGTAGAAACTACTGCTGCTATAGAAAAGCCGACGTTGCGGCCACGATTGCAGCAGCCTTCTTCTGGGTCTAATGGTGTGTTCTAGCTATGCAGTGTCCTTTACATTTTGTTGTTAGTGTTCACTGCGCATGCCATTACGTCATAATTTTAAAAAGGTAGTTAGTTTCATTGGTCACTTAAGGAAGAAGGAGAGGGAACTTCGTTTTAATAGGTTATTGCGGTGGAGCGAGAACGTGACCACTGTTGTCCATTGGCTCTTGTGTTATGTACCATGTAGGTGCGCAGCGCCTAAGTGATGCTCAAAACATCTCACCTGAGCTTAAAAAGTTACGCACAACGTTTCTAGCCAATGGCTACAGCCGTAAGTCGATAAACACAGCCTTGTTGATGAACACAAGCGAGAAAAATAAGCAGGAAATAGACAAACTGCAGCCAACAGTACACTTACCCTATGTGAAAAAAGTTACTGACCGAATAGGTAAACACCTTCGCCGAGTTGGGGTGCAGCCTGTCATCTATATTGGTCATAGAATCCAGGACCTGCTAGGCTCCACCAAGGACAAGGTGGATGCATTACACACTGCAGGCGTTCACGAGGTGGAATGCGAATGTGGAGAGGCATACATCGGCGAGACTGGTAGGCCGACAGCAACGCGCATTCGGGAGCACGAGCGTTACATTCGTCTATGGCAACACAACAAATCCGCAGTGGCAGAACATCACCATGACTGCGGAAAAGGAATAAAATTCAGCGAAGCCTGTGTGTTGGCCAAGCAGCCAATTATGACGAAACACAAAATCAGAGAGGCCATTGAAATACTTAAACACCCTAACAAGGGAACCTTCCCATTGCACCCCCCTCAGATTTAGTTATAAGTTGGCACAGTGGATAGGCCTTGAAAAACTGAAAACAGATCAATTGAGAAAACAGGAAGAAGTTGTGTGGAACTGTGAAAAAATAAGCAAAATATACAAACTGAGTAGTTCATGGGAGATATGCAACATGAAGGACATTAGGAATGCAGGAGCGCCGTGGTCTCGTGGTAACGTGAGCAGCTGCGGAACGAAAGGTCCTTGGTTCAAATCTTCCATCGAGTGAAAAGTTTAATTTTTTATTTTCAGTTTATGTGACAAACTCTTATGTTTTCATCACTTTTTTGGGAGTGATTATCACATCCACAAGAAAACCTAAATGGGGCAAGGTAGAAGAATCTTTTTACCCATTCGCCAAGTGTACAAGTTAGGTGGGTCGACAACATATTCCTGTCACGTGACGCAAATGCCGTCACCAGTGTCGTATAGAATATATCAGATGTGTTTTCCTGTGGAGGAATCGGTTGACCTATGACCTTGCGATCAAATGTTTTCGGTTCCCATTGGAGAGGCACGTCCTTTCGTCTACTAATCGCACGGTTTTGCGATGCGGTCACAAAACACAGACACTAAAATTTTACAGTGAACAAAGACGTCATTGAACGAACGGACAGATAATAACTATGCAAAAATAAAGAAAATAAAATTTTCACTCGAGGGAAGACTCGAACCGTGGACCTCTCGTTCAGCAGCTGCTCACGCTAACCACGGGACTGATCTCACATAGTCCATGATGTTGCCTATGTGACCGGTGGACTACTCAGTTTGTATATTTTGCTTATTTTTTCGCAGTTCCACACAACTTCTTCCTGTTTTCTCAATTGATCTGTGTTCAGTTTATCAAGGCCTATCCACTGTGCCAACTTATAACTAAATCTGAGGGGGGTGCGCTGGGGAGGTTCCCTTGTAAGAACAGGAACAGGGAGGACGGACTCGGGCTTGCCCCATCCCGGCTGCCAGCAATCGGAGCCCGACAGACCGCACTGCCAACACGAGGCACGAGCACTACCGGCGAGTAACTGCCACCGCGCGGCCGACGTCCAGCATTTGGTAACCGGCAGCAAACTTCTCATTCGACGGTGGCCAGCGATCGTGGTACATAACACGAGAGCCGATGGACAACAGAGGTCACGGTCTCCCTCTGCCGCAAAAACCTATTAAAATATAGTTCCCTCTCCTTCGTCCTTAAGTGACCAATAAACTAACTACCTTTTTAAAATTATGACGTAATGGCATGCACAGTGAACACTAACAACAAAATGTAAAGGACACTGCATAGCTAGAAGGCACCATTAGACCCAGAAGGAGGCCGCTGCAATCGTGGCCGAAACGTCGGCTTTTCTATAGCAGCAGTAGTTTTTACATTATGACGCGGTACCAAACCCAGAAAACGTTTATGTCGACATTCTAGGGAGTGTTCTCCAACAGGATAACACTCGTCGACATACTGCTGATGTCACCCGACATGCTTTATGGAGCATTGACATGTTGCCTTGGGCTGCTTGATCATTAGAGCTGTCTCCAACCGAGCACATGTGGACATCATCAGAAGACGACTGCAGCATCATCCACAGACAGTATTAACCATCCCCGTATTGAGCGATCGAGTGCAACAGGCGTAGAACTCTGTCCCACAAACAGAGATCTGGCACCCGTAGAACACAATGCATTCTCATCTGCAGTCAACATTCCGGCTGTTACACTGGATACTAATTCACTAGCATTTTACATTTGCAGTGGTTTTTCTCGCACTTAACATTACTCTGTGAACTTGTAGTGTTAACCACTTGAATATGTTACCTAGACATATGAGGGTCACACCAAAAGAAATGCACACTATTTTTGTAAAAATACAGTTTTCATTCTGCATGTGTGAAAGTTTTACAGTGTGTAGATACATCCTTCCCGCTTCCTTTTCAAACTTAGTTCCACCTGTTCCCGTGAGTGGCGCCATCACAGCACGTCTTCAACATAGCTGCTACACTTGACGTTCGTCAGAAGCAACGTGCTGTCATAGAATTCCTGTGCCGTGAAAACGAGACAGTGGGAAACATCCACAAGAGGTTGAAAAAGGTGTACAGAGATGTTGCTGTCGATCACAGTGCAGTTAGTCGATGGGGAGCAGGTTACGTGGTGAAAGCGGGCACGGCAATATTGAGGATTGTCCTCGCAGCGGCAGGCCTCGTACTGCACACACTCCGGACAATGTTCAGAGTGTTAACGAACTGGTGACTGCTGACAGACGCATCACAGTGAACAAATTGTCACGCTACGTTGAGATAGGGAAAGGAAGAGTTTGCAGAATACTGAAAGTGTTGGCGTTTGTGCCAGGTGAGTCAAAAAACCGTGGAAGCGATCACAAAACTCAGATAGACAACACTGAAACACCCACCTTACAGTCCTGACCTGGCTCCATGTGGCTATCATCTCTTTGGGAAACTGAAAGACTCTCTTCGTGGTACAAGGTTTGAAGATGATGACTCCCTTGTGCACGCTACCAAACAGTGGCTCCAACAGGTTGGTCCAGAGTTTTACTGTGCGGGTATACAGGCGCTTGTTCTAAGATGGCGTAAGGCAGTTGAGAGGGATGGAAATTATGTGGAGAAATGAAAATATTGTTCCTAAAGGATGTATCTACACACTGTAAAACTTTGACATGTAGAATGAAAGATGGATTGTAAAAAAATAGCGTGCATTTCTTTTGGAGTGACCCTCGTATGTATTCCTGAAATGTCATTACTCTGCAGTAATTATTTTTTGGTGTTGCATTTTTTTCTGTCACTGTGTATTACACAAATACACTGACTGGCATAACAAATGCAACAAGTAGTTAATGATGTTATACCGATGTGTCTTCTTTTCTTGATCCCAGCTTTTTGAGATCTCTTGCGAAGAGTCACGATAAAAGTTTATTAATGGCATGGGACAATCTGTTGTGGATGAATTCGTTTCCGACCAATAATCTGTCCAGTTAATGTGAAATAATAATGTGTGATAAAAGTGTCCAGATAAACCTTATTACACTTCCACAAGATTGTAATAATTCCACCTGGTACAGTTTATCCTAGAATTGGAAGCTGATTGCTCTGTTTTAATGAAGTAATGCCCATTCAGTTATATTGGCATTTATAACTGGTTGTGATTTGAACTTCTGCTTGGCAGTGTTGGTGAGTATTCAAAATCTACTTGCAATTAATCTTCATTTATCAATAAGAATAGTGTTCGCCAGTAAAATGCAATATCAGTGAAGTTACACAGCAGTTGGTAATTTAACTTTTGAAACTGCTGGTTTATTGGCATTTCTGGAAAAGAACTCTCTTATACTCTCATTCGATCAGCAAATTCCGTGTAACAGTTTGTATTTGTAATGGGACTTATTATGTCGCAAATCGTTCTAATGAATGAATTGATTTTGATTACAGTGTTGCTAAGCAATGTGATCAACAAGGTCATATGTGTCCTAATTAAAACAGAACCTCGATATTTTGAATAAATTTTCAGTTAGTTTTTATCAAAAATCAGTATTTGTCTCGAAAAGTAATTTCAAACTTCGTGCATTAAGTCCAAGCATGAAACTTCCTGGCAGATTAAAACTGTGTGCCCGACCGAGACTCGAACTCGGGACCTTTGCCTTTCACGGGCAAGCGCTCTACCATCTGAGCTACCGAAGCACGACTCACGCTCGGTACTCACAGCTTTACTTCTGCCAGTATCTCGTCTCCTACCTTCCAAACTTTACAGAAGCTCTTCTGCGAAACTTGCAGAACTAGCACTCATGAAAGAAAGGATATTGCGGAGACATGGCTTAGCCACAGCCTGGGGGATGTTTCTATATCAGCGCACACTCCGCTGCAGAGTGAAAATCTCATTCTGAAGTCCAAGCATGTTTGCGATTATTGTACACGATTTAATGGATAGCTCAATCATGTGCTAGTGTGTAACGTGTTTCAAATCTAGCGTACAGGTTTCAATTTTCCCTGATGGGCTAAACGACTTTTTGTAATAACATGATGTGTCTATCTCGCGTGAAGTCTAAATGAAACTGGATTTGTCTCTATTCGGCTCAAAATCACTGTACATGTGCACTTTTAGCACTCTTAATATTTCCTATTCTAAATAAACTTCAAGAACAAATATTTCATAATCAGTCAAATTTTATCCCATGAAAGAAACTTAGTCTGCTAAAATGGATTCAGATTACTGTCAACTCATGTCTGGACGATGACATCACGAATTGATTCTCGTTTGGAATGAACGAAATACCTGTACTGAAAAATACTATCAGTTGAGTAATTAATGGACTTTTATGACAAATTTGGTACCGCTTGCATCGCTACAATGTGTAGTTATGTATTTAATCAGATTGTAGTGCTTTATCCTATATTTTTATATGTGGTGTGTCACTGGTATGTTATTCGCCTTATTTAGCAGGGAAAAGTGAAACACTGGTTATTGCACTAGCCTAATTTTTTTTCTGGTGCAACATGAAAATGCATCACTGGATGTGAGGCAATAGTGTTTTCCATCTTTGTACCACTGATTGTAGAAGCATCTATTGTCCCCATTTGCAATCAAATGTCTTTGCCAGGCTCTTTTTATGAACATCATAATCATCTTTCTGGTGTAAACATACCATTAAGCTGCAAAAGCTGTTGATTTGGTGGAAGATGCTCACAACATACAATGCATTGCAGAAGTGTTCAGAACTACACCTTTCACGATTTCTAGAACTTTAAGAAGGTGCAAGGAAACCAGAAGTGGCCACGAGAAGAGCATTGTCAGCAAGAGGACCACTTCTTATAACTTAAATTTCTCTGCCAGTCTCACACTGCCACCACTGAAACATGAAATTGATTCCGCCGATTTTGACGGGTCAGTGTCAGCGAGAACCATTTGAAGAAAACTGAACAAAGCCAATTTTCAACCTAGAAGACCTGTCACAGGTCCAGATCTCACCTGAGAGCATTGCACAGCTGGACTGTTTCGGAATGGGAAGTGGTGGCTGGATGGTACAGCAATGGAAGCAGGTGTTGCTCATCATCGACGGGTTGAGATTTGGTCTGCAGTTGTGCAATGGTAAAGAGGCCTTGGGGAAAGGTCTTCTTCATCTTCATCTTTTTCTTCTTCTGTAGTGCAACAGCCCTTAGTGAGCCTAGGTTTCTTCAACGATTTTCCTCCACATTTCTTCATTCTTTGCTACTCTTTTCCAACCCCGGACTCCCATGCTGGTGAGATCTACTATTGTGTCATCAGTCCATCTTCTGGGTCTCCCTTTTCGCCTAGCCGAATGGATTGCATCTTTCATCATTTTCTTTGGAATTCTATCCTCTGCCATTCTCTCACGTGTCCTAGCCACCATATTCACTGTAATTTCACAAATTTTACTATGCCCTACTTGGTATTAATACCTCAAACAATGGGAAATCCAGGATGGAATGTAACAATACCAGAGAAGGAAAGTTGCTACTCACCATATAGCGGAGATGCTGAGTCGTGATAGGTACAACAAAAAGATTCACACAATTATAGCATTCAGCCATTAAGGCTTTTGTCAGCAGTAGACACGTACACACACGCACATACTCACACACACGCACATACTCACACACACGCACATACTCACACACACACACAAACACACACACACACAAACACACACACACACACACACAGTCACACAAACGCAACTTGCACACACGTCTGCAGTCTCAGTGAGCTGAAACCACACTGCGAGCAGCAGCACCAGTGCATGATGGGAGTGGCAACTGGGTGGGGGTAAGGAGGAGGCTGGGGTGGGGAGGGGGAGGGATAGTATGGTGGGAGTGGTGGACAGTCATGTGTTGCAGTTTAGACGGAGGGCAGGAGAGAAGGTGTGGAGGGGGTAAGTAGCGGAAAGGAGAGAAAATAAAAGACTGGGTGCTGTGAAATGACGGCTGTGCGACTAACGAAGGTTAAGGCCAGGAGGGTTACGGGAACGTAGGATGTATTGCAGGGAAAGTTCCCACCTGCGCAATTCAGAAAAGCTGGTGTTGGTGGGAAGGATCCATATGGCACAGGCTGTGAAGCATGAGATGACGGATATCATGTTTGGCAGCTGTGATTGTGTGTATCTTTTTGTTGTGCTTATCGCGACTCAGCATCTCTGCTCTATGGTGAGTAGCAATTTCCCTTCTCTGGTATTGGTATTAATACCTGTAATTGGTATTAATACTTGTAATTTGGCATTGTAGCGTATTCTCCAGCCTTCTTCCTTTTTTATTGGACCATAAATTTTGCATAGTGTTTTCTGCTTAAAGGTTCTTAGTGCATTTTCGCCGTATTCTATCAACATCCATACCTGTGACCCATACGTGATGACTGGGCAGACTAGGGAGTTATATATTAGTAGTTTTGTTTCTCTTGTAACAAGGCTATTTGTGAAAAGTTGTGTATTTGCAGTGTAGGATCTGTTTCTGCTTGTATTCTTTCTGCACTGTCCGAGGTGTCTTGCCACAGTTCACGCGGCTACCCCTGTCGCAGGTTCAAATCCTCCCTCGGGCATGGGTGTAAGTTATTTTAAGTTAGACTAAGAAGTGTGTTAGTTTAGGGACTGATGACCTCTGCAGTTTGGTCCCATAGCAACTTACCACCACCACCACCGCTGCTGCCACAGCCACTTGTATTCTTTTCCTTATAGCCCTTCCAATACTGTTACTATTTGTTATTAGGGCTCCCAAGTAGTTTAAGAGAGTAGACTTCTTTGAAGCAATTCCCATTGATGTTTAGGTCTTTAGGGTTTCTTTTGGCCTCAGGTTGTGGCATTACCATATATTCATATACAGGGTGTTACAAAAAGGCACGGCCAAACTTTCAGGAAACATTCCTCACACACAAATAAAGAAAAGATGTTATGTGGACATGTGTCCAGAAACGCTTAATTTCCATGTTGGAGCTCATTTTAGTTCCGTCAGTATGTACGCTCAATGGAGCACGTTATCATGATTTCATACGGGATACGCTACCTGTGCTGCTAGAACATGTGCCTTTACAAGTACGACACAACATGTGGTTCATGCGCGATGGAGCTCCTGCACATTTCAGTCGAAGTGTTCGTACGCTTCTCAACAACAGATTCATTGACCGATGGATTGGTAGAGGCGGACCAATTCCGTGGCCTCCACGCTCTCCTGACCTCAACCCTCTTGACTTTCATTTATGGGGGCATTTGAAAGCTCTTGTCTACGCAACCCCGGTACCAAATGTAGAGACTCTTCGTGCTCGTATTGTGGACGGCTGTGATACAATACGCCATTCTCCAGGGCTGCATCAGCAGCATCAGGCATTCCGTGCGACGGAGGGTGGATGCACGTATCCTCGCTAACGGAGGACATTTTGAACATTTCCTGTAACAAAGTGTTTGAAGTCACGCTGGTAAGTTCTGTTGCTGTGTGTTTCCATCCCATGATTAATGTGATTTGAAGAGAAGTAATAAAATGAGCTCTAACATGGAAAGTAAGCGTTTCCGGACACATGTCCACATAACATATTTTCTTTCTTTGTGTGTGAGGAATGTTTCCTGAAAATTTGGCCGTACCTTTTTGCAACACCCTGTATTTTGTTTTGTTTTCATTTATTTGAGGCCAGTTTTTAATCATCTGTTTCCATTGCCCAGTACGTTTCTTGAAGTGTGAAGTGTATTGATATTTCTTCCTACTATAGCAATATCAGTTTGGGTTCCGTAGAAATGTTGGAACACGTGAGGCAATACTAACCTTACGACTTATCTTAGAAGAAAGATTAAGAAAAGGCAAACCTTTGTTTCTAGCATTTGTAGACTTAGAGAAAGCTTTTGACAATGTTAACTGGAATACTCTCTTTCAAATTCTGAAGGTGGCAGGGGTAAAATACAGGGAGCGAAAGGCTATTTACAATTTGTACAGAAACCAGATGGCAGTTATAAGAGTCGAGGGGCATGAAAGGGAAGCAGTGGTTGGGAAAGGAGTGAGACAGGGTTGTAGCCTCTCACCGATATTATTCAATCTGTATATTGAGCAAGCAGTAAAGGAAACAAAAGAAAAATTCGGAGTAGGTATTAAAATTCATGGAGAAGAAGTAAAAACTTTGAGGTTCGCCGATGACATTGTAATTCTGTCAGAGAAAGCAAAGGACTTGGAAGAGCAGTTGAACGGAATGGACAGTGTCTTGAAAGGAGGATATAAGATGAACATCAACAAAAGCAAAACGAGGATAATGGAATGTAGTCAAATTAAATCGGGTGATGCTGAGGGGATTAGATTAGGAAATGAGACACTTAAAGTAGTAAAGGAGTTTTGCTATTTAGGGAGCAAAATAACTGATGATGGTCGAAGTAGAGAGGATATAAAATGTAGACTGGTAATGGCAAGGAAAGCGTTTCTGAAGAAGAGAAATTTGTTAACATCGAGTATAGATTTAAGTGTGAGGAAGTCGTTTCTGAAAGTATTTGTATGGAGTGTAGCCATGTATGGAAGTGAAACATGGACGATAACCAGTTTGGATAAGAAGAGAATAGAAGCTTTCGAAATGTGGTGCTACAGAAGAATGCTGAAGATAAGGTGGGTAGATCACGTAACTAATGAGGAGGTATTGAATAGGATTGGGGAGAAGAGAAGTTTGTGGCACAACTTGACTAGAAGAAGGGATCGGTTGGTAGGACATGTTTTGAGGCATCAAGGGATTACAAATTTAGCATTGGAGGGCAGTGTGGAGGGTAAAAATCGTAGAGGGAGACCGAGAGATCAATACACTAAGCAGATTCAGAAGGATGTAGGTTGCAGTAGGTACTGGGAGATGAAGAAACTTGCACAGGATAGAGTAGCATGGAGAGCTGCATCAAACCAGTCCCAGGACTGAAGACCACAACAACAACAACATAGCAATATCATCAGTGTATGAACATACCTGACTAGTTTTCATAAATATAGTGTCGCATTTGTTGATTTTACTTACTACACTCTGCAGGGCTTTATTGATTAGGACAGTGGAGAGGCTATCATCACCTTGCTTCATGCCTTTGTTTAAGTCAAACCTTTCACTAGTTAAAGATTTTTGCTTTTGCTCTTGTCTTGGTCATTGTCATTCTGATTAGTCTTGTTAGTTTAGCATACATGCCAACTTCTTTCAGTACTCTGTATAGTTCTTGCCAGTTTGTGCTGTCAAAGGCTTGTCGGAAGTCGGCGAATAGGAAATGCAGATGTATATCACATTTATATAATTTTTCCATCATTTGTCTTATCACAAATATTTGATCAGTTGTTCCTTTGCCTGGTCGAAAGTCAGCTGATATTCCCCTAGTATGTCTTCTGCGCTCTTCTGTATCTTTTCATTTAATATATTTGTGAAGATATTATAAGCTGTGCTTAGGAGTGTTATACCTCTATAGTTTTCACGTGCTGCTCTATCTGCTTTCATATAAATGGAGATTATTATTTATTTTTCCAATTATCGGGCATAGTTTCGGTTTCCCATATATCTGATATTATTGTGTGCAATGGGAAAGGTATTCCTATTGCACATTCTTGTGCAGGACACCTTTTTAGAGTGGATCTCTTACGGTGTGGGCGGGAAGCAGTACGGCTGCCAAGGACAGATTTGTTCTTTGTGAAGCATGTTGGTCTTAAAGCACATCGTTATGTGGAAGAGTTTCTATCTGAGCACGTTCTGTCTTTCACTGCTCTTATCGGTGACGGTTTCACAGTAACGGATGACGGTGCACACCCACGTGTTGCGAGAATTGTGCGAGGAGGGTCAGAAACGAAGTGGACATTTGTGTCGTGGCTCGGCCTGCTCGGAGCCCCGATTTGAATCCTAGTGAGAATTCGTGGAACCAGCTGGGGAGAGGTTCTCGATAGGATTATTCAGAGGGTGTGCAGGACCTACAGGAGTGCCTCCTGAAAGAATTGGATACGATCCCTCGAGATGACAGTGCAGTATTAGTCAGGAGCATGCCTGAATGGCTGCATGCCGTGATTGGTTCGTGAGAAGATAGTATAACCTTTTGAAGATGGTGAGACAGGTCTTTGAAGTGAAGTATATAGAACCAAAACAGAAGTGCACTACTTCCATGAACTTCTTCAGTAGTTGAAGAGTGAATTATTTCGCGTTACTTCTACGTCAGTGGCTTAATCTGTTTATAACTGTCTTGTTTTTTCGTTGTTACACACTTACCGTATTTACTCGAATCTAAGCCGCACCTGAAAAATGAGACTCGAAATGAAGGAAAAAAAAAAATTTCCCCGATTCTAAGCCGCACCTGGAATTTGAGACTCGAAATTCAAGGGGAGAGAAAAGTTTTAGACTGCACCTCCAAATCGAAACAAAGTTGGTCCATTGTAACATGAGACACAATTTAGGTCGAATGGATAAAGATACAGCTACAGTAGTTTGGTTCGAGTTGTAAGCTTAACAGTTAAGATTTACCAAGTAGCCATTGCTATGTGTCAGGCGCTCCGTCCGTATTTATACGGGTACCTTTCCTTTTCCACGTGCTTCGTCTGGTTTGAATAGATTGCTTATTGTGCTTTGATCTGATAAGTGCCGTTCTCTTTGTTATACTTGTTTACGTCACTCTGAGCTGAAAATGCATTATTGTACTGTGTCATGCATTGTTTGTCGCATTCTGATAATGAGTGTTTACGACCTGTAGCCGCTCGCGGCGTGGCTCGCTTTTGTGCGCACTACCGCCGCTTACAATAAAAAAAAAAGAGTGGAATTGTCTCATAAGTGAAACAATGGCAAGAGACTGCTATTTGTTGTTACTTACACTGCTGCTTTCTTTGATAATGATCAACAAGAACCGAATAATATACCGCGTACGATAGATGATGTTCTGAACGAGAGTTTAGCGAAACATTTTCTCCATTTTGAAAATCTTTGCAGACGCCTCTTTAGTACATTACTTTCCGCACAGAAATTAGTCATCTTAGATTTAAAAATCTAGTCAGTCGCCGTGCTTCATTTCTGACTGTATCACTATTCAGCATAATAATAATATGAATATAAGCATGACATGATATGCATATTCTTCAGTGTTTGCTGCTGTCTCACTCTAGTTTCGTAGTATATTATGCAGACAGGATTTAAATGAGATAGTAGCAAACGCGAAATAATATACGGCATAATGTTTCTATCCTTCTACCTTTTCTTTTATTTCCTGGCGCAGAGGTTTTGGTGCCAGTATTTATCTTTGTGCCTGCAAAGCATGCCTGTGTAGCGCTAAATATATTTGACGGAAGAAGTTAGTTGTGGCAGCACCTACCAACATTTTTCAGAACTTCCGCTTACTTTGCACTCGATTCTAAGCCGCAGGTGTTTTTTTGGATTACAAAAACTGGAAAAAAAGTGCGGCTTAGATTCGAGTAAATACGGTATGTCGGACCATACCACAATATTTTGTCATAAACTTAGTCTTTAAACGTGACTGGAACTTAAAATAAAAATTAAAAAAAAAAAAAAATCTAAGCGAACTGTTGCGGTTTTTGGCCACTCAGTATTATCAATTTATACATATTGAAACGCTATGTAAGTTGAGAGTATACTTGAATACAATAATACTAAACATTTCAATAGCATCCAAATGATCATCAGTTTTAGTAACAGTTATCTAAATTACGCAACAAAAACCTAACTTTAAATGCAAGTATGGTATGTTCAAGCATTACTTAAATAAGCTATCTAGTGGTACCATTCATTTGATTGCTTCTTGTATCATTTTGTACCATCCATTGATTAATTATACGCACAAATAAAAAGTGACGATCACATCAGGTACACGTACGACACGCCCTCTTCTGAGAAACAAAGGTACAGTAGAGCATTGATTACCGGAATGTCGTTCATCGAATGACCACTCGAGCGAACTGTTACTCGCTCACGTGTGGCCTCCTCTTCTTCCGCCCCACTACCGTCTTCCCCTCCCTCACCCCTGTGCACCGGTGCCGACAATAGTAATCGTGTTTGTTTAACTCCCTAATCAAAATTGCAGCTGGCAAGTAGTTACAACTGAAGTTTTAAATCTGTATACATGGAGAAACATTATTATGTGTATACTGTACGCAAGTGTAGTACAACAAATGTACCATTAATTTTAAGAATTAGAACTCTTACCAATTGTTATCTCTCCCCATTGTTATTTAAAAGTAGAAATATTTGATCATTTATTGTATGTAATGATTTAAACATCATTTGACCAATGTCAACTGTAATAATTTCACGCCCTTGTTTGCTAACTTGGCACTGCACGAGCATGTACAGGGGTAGCGTTTTTACTGAAATTTGCTCCTCTATTACTCTCAATGTAGTTGAGTCTGTCATAATTTTTTTGTGAGATATTCCCATGAGAATAAAGAACATTCCGTAAAATTTTCACTCGTTTTCATTCAGTCCCTTTTCAGCTATTGAACTGCGAAAATTGATGTTAGAAGGGTTTTGGCCATTTTTGAAAAGCTCTAGAAAAAACGGAGTGCATTCTCAGGACTGCAACTTTTACTGCAGGTAGTTATGTAAGTACACAACACAGAGATAACATATTATTAGTGAGTCCCTCTTCCTTCATGAAAATTGAAGGCCTTAAAAAGTGAAGATTGATAAATTTTTTCAGAATCTTTATAGAAAGAGTTTGAGTGACTCTCTTGCATGATAGAAAAATTTTAAAAAATTATCCCTGAAGTTCATTTCATGCTGAGCACACTTGTTTTTGAATTATTCTGATATCTTTCAAAATAACTTGGCAATTAAACTTGCCGCAAACGTCGAATTCCACTAAAATTTGCCCAACCGCCATTGTAAAAATTGCTGCCAGAAAAAAAACTAGGACTTATAAAAATTTTTTAAACAGTGTTTTGTGAATGCCTGCCTATAGGGAACTCATGATAAAAAAATCAAGAAAATCAAAAATGTTGAGCAACAAATTTTATTCATATTGGGTGATTTTAAATGGATTGACCCAAAGCCGTAACTCAGATTCTAATTGTGCAATTAATCTGAAAATTTTATTGTGTCCTGAGAAAGTAATAAGACAACTGAATTACTGTTATCAATTTATGGTACAAATTGTATCATTAACAGAGTTTTTAATTTTGTACATCCAAAATTAACTTTTTTTCTACATACAATCATCTAAAAATCAGAATTTAATGGCAGGATCTCGTATTTTTTAGTTCCAGGGAGACAGCAACACATTGAAAACAGTTGCTGAAAATTTCATAGCATTAGTGCATATATTTTTTGAGAAAAGGCTTCAAATAACACAAAAAAATGTAAAACAGAGAAAATGAGGCTCAAAGATTTTCTTCTCATACCAATACATGTAATAGGCTTACCTCAATTTTAATATCCTCCATACTGATACTCCTCATCCTCCAGGTTTCTCTTCCCTCCTCTTTAAATCTGCCTGGCCTGTATTTGCAGGTAAGACATTGATCTGTTAGCTTTCTTGACCCTGCTCTCGTTGATGGTGTAAAATGCTTTTGTTGTAAACACACCAGGTTCTATACCAACTCTCTTCAGCACTTCAATTCTGCCATGATTTCTGCATCATAGACACCTATTTTTAGTACTTCAAGTCCCCAGAATGTCCTTTTGGAGCATCTAATCCAAATTAAATTACTGAGGCTTTCATTTGCATTTTGTTTCTTTCTGTGAACACACTTCCTTAATAAATCAGGGTTTGCAAGAAACCTGAATGTGGGCTTAATTGCATTCATAACAGGTTGTGGTAATGAGTGTTTGTGTGAATACATCTGATTTCTGTTGTTGAACTTACACCAATCATCTTTCAGACACAGATTGTGCATTGGTGTTTGGTCTGTGGATAATTCGTGGGGAAAGAAATTGCCCACACAGCATGCCTCATTGCCTCTAAATTATGTTTGTTTTTCCTGGTAGCTCTCCCATAAAATGACTGGAGAGAATCAATTGCTTTCAGAGTACCGTATTTACTCAAATCTAAGCCGCACTTTTTTCCAGTTTTTGTAATCCAAAAAACCGCCTGCGGCTTAGAATCGAGTGCAAAGCAAGCGGAAGTTTTGAAAAATGTTGGTGGGTGCCGCCACAACTAACTTATGCTGTCGAATATATGTAGTGCTACACAGGCATGCTTTGTAGGCACAAAAATAAATACTGGCACTAAATCCTCTGCGTCAGTAGATAAATTAAAAAAAAATAGGATGGAAGACGAGCTTTTTTTCTCCGCCCCGAGTTTTGACCACTGCGTTTTCATACATTATCCAACGAAGTAAATACAAATTCCGTATTGTTCATCTTCGAATGTAGCAGCATTTCAACGTACTACGAAAATCCGACTGGCAAGACTGTTTGGGATGTTTGTCAATATGGCCAACTCTATGTTCTGAAATTTTTCCTATCTGTGACAAGAGATGGTTGCTAATAGGAACTTTTATGAATTGTGAATCACATGCAGTATTCTCTTCACCATAAGAATAATAAGAATATAAACATTTTGCCATGTATTGTTATATGTTTGCTGCTCTCTCATTTAAATCCTGTCTGCCTAATAAACTACGAGACTAGAGTGAGACAACAGCAAACGCGGAAGAATATACATATCATGTCATGTTTATATTCGTATTATTCTTATGCCTAATAGTGACAGTCAGAAATGAAGCACAGCAATTGACAAGATTTTTAAATCTAAGATGACTCTAATTTCTGTGCAGAATGTAATGTACTAAAGAGGTGTCTGCAAAGATTTTCAAACGGAGAAAAATTTTCGCTAAACTCTCGTTCAGAACATCTTCTATCATACGCAGTGTATTATTTGGTTCTTGTTGATCATTATCAAAGAAAGCAGCAGTGTAAGTAACAACAAATTGCAGTCTCTTACCATTGTTTCGCTAATGAGACGATTCCTCTCCTTTTTTTTTTTTTTTTTTTAATTGTAAGCGGCGGTAGTACGCACAAAAGCATGCCATGCCGCGAGCCGCCATAAACGCGCACAACCAGAATGCGACAATGCATGACACAGTACAGTAATGCATTTTCAGCTTAGAGTGACGTAAACACCTATAACAAAGAAAACGGCGCTTATCAGATCAAAGAAAAGTAAGCAATCAATGCAAACCAGACGAAGCAAGTGAAAAAGGAAGGGTACCCGTACAAATATGGACGGAGCGCCTGACGCATAGCAATGGCTACCTGGTAAAGCTTAACTGCTAAGGTTACGACTCGAACCAAACTACTGTAGCTGTATCGTCATTCATTCGACCTAAATTGT
Source organism: Schistocerca nitens (assembly GCF_023898315.1). Classification (NCBI taxonomy): domain Eukaryota; kingdom Metazoa; phylum Arthropoda; class Insecta; order Orthoptera; family Acrididae; genus Schistocerca; species Schistocerca nitens. The sequence goes on from NC_064624.1 coordinate 138,918,284, forward strand.
GTCTCATATTACAGTGGACCAACTTTGTTTCGATTTGGAGATACGGCCTAAAACTTTTTTCTCCCCTTGAATTTAGAGTCTCAAATTTCTGGTGCGGCTTAGATTCGGGAAAATTTTTTTTCCTTGATTTTGAGTCTCATTTTTCAGGTGCGGCTTAGATTCGAGTGCGGCTTAGATTCGAGTAAATACGGTAAGCCTGCCTTTTCCTCCTATTGGTTTTCCATCCTCAAGTAAGTCACCCTTCTTCTCTTTCAGCAAGCGACGAGGCCGATAACCGAGCCTCTTTTGGATGTGGGCAACACATTCCAGCTTTTCTATTGTTGTATTGTACAGGTTTTTATCTATTACAGCTTTGAATGATTAGTAGTCCCCATCACCAAGGTATTTAGTATATCTAACACCATACTGGTCCTCAGATCTGCAGCAGCCTCCATGCCCTCACTGGAGCCACAATAATTTTTAGAGCATGCTACTGCATGCTTTTCTTGCTACAGTTTCTCACTGTCTTCATTTTTGGCGTCAATACCGATAACAGATGCAGCTCTGTGCAGAGATGTGTGACACCTTTTCATCCAGGTCCCATCAACAACAACAGACATTTGTAGGAGATGAATGAATGTCTACCCAAGGATATATTTCTTTTTGGTTTATTTGCACCAATTCCTCCACTCCTTTTTTCATGGATATTTTGGCAGTATCGCATACATCAGACATTTCTTTACCTATTTTTTTCAAGCCTTGCGCAAGGTGGAGGCATGTTCAGAAAACCGCACAATAAATCACCTCCTTCCCTGCCCTGTCCAAGGCATCTCGGAGCATATGATAACCTAAAATTGCTTTCATAGGTACCATTGTCAGGTTTTTTGGAGTAAGAAAATGAACATTCATAGCCACACAAATTGCAAATTAATTTAAAATCACAAGCTATTCCTACTCTTCTTTCTTCAACAACTATCCTGCATTCTGTGTTTTTACAGCTAACACACAAACATGGAAACTTTATATCCTGACATAGAAGCTCTAAATCAATGAATCTGAATCTGATCCAGTGGAATCCATATCAAAATCATTCACGCACCTGTACGATTCTCCTGTCCCAAGTTTCGATGCTGAAGCTGAGAGCTTATGTTCTTCATTTTGAGTTGCTTCCTCTTTTTTGTTGGTAAACCAATTTCCATGAAACCTCTGTTTTCTAAGCACAGTTTCTCCACCACCCATTATGCATAAATCTTGACTACCACGCAAAGGTTTGTGAATTCAACCTTCCATCTACTGATACGTGTTAGTATTGTCAAAACATAAATAAACCACATGCTAGAAAGTTGTCAGGCAAAGATGTAGATGTCAGGCAGAGACATAAATGACAGCCAAAGATATCGAAAGAAAATAGCCTTCACACTGACAAAAATTCCGCTGAAGCAAGCACTTTCCCAAATGTCGGAAAAAGTGGGAGTGGCCGCCAGTGCAGAGTTAATCAGTTTAACAGTTTAAAGACATTTCTAAAGCTGATACCATGATAAAATTCACACACTCAACATAGATTAAACTGTGTACATCGAAAAAAATAAAATTTTTGAAAAATCGATTTTTTGGAAAAAAAATGGTTACATCCCCCCTTACACAAAAATGACGTGTTCAAAAAAAAGCAACTTTCTGGCACCTAATGTAACCTTGTTACAGCCAGTGGATCAAGGCATTATTGAGGCTTTCTTACAGTGTTACAGAAAAGAACTGTGACATAAATTATTACTCACAAGAGATAGGTGGGAGAAGAAAGTGTGTTAACAAGTCATAAAAATATTTATTTGAAAGATATGTCTTACATGATGGGAGCAGCATGGGATAATGTAAAGGAACAAAATGTGATAAAGCCTGGAATAAAAATTTTGGGTATTGCAGAAAGTCTCAAGTCTGATTAAAAATGACGAGTGGTACGATATGTCCGAAGTGCTCGGTATGCTGAAAGAACTCGATTGCCACAAATGTGAAGAAGAGGCATTCAAGAATGGATGAATGTCAACAGTGCAGATCCAGGGCACCAAATCGTATGGGATAACAAAATTGTAAACCTCTTCATTGATAAAGCTGATGCCACCAGCACCTCAACTAGTGACCCTGAAAATGGGAATGAAAACATACCGGCTGTTTCTGAAGCATTTGCATATTTAGATACTGTCTTGTGGTTTGAAGCGGAAAGTGAAAGTGACCAGTATCAGATATCTGTCCTGAAAAAAGTGCATGACATAGCTGCTCATAAGTGGGTAGCTTGTTAGGCTTGTTTGGACAGACCAAAATAAGGATTTTTTTAAGCGTTAATACTGTACATGCAGAATGCATATGTATTGCATATTTTTTGCTTACTAGGTTGTACTACAGACATTCATAGTGTACCTGCCTTTGTAATAATAAAAGGGATTCATGCAGTTATGAATATATGTAATTTTTGTTGGTAAATAAAACTATTAATTTTGATAATACAAAAAAAAAGAGAAACACATTTCTGAACTGCTGTATCCCCAGTTCTGATAATCAGCGCTCTACTGTATGATAATTGAAGACGAATATGTTTACTAATTACTTTTGTCTCCTCACAGTACACAGCTTACTAACAGCTTTGTTCTGGTTTTTCCTCAAATTATAGCAAGAAGACATCATCCATTCAGGAGAATGATAACCGACCTCCTCTCAGCTCATCTGGACACAGCCATCACGTCGGTATCCCACCGGCAAATGGTCAGAGGAAGCTGGAATGTCAAAATTTGTCTCCGTCTGTAGTAGACTTCAAGACTGATTTTGGGGACAAGTTGGATTGCAATCCAGAAGAATTTCTCAGAGATGCACCGCCTCTCAAGCCACTCATTGCGAGGGCCATCGTGCAGTCTCCGTACAGGTGGGTCTCGTTTGTTTAGTTTCAGTAGTGGAAGATTCTCACACTAATGGACATTGTGTTCTGTAAGTTTCTATGGACTGGACTACAGACTAAACATGTAGATTATGTTGGAAGTTTGAAACAGAGATGGCAGAACACATGTTGGGACAACTGTATTTTCTTTTTTCTTTTTTTCCCGTAGATACACTATTGTTTTTTAATTTGTATTTGTTCTACTGTTGCGTGACATTTAACTGTTGAATGCAATATGTAGTGGTTAGATGTGAAATGTGTTTTTAATGTATTGTGCTTTCAACTGAGGAATGTATTTTTTATTGTTGCATGCATGTTTCAGTATTAGGTGCCAGACAAACTGGCAGATCACCTAAAGTAAACAAACAGAAGTTGTGGGATACTTCCGGCTCTATGCAGCAGAGTCCAGCAAAATTGTTGTGCAGTTTGTCACAAGAGAAAGATATTGGGCTTGCAGTTGTGCATAAACTGGTTAGGCAAACATTGAAACTTTCCACATATAAAGTGACAGCAGTGCAAGTGTTGAAAGATGCGGATCGTGAAAAGTGAATTCATTACAGCGAATGGTTATATCATTTATGAAGAGGAATACCATTGATATAAAGGTGAGGCCCGGTTACACATGTTTGGTCATGTTAACACACAAAGCACACGATTATGTTCAAGGGAAAACCCTCGTGCTGCCATTGTGTGATTGGAAAATTGAAATATTGCTCATTCGGGACGATGTCTATTACCATCCCATCCCATTGACCACCCCACTCCAAGCAATAGCTGTCTGTATTACTCTTTCTGCCTTTACTTTTTCCGTTTGTACCATCTACACTCCATCGTCATCTGCTGTTAGTCGGGCTGACATGATGCACCTGATCGTTCAGCTTCCCCCGCCGTTTTTATTGTTTGGCGACTTCAATGCCCATCATCCCCTTTGGGGCTCTCCTGCATCCTGTCAAAGAGGCTCACTCTTGGCGGATGTCTTCAACCATCTCAATCTTGTCTGCCTCAATACTGGTGCCCCGGCTTTCCTCTCGGACTCTACTCATACCTACTCCCACTTGGACCTCTCGATCTGTTCTACCACTCTTGCCCGTCGGTTCGAGTGGTATGTCCTTTCTGACACCTATTCGAGCGACCACTTCCCCTGTGTCGTTCGCCTCCTGCACCACACCCCATCCTCGCGTCCTTCGCGCTGGAACATACCGAAAGCTGACTGGGGACTTTACTCCTCCCTGGCGACCTTTCCGGACCACGATTTTCTCAGTTGTGACAGTCACGTCGAATACCTACGGCTGTTATCATCAATGCTGCCGAACGTTCTATTCCTCGTACTACCTCTTCTTCACGTCGCGTTTCCATCCCCTGGTGGAACGAGGCTTGTAGAGACGCTATCCATGCTCGACAACGTGCTTTACGCACCTTTCGCCGCCATCCTACGTTGGCGAATTGTATTGGATACAAACGACTCCGAGCGCAATGCCGTAGAGTCATCAAAGACAGCAAAAAAGCTTGTTGGGCCTCTTTCACCAGCTCCTTTAACAGTTTTACTCCCTCCTCTGTCTTATGGGGTGGCCTGCGCCGGCTGTCGGGCATTAAGGCCCACTCCTCGGTACCTGGCCTGACTTCAGGTGATGAGGTCCTTGTTGATCCTGTGGCTGTCTCCAATGCCTTCGGCCGGTTTTTCGCGGAGGTTTCAAGCTCCGCCCATTACCACCCTGCCTTCCTTCCCAGGAAAGAGGCAGAAGAGGCTCGGTGACCTTCCTTCCACTCGCTGAATCTGGAAACTTATAATGTCCCCTTTACTATGCGGGAACTCGAACGTGCGCTTGCACTGTCCCGGTCCTCTGCTCCGGGGCCAGATGCCATTCACGTTCAGATGCTGGCACACCTTTCTCCGGCGGGCAAAAGCTTCCTGCTTCGTACCTACAATCGCGTCTGGACCGAAGGTCAGGTCCCCATGCGTTGGCGTGACGCCGTCGTTGTTCCTATACCCAAACCCGGGAAGGATAGACACCTTCCTTCTAGTTACCGCCCCATTTCTCTTACAAGCTGTGTCTGTAAGGTGATGGAGCGCATGGTTCATGCTCGGTTAGTTTGGATTCTTGAATCTCGACGGCTACTTACCAATGTCCAATGCGGCTTTCGTCGCCGCCACTCCGCTGTTGACCACCTTGTGACCTTGGCAACATTCATCATGAACAACTTTTTGCGAAGGCGCCAAACGGTAGCCGTGTTCTTCGATTTGGAGAAGGCTTATGATACCTGTTGGAGAGGAGGTATCCTCCGCACTATGCACAGGTGGGGCCTACGCGGTCGCCTGCCCCTTTTTATTGATTCCTTTTTAACGGATCGAAAGTTTGTGGGTTCTGTATTGTCAGACGTCTTCCTCCAGGAGAACGGAGTGCCTCAGGGCTCCATCTTGAGCGTAGCCCTTTTTGCCATCGCGATCAATCCAATTATGGATTGCATTCCACCTAATGTCTCAGGCTCTCTCTTTGTCGATGACTTCGCAATCTACTGCAGTGCCCAGAGAACATGCCCCCTGGAGCGCTGCCTTCAGCGTTGTCTAGACAGCCTATACTCATGGAGCGTGGCAAATGGCTTCCGGTTCTCTGAAGAGAAGACGGTTTGTATCAACTTTTGGCGATATAAAGCGTTCCTTCCGCCATCCTTACATCTCGGTCCCGTTGTTCTCCCATTCGTGGACACAACTAAGTTTCTAGGGCTCACGTTGGACAGGAAACTGTGTTGGTCTCCGCACGTCTCTTATTTGGCGGCCCGTTGTACACGTTCCCTTAATGTCCTCAGAGTTCTTAGTGGTTCATCTTGGGGAGCAGATCGCACTGTCCTGCTTCGCTTGTATCGGTCCATAGTCCGATGGAAGCTGGATTATGGGAGCTTCGTCTACTCGTCTGCTCGGCCATCCCTCTTACGCCGTCTCAACTCCATCTACCATCGGGGGTTACGTCTTGCGACTGGAGCCTTCTACACTAGTCCTGTCGAGAGTCTTTATGCTGAAGCTGCTGAATTACCATTGACCTACCAGTGCGACATACTGCTGTGTCGGTATGCCTGCCGGCTGTTGTCTATGCCCGACCACCCCTCTTACCAGTCCTTCTTCGCCGATTCTCTCGACCGTCAGTATAGCTTGTATGTGTCTGCCCTGCTGCCCCCCGGGGTCCGCTTCCTTCGCCTGCTTCGACAATTGGATTTTGCCCTCCCTACCACCTTCAGAGAGGGTGAGAGCCCGACACCACCTTGGCTCCAGGCTCCGGTTCATATTTATCTCGACCTCAGCTCACTCCCGAAGGAGGGTACTCCGGCTGCAGTGTATTGCTCACGGTTTGTCGAACTTCGTGCTCGACTTGCCGGTCACACCTTTATTTACACCGATGGCTCCAAAACTGACGATGGTGTCGGCTGTGCCTTTGTCGTCGGGGCCGCCGCCTTTAAATACCGGCTCCTCGACCAATGTTCGAGCTTTACGGCCGAGCTTTTTGCTCTGTCAGGCCGTTCAGTATGCCCGCCGCCACCGCCATTTGCCGTAAGTACTCTGCTCTGACTCACTCAGTGCTCTTCAGAACCTTGGAGCTCCCTATCCGGTCCATCCCTTGATTCAACGGATACAGCAGTCCCTCGATTCTTTCGCTGATAATGGTTCTCCTGTCAGCTTTCTGTGGGTTCCCGGACATGTGGGAGTGCCTGGGAATGAGGCTGCGGATGCTGCAGCCAAGGCTGCAGTCCTCCTGCCTCGGCCAGCCTCCCATTGTGTACAGTCATCTGACGTTTGTGGGGATGTTTGTAAGAGGCTTGTGTCGTTGTGGTGGGATGCTCGGTCATCCATCCAAGGAAACAAGCTCCGGGCAGTAAAACCGCTCCCAACTGCTCGGACAACCTCCTCCCGACCATCTCGGCGAGAGGAGGTCCTTCTGACCAGGTTGCGGATTGGGCATTGCCGGTTTAGCCACCGCTACCTGCTCTCCGGTGACCCAGCCCCGCAGTGCCCTTGTGGTCAGGCATTAACAGTGCGCCATGTTTTATTGTCGTGTCCCCGCTTTAGTCAATCTCGTGTTGTCCTGTCCCTGCCATCTACTTTACCGGATATTTTAGCTGATGACGCTCGAGCAGCTGCTAGTGTTCTGCGTTTTATAACTTTGACTGGCTTGTCCAAAGACATCTAACCTTTTTACTTATTTTATCTGCGTCTTTGTCAGGTCTTTCTGGTGTCCCCCCCTCCCCTTGAGTTTTACTAGATTCCATGTGCTCTAACAACGGTGACTGGGCGCTAATGACCTCAGTAGTTGAGCGCCCTTAAACCCCACAAAAAAAAAAAAAAAAAAAAAAAGTTAATGTTTGATGATTCACAGTTTCATCAGTCAGCTAAAGACAAACAAAATCAACCACTCATGGTTTTAACAATATGGTGCATCTATGCTCACAGCTAAGAACACTGTGTGTCTTCTGGAAGAATTTCTGGGGAAATTTATCCTCTCAAAACACCTATGGTCCACTCACATGCCAGCCATAACTCCACCAGACGTTTTTCTTTTGGGAGCAGCAAAATCTGTAGTTTATTGTAATCACCCGCACATGTGTTGCATTGTGATCGCCCGCACGTGTGGTGCGCCGCGCCGTGACCGCCCGAACAATGGTGGTGCGGCGCGCCGTGACCGCCGCACGTGCTTTGTGACACAAAAACTGAATGATATTAAGTTGGTTCCGACCTGTCCAGCCACCTGTGGACTTTATTTCCAACATGTGTTGTAACTGAGCACAACTTTCCCAGCACCTAGTGTAATAAAGTTACAGGGGTGGAATTACTTCAACTTTATAGAACCTGCCATCACTGGAGTAGGTTGCAAAGTAGGATTCAGTTTCTCTAGGAAATCATAATTTAGTTCTGTGACTGGCAAGGCCAAAATTTGTCTTGGCTGTTTCATTTGTGAAGTTTATTTTTGTACTGTTCTGGGACCATGTAGGAACTTCAGTTCCTTTGTTTTGTATTTTTTTGCCCAGTACTTCATCGTCTCCCCAAGTTGCTTTCTCTTTCTTATGTCCATTTTTTGTCCCTCTCCTCTTCAGTATCCTCCTGAATCAAGGAAAGCTGTTCGTTCTGAACTTGTGGGTACCTGTTGTATACAGTTGATGTTGTTTCCAGTTCTTTTCTTGTTTGAGATGCAAGCTATTGATTTTTTATTCATTTTTTAAATATATATTTTCATCTGCAAGCATTGAATGGAGACCCACTTGCTAGTGCAGTTGTCATTTTTAGGCCGAGGGTAGTTTGTGCTGTTGTGACTACTTTTGATCTTTTAGGGGAGGAGAGGGAATGGGATAGGGAGAGTGGGGGGGGGGGGGGGGGGCGTACTTTCTCTCTCACCCAGTTAGGTATCTGATTCAAGACGTTCTACTGCGGAGGTGGGGGATTGAAATTCCAATGTTATCCTTACTTCCGAGGGTAAAGGGATCCCTAGGTTCATAGCACGTGTATATTTGGATTATGGTTCCCATTATTTTTATATTCTGAACTCTCTCTTCTCGATTTAACATACAGGATAACTATGTTATATTTTCAAACAGTGGAAACTCCAGGTTTCAGTAGCAACAATATTAGGTAAAGGATAGTTTGCTGCTCACTGTAAAGATGATCTGTTGAGTAGCAGATAGGCACAGTTACGCATTATTGCTTTCTGCTGAAGCCTTTGCTTGCATGTTTGATTTGTGTGTGTGTGTGGTGTGTGGTGTGTGTGTGTGTGTGTGTGTGTGTGTGTGTGTGTGTGTGTGTGTGTCCGCGTGTGTGGCCGCGTGTGTGGCCGCGCACGTGCGCGCGCTTGTGCGCGTGTGTTTTCTTTGCTGATGAAGTATTTGGCCCAAAGCTATAATATGTAAGTTTTTTCATTGTGCCTGACTGCAACTCATAGGAACGTCTTTGCAGTGAGTAGCAATTTACCCTTTTCCTCATGTTGTTTGTTATATGTTCCCTTCTGTGCTCTGGACCCCTTCCCTCCTGCAACTTCTCCTGTGCTGGAAGCTGTAAAATTTTCTTAAATCCCGACTCTCTTTTTCTCCATGATGTCACTCCCATTGTCACAGTACTGTTCCGTGGCACATGTCGCATCTTCAAGTCAGGACACTACAGCACAAAATAACCCATAAAACCAATATCTACTGCAGCCCACAGTAAAGCTGCAACTGTCATTGCGCTTTGCAGACGTGCTGTGTCTACCGAAACCGTGTACGTGCACCCATAAGAACAAACTTTGAAACAGCAGTCATTTCTAAGCTAATCTCTTGACTACTAAAAATACTCTCACATCATACAAACATCATTTGTCGGTTAGGTAGATGTTGGGTGACATTTTCTCTCAAAGAGGCATGTTATTCAAAAAGTGAAACCTTGTACAGTCTTACAAAATATTTATCATGGTAGTCTAGAGTTAGGGAAAAATAGTCATAAAATAGGTACACTATATGATCAAAAGTATCTGGACACCAGGCTGAAAAATGGCTTAAAAGTTCATAGCGCCCTCAGTCGGTAATGCTGGAATTCAGTATGGTGTTGACCCACCCGTAGCCTTGATGACAGCTTCCACTCTCCAGGTGCTGGAAGGTTTCTTGGGGAATGGCAGCCCATCCTTCACGAGTGCTGCACTGAGAAGAGGTATCAATGTCGGTCAGTGAGGCCTGGCACGAAGTTGGCGTTCCAAAACATCCCAAAGGTGTTCTTTAGGATTCAGGTCAGGACTCTGTGAAGGGGTGTTATTGTCGCGTAACCACTCCGCCACAGGCTGTGCATTATGAACAGGTACTCGATCGTGTTGAAAGATGCAGTCGCCATTCCCGAATTGCTCTTCAACAGTGGGAAGCAAGAAGATGCAAGCCCCCTCCATAAAAACACTACCACACCATAACACCACCGCCTCCTAGTCTTACTGTTGGCACTACACATGCTGGCAGATAACATTCACTGAGCATTCGCCATACCCACACACTGCTGTCGGACGGCCACATGTGTACCATGATTTGTCACTCCACACAACACTTTTCCACTGTTCAGTCATCCAATGTTTACGCTTCTCACACCAAACGAGGTGTCGTTTGGCATTTACCAGTGTGATGTGTGGCTTATGAGCAGCTGCTAGACCATGAAATCCAAGTTTTCCCATCTCCTGCCTAACTGTCATAGTACTTGCAGTGGATCCTGATGCATTTTGGAATTCCTATGTGATGGTCTGGATAGATGTCTGCCTATTACACGTTACGACCCTCTTCAACTGTTGGCGGTTTCTTGTTAGTCAACAGAAGAGGTCGGCCTGTACACTTTTGTGATGTACGTGTCCCTTCATATTTCCACTTCACTATCACATCAGAAACAGTGGACCTAGGGATGTTTAGGAGTGTGGAAATCTCAAGCACATATGTATGACACAAGTGAAACCCAATCAGCTGACCACGTCCGAAGTCCGTGAGTTCCGCGGGGGGGGTCCATTCTGCTCTCTGATGATGTCTAATGACTACTGAGGTTGCTGATATGGAGTACCTGGTAGTAGGTGGCAGCACAGCACCTAATATGAAAAATGTATGTTTTTGGAGGTGTCCAGATACTTTTGATCACAGAGTCTGTACAGGTTGAACTACAGCAAACATGTGGTTTTCAAATGAACAGTAGTATGTTGATTGTTAAGAAAATGAATCCATTTGTACAAAAGCAATGGTTCACAGCTTCCTGACATGGTAACTTAGAAAATATTATGTCATCCAAGTGACATACATTCTCTCCAATAGAATTTTCAGCAAGAAGTTACTCATAACTGAGGTGGATACGTATTGGTCAATCAGGTCAAAAACACATCTTCTTTAATAGCAGCTTTCAACTCCATGAAACTTTGCAGTTTGTTGATACAGACATGCTCTTTAAAATACCCCCTCAAGGAAGTCACAAGTGGACAACTCGGGTGATCTCGGACATCACCAAAACGTGAAATGAGATGTCCACGGAAAATATTGTGCACAACTACCACAGAATCACTTACAGTATGCGATGTGGCACTGTGCTGTCCAAAACAAATACTTCTCATGTTTATCTATAGTCTCTGCAATTCTGGCAGAAGCAACGTGTACAGCACCTCCACTTAACATTTGGAGTTCTATGACACTATTATGCCATTGTCCTCAAAAAACTTGGTCCGATTCCACCAGGAGTAAGGCATGTGGGCAGTGAAGAGTTTTGTGTATTAACTGATGTATTTAAGTGATACTGTGCCTCTGTGCTCAAAACCGCTATTGTATTTGAGTCTTCTTCATAGATCGCTTTGCAAAGTCTCCTTATTTTTGTAAGCCCCTGTTTTTCATCTGCGGAACCGACAGCGTTTAATGTGGGTGCAATTTTAAATCCAAATATAACATTTTTCTCACGGAGTTGTGACTTATCAACACGGTACTAAGACTTGGCTGTATGTCGTGCTTAGCTGGAAGCCAGAATCGGAGACAGTGTCTGTACGTGGCCAAATGTTCTGGCTGCATCCTAAAACGTACACACAACTCCTCTCCCACACTACTTGTTGGTCATTCAATCGTGGCATGTGGTAACTTTCTGGTCAGCATTTTCATAAGAACAATGTCTGCTGAGGTGATGATTCTACTTCGCATGTAGGCACAATATTTAGTACTTCAGTATTGATGAAACACAGACTTTAACATCGGTGGGGTGGCTTGAGTGCCTCAGCAATGGGGGGATATCTATTGTGAGGCCAGACAAACATGTCGTTCCTGAAGAGAGGCAACAGCCTTTTCAGTTGTTGCAGATGCAAAAGTCTGGATGATTGACTGATCTGGTCTTGTAACATCAGCCAAAATGGCCTTTCTGTGCTGGTACTGCAAATGGCTGAAAGTGAGGGAAACTACAACCGTAATTTTTCCAGAGGCCGTGCAACTCTGTGTAGCATCCTCTCGAAAAAATATAGTATAGTTGTATAGTGTGGCATTTTATAGAAATTTTATTTGTTGTAGTACATTTTGGCACTTCAAAAGTACTTTATACATTACAAAGTATGGACGACAAGAAGAAAAAAATTGTCAGTCGCTGGTGGTCTGTATGCTATGTACTCCTATATTTCACGAAAGAAATATCACAAAATACCTGTAAAATAATAGGTGTACCGCAGTGGGTAATAACAGACTGTAATGAAAATAGAACCAACATTTTAATGGCAGTCACCTACAGCATCTTTAGAACAAGAATGCACAAGAATAGTTTATAATGTCATTCCAAGACACCAAAATATTGCATATTCAACAGTCGGTTTTGGGAGCCGCCCCTCCAATACACTAACAGCAGGTGCAATAAGCTCTGTTCCTTGCATATTGTTATTTATTTATTTATTTACACGTCAAGTTCCGTAGGACCAAATTGAGGAGCAAATCTCAAAGGTCATGGAACGTGTCAGTACATGAACTTACAACATAAAAGTAATAACAGATAAAAATAAATGTTCATGAACCTGCAAGAAGATCAGTCCATAAGTTTAAGCAAACGGTATCAGCTATACAATGAGAATCAGCTCAATTTTTCAAGGAACTCCTCGACAGAATAGAAGGAGTGGCCCACGATGAAACTCTTCAGTTTCAATTTGAAAGTGCGTGGATTACTGCTAAGATTTTTGAATTTGAGTGGCAGCTTATTGAAAATGGATGCAGCAGTATACTGCACACCTTTTTGCACACGAGTTAAGGAAGTCCGATCCAAATGGAGGATTGATTTCTGCCGAGTATTAACCGAGTGAAAGCTGCTTATTGTTGGAAATAAACTAATATTGGTAACAAGAAACGACAATAAGGAATATACACATTGAGAGGCCAATGTCAAAATACCCAGACTCGTGAACAGAGGTCGACAAGAGGTTCGTGAACTCACACCACTTATTGCCCGAACCGGCTGTTTCTGAGCCAAAAATATCCTTCTAGAATGGGAAGAGTTACCCCAAAACATAATACCATATGACATAAGTGAATGAAAATAAGCAAAGTAGACTAATTTACGTGTCGAAGTATCACTCACTTTCGATACCATTCGAATAGTGAAAATGGCAGTATTAAGTCTTCGAACAAGATCCTGAACGTGGGCTTTCCACGACAGCTTACTATCTATCTGAACACCTAGGAATTTGAACTGCTCAGTTTCACTAATCATATGCCCGTTCTGTGAGATTAAAACGTCAGGTTTTGTTGAATTGTGTGTTAGAAACTGTAAAAACTGAGTCTTACTGTGATTTAACGTTAGTTTATTTTCTACAATCCATGAACTGAGGTCATGTACTGCACTACTTGAAACCGAGTCAATGTTGCACAAAACATCCTTTACTACCAAGCTAGTGTCATCAGCAAACAGAAATATGTTAGAGTTACCCATAATACTAGAGGGCATATCCTTCATATAAATAAGGAACAGGAGCGGCCCCAACACTGATCCCTGGGGCACCCCCCACTTGACAGTACCCCACTCAGACCCCACATCACAGCCATTCTCAACATTGTGAATAATGACCTTTTGCTGCCTGTTGCTAAAAGCTAATGGCTCTAAGCACTATGGGACTTAACATCTGAGGTCATCAGTCCCCTAGACTTAGAACTACTTAAACCTAACTAACCTAAGGACATCACACACATCCATGCCCGAGGAAGGATTCGAACCTGCGACCGCAGCAGCAGCGCGGTTCCGGACTGAAGCGCCTAGAACCGCTCAGCCACAGACGGCCGGCGCCTGTTGCTAAAGTAAGAGGTGAACCAATTGTGAGCTACTCCCCTTATTCCGTAATGGTCCAACTTCTGGAGCAATATTGTGAGATCGACACAGTCAAATGCCTTTGTTAAATCAAAAAATACGCCAAGCGTTCGAAACTTTTTGTTTAGCCCTTCCAGTACCTCACAGAGAAAAGAGAATATAGCATTTTCAGTTGTCAAACGACTTCTAAAGCCGAACTGTGCATCATATTTTCAGGGTGGCCACAGGTTGTGGAAATCAGGGAATTTCAAACACAAACGGGAAATTTTGAAGGGGGGGGAGGGGGGGGCGGGCTGGAAAAATCTCGTTTTTGTCTCAGTAGATGAAATGGTTTGTTTACTGAGGTATCGTGCATCGTCACTGGCTGGATGCAGCTGAGTGCACACGCTGCTTCCCAACTCCCTCATTACTGCTGCTTCTCTCCTTCCTACCACTCCCCTCAGCTTGCAGTTAGGGCTGCCACCACTTCTCGACACTAGCCTAGTAGCTGCCGACGAGGGGCGGGGAGGCGCGAGGAGCGGTTTGTTCGGGTCCAATTATCAGAGACTGTGGATGCAGTGGTCGGAGACAGCGGTCGTGTGTGCACCAGTTGTGACTGTGTGAATGTGTGTGCCCTCTCGTTTGCTGACAAAATCTGTGGCTGAAAATTTAGTTGTGAGAGTGTGATTGTCTTTTCTACACATCAGAGTGCCCAGAAATTGCCCTTACAATAAGTTTATTATTGATCCTCAGAGTAGTTGAACAAGTTACCTGTTGCCTGGACTGATCACTGCGGCCTCATTTCATCACGATGATATCTGTGCCTCTCGAATAGGGGGCCACACGAGTGGATTTCTGTGACGGGCCAAATCTGCAGGCCGTTTCTGCGGGTATCTGTAACGGATCGGACCTGCCGATCTGAAGCCATTTGGTTTCCACTGATGTGTAGGCTCTGCCCGTCAGATTTAGTCTTGCCGACCTGCCCGCAGGCTGGGTCTCTCTGTGTGGCATAATGCAGCGGATTTTCACGGTTTATCCTTGGACCCAGGACTGCAGTGCTGCTCATCAGGCCAGAGGACACAGGCAATGGATTTCCAGAACTGCAACTGGCTCACCGCAAGTTTGTTGTATAGTGTGGCATTTTATAGACATTTTATCTCTTCTAGTACATTTTGGCACTTCAAAAGTACACTACTGGCAATTAAAATTGCTACACCAAGAAGAAATGCAGATGATAAACGGGTATTCACTGGACAAATATATTACACTAGAACTGACATGTGATTACATTTTCACGCAGTTTGGGTGCATAGATCCTGTGAAATCAGTGCCCAGAACAACCAACTCGGGCCGTAATAACGGCCTTGATACGCCTGGGCATTGAGTCAAACAGAGCTTGGATGGCGTGTACAGGTACAGCTGCCCGTGCAGCTTCGACACGATACCACAGTTCATCGAGAGTACTGACTGGCGTATTGTGACGAGCCAGTTGCTCGGCCACCATTGACCAGACGTTTTCAGTTGGTGAGAGATCTGGAGAATGTGCTGGCCAGGGCAGCAGTCGAACATTTTCTGTATCCAGAAAGACCCGTACACGACCTGCAACATGTGGTCGTGCATTATCCTGTTGAAATGTAGGGTTTCGCAGGGATCGAATGAAGGGTAGAGCCACAGGTCGTAACACATCTGAAAAGTAACGTCCTCTGTTCAAATCGCCGTCAATGCAAACAAGAAATGATCGAGACGTGTAACCGATGGCATTCCATACAACCACACCGGGTGATACACCAGTATGGCGATGACGAATACACGCTTCCAATGTGGGCTTACCGCGATGTCGCCAAACACGGATCCGACCATCATGATGCTGTAAACAGAACCTGGATTCATCGGAAAAAATGACGTTTTGCCATTTGTGCACCCAGGTTCGTCATCGATTACACCATCACAGGTGCTCCAGTCTGTGATGCAGTGTCAATGGTAACAGCAGCCATGGTCTCCGAGCTGAAGTCCGTGCTGCTGCAAATGTCGTCGAACTGTTCGTGCAGATGGTTGTTGTCTTGCAGACGTCCCCATCTGTTGACTCAGGGATCGAGACGTGGCTGCATGATCCGTTACAGCCATGCGGATAAGATGCCTGTCATCTCGACTGCTAGTGATACGAGGCCATTGGGATACAGCATGGCATTCCGTCTTACCCTCTTGAACCCACAGATTCATATTCTGCTAACAGTCATTGGATCTCGACCAACCCGAGCAGCAATGTCGCGATACGATAAACCGCAATCGCGATAGGCTACAATTCGACCTTTATCAAAGTCAGAAACGTGATGGTACGCATTTGTCCTCCTTACACGAGGCATCACGAAGACGTTTCACCAGGCAACGCCGGTCAACTGCTGTTTGTGTATGAGAAATCACTTGGAAACTTTCCTCTTGTCAGCACGTTGTAGTGTCGCCACCAGTGCCAACCTTGTGTGAATGCTCTGAAAAGCTAATCATTTGCATATCACAGCATCTTCTTCCTGTCGGTTAAATTTCGCGTCTGTAGCACATCATCTTCGTAGTGTAGCAATTTTAATGGCCAGTAGTGTAGTTTATATGTTACAAAGTATGGACGACAAGAAGAAAAAAATTGTCAGTCGCTGGTGGTCTGTATGCTATGTACTCCTCTATTTCACGAAAGAAATATCACAAAATACCTGTAAAATAATAGGTGTACCACAGTGGGTAATAACAGACTGTAATGAAAATAGAACAAACATTTTAATGGCAGTCACCTACAGCATTGGTTTACACAATTCTTCTCCACCTTATACACTTTTTGCAAGAAGCCTACTTTTTTTATGTTATTTCTGAAATCAGTGAACTTGCGACTCCAAGGAAATGAGTATTTTTGTCACTAAATGTGTTTCGTTTTATTGAAATGAAATATCGTCGACGGTCTTCATGAAACACGCATACCGTTTGGCGTGCTGTCTCCATCTAAAAACAGTTCATTACAAAATATATAGATGTTAGTACTTAAGATTTTTGCTCACATCAGGAAATGCCATCACGTTGCAAGTTTTTTTGGATATTTCCTTGTTTGCACTGTTGTTCATGTACTGTAGCTGCAAAGACAAATCGTCAACTTACGTCTTAACTTTCCCTTGAGATCCCAAAATTTGTCAAGTAAAAATGCTAAAACTTGTCTGGAAATCGGGGAAATATCAGGGAATTTGACTTGGGGAAGCTTGTGACAACCCTGATTTTGTGTAGCTTTGTATGTAAATATATAGATGTATGTATTTCTCAGCAAACCAAACTGGTAATGTGGGCACGGTGGCAGCACCATTGTGTTTACCTGGATGCAGCAACAGTGTACACTCCAATACTTTATTTTTAACATTAATATTTATCTTTAGTGACGGTCCATTGCCTAGCTAACTAAATGGATTGCGTTTTGCATCTCGTGTTTTTTACAAGTTGTACAAAAGACATTTCTATTGTTTCTTTGTGTATATTTATGATTTTACAATTAAATAAAAAGTTTTGAGAACGAATTTTTCACTCTGAAATGGAGCAAGTGCCGATAAATATCTTCTGATAGATTAAAGGTGTGTGCCGACAAGGACTCAAACCCGTGACCTTTGCCTTTCGCAGCCAAGCGTTCTACCGACTGAGCTACACGAGCACAACTAATGACCCGTCCTCACAGCTTTGATTCCGTCGGCACCTCATCTCCTCGGTAGAGCACTTGCCGGCAAAAGGCAGAGGCCCAGGGTTTGGGATCCAGTCTGGTACATGGCTTTAATGTGCCTGGAAGTTTCAGGCAAAAATTTAAAAAATAACATTAGATTGCAAAATTAGAAGAATTTGCCATAAGATTGATTGATTGGGAAGGAGAAAAAAAGATAGGATAGAAATTGTAAGATCCTACCACAAGTGCCATTCCAAACTTCAAGGATCTAGGTAGTACATGTCAAGTCACTGGAATACTGATTTCCTATTTCTGATTGACTGACTATGGTCAAATATCTCTGAATGAACATGGAGTAACTGCCTTATGTCCATCTTCTATGCCGTTCTATTCTAATTTAATCTAAGTTTTTGTATCTGTGTGTGGTTAGTTATTTCATTTATATAGAATCCAGTTATCTGGTGGTAGCAATTACAAGTTTAAGGTGCCTTAGGGCACAACCTGACACAGTCAGTCATTTGATGCCTGTTGACGATGTTCGTGTCAAGAATGTCAACGAAACTGTGCGTGCCAATTGAAGACTGACAGCCTGGGAGATTGCAGCGGAAAATAATATCTCAGTTGGATCACATTGTGAAAT
Source organism: Schistocerca nitens (assembly GCF_023898315.1). Taxonomy (NCBI): domain Eukaryota; kingdom Metazoa; phylum Arthropoda; class Insecta; order Orthoptera; family Acrididae; genus Schistocerca; species Schistocerca nitens. The sequence continues at coordinate 138,936,264 of NC_064624.1, forward strand.
ACTGACGCAATCTCGGAATGCATCATGTTCCAGCCGAGTTCTTCCCGTGGCTCACGCGCGAAGACCAGAAAGACCTTCGCCTCGCAATCTGTAAAGAGCTTTTGAATCGTGCAAATGAGAAAGAGATGTCCCTTAAAAGAATCACAATTCGTGATGAGGTGTGGGTCTACAGTTACGATGTGGACACCGAGGTTCAATTTTCACATTGGCTCGGGAAAGGTTCTCAGAGACCAAAAAAAGCTCGTCAGGTCAAGTCAAATGTCAAAGCCGTGCTGTTAGTCTTCTCTGACTTTGAAGGATTAGTTCATCATGAATTCTTGCCACAGGGACAAAGTGTTAACAGATGGTACTATGGGGGCGTGTTGTGATGCTTGTGAGAAAATGTGAGGTGGACACAACCTGAAATGTGGGGTAACAATTCCTGGCTTTTGCATCACATTAACGCATCCGCACATTCATCCCTGTCGATGCTGTGACTATTGCACAAAAAACGGAATTGTCGTGCTGCCTCATCCTCCGTACTCTCCAGAGCTGACACCTGTGCACCTTTATTTATTTATTTATTTATTTATTTATTTTGTTTATTTTTTACCTCCAAAGTTGAAAACCCCACTGAAAGGGTGAAGGTTTGCAATAACAGATGAGGTAAAAGAAAATTCTCAGATGGTGCTTCATGCAATCTAGCAAGAGACGTACCAAGATTGCTACCGGAAGTGGAAATAGCGTTAGAAGAAATGTATCGACAGTGAAGGAGAATATTTTTAAGCAGACCATGCACAATAAGTAAATTGATTTATTGGCAACTCCATGGTGTGTTGTGTGCACCACGACCAAATAGTGGATAGAATTGGAAGGAAAATCATCATTGGCCATATTTTGTTGTTTTATTGTCAGCAAAATCGATTTTCGGTTACTTAGTGACCATCCTCAGTGCCTACCAATTTTACCGTATTTACTCGAATCCAAGCCGCACTTTTTTTCCGGTTTTTGTAATCCAAAAAACCGCCTGCGGCTTAGAATCGAGTGCAAAGCAAGCGGGAGTTCTGAAAAATGTTGGTAGGTGCCGCCACAACAAACTTCTGCTGTCGAATATATGTAGCGCTACACAGGCATGGTTTGTAGGCACAAAGATAAATACTGGCGCCAAAACCTCTGCGTCAGTAAATATTTTTTTTTTTTAAAAAAAAAAAAGGTGGAAGACGAACTTTTTTCTCCGCCCCGAGTTTCGACCACTGCATTTTCATACATTATCCAACGAAGTAAATACAAACTCCGTATTGTTCATCTTCGAATGTAGCAGAATTTCAATGTACTACGAAAATCCGACTGGCAAGACTGTTTGGGATGTTTGTCAATATGGCCAACTCTACGTTCTGAAATTTTTCCTATCTGTGACAAGAGATGGTTGCTAATAGGAACTTTTATGAATTGTGAATCACATGCAGTATTCTCTTCACCATAAGAATAATACGAATATAAACTTTTGCCATGTTTTCTTTTGTGTTTGCTGCTATCTCATTTAAATCTTGCCTGCCTAATAAACTACGAAACTAGAGTGAGACAACAGCAAACGCGGAAGAATATATGTATCGTGTCATGTTTATATTCGTATTAAGTGATACAGTCAGAAATGAAGCACGGCAACTGACTAGATTTTCAAATCTAAGATGACTCTAATTTCTGTGCAGAATTTGATGTACTAAAGAAGCGGCCACAAAGATTTTCAAACGGAGAAAAATTTTCGATAAACTCTCGTTCAGAACATGTCCTATCATACGCAGTCTATTATTTGGTTATTGTTGATCATTATCAAAGAAACAGCAGTGTAAGTAACAACAAATAGCAGTCTCTTGCCATTGTTTCGCTAATGAGACGATTCCCCTCTCTCTCTCTCTCTCTCTCTCTCTCTCTCTCTCTCTCTCTCTTTTTTTTTTTTTTTTTTTTTTAGCGGCAGTTGTGCGCACAAAAGCAAGCCATGCCGCGAGCGGCGACAGTCCGTAAACACGCACTATCACAATGCGACAAACAATGCATGACACAGTACAGTAATGTATTTTAAGCTTAGTGACGTAAACACCTATAACAAAGAAAACGGCACTTATCAGATCAAAGCAAAATAAGCAATCGATTCAAACCAGACGAAGCACGTGAAAAAGGAAGGGTACCCGTATAAATACGGACGGAGCGCCTGACGCATAGCAATGGCTACCTGGTAAAGCTTAACTGCTAAGCTTACGACTCGAACCAAACTACTGTAGCTGTATCGTCATTCATTCGACCTAAATTGTGTCTCATATTACAATGGACCAACTTTGTTTCGATTTGGAGGTGCGCCCTAAACCTCTTCTCTCCCCTTGAATTTCGAGTCTCAAATTTCAGGTGCGGCTTAGATTCGGGAAATTTTTTTTCCTTGATTTCGAGTCTCATTTTACAGGTGCGGCTTAGATTCGAGTGCGGCTTATATTCGAGTAAATACGGTAATTGTATATTACAGCACTGAGGATGGTCACTAAGTGACCGAAGATCGATTTTGCTGACAATAAAACAACAAAATACAGCCAATGCTGATTTTCCTTCCAATTCTATACAATAAGTAAAGGTAAACGTAGAAAAATATTGTGGACAAAGTTCCGGAATTTTTTGGAGAGACCTCATATTTCTGTGCACTCCATTTATGAAATACGAAATCTAACTTCAGACTTTCTCATAACAGGTAAATGTTCACATCATTGAAGAGCAAATGTAAATTGTGTGTTAGACAATTTGTACCCGAAGATGGACCCATAGGGTCTGAAACGCTTTGTGTATGAGGGTTGACTGAAAAGTAATGCCTGTACCTTCATAACTCTTCAACAGTTGGCAGCATTGGTATGCGGTAGGTACTGGCTTGTTCTGTAGCCTCTTCTGTACTGCTTCCGTTGGTGGGAAGCCTTAGCATTGAACAGTTGTGTTGTTACAGTGTAAAGTATCCCCCTGTGCAGACAGTCGGTCAGTGTGATTTAAGCAACGTGTAGTCATTGAATTCTTCAGCAGAAGTTGTCACCCCAAAGTTGATTCAGCACAGAATGAAAGTACTTTATGGTGAACGTGTTGATGTGAAATCAAATGTGTGTGAAATCTTACGGGACTTAACTACTAAGGTCATCAGCCCCATGTGGATGTGAGTACTGTGCGTCGTTGGGCCAGTAAGTTTGAAGATGCTGAGGTGGGAACATCTGACCTGCATGACAAACAAAGAGTTGGACGTCCCGTGACAGCAGCCACCGAGTTTCACAAGCAAAATGTTGACAGATTGATTCGGGAAGATCGTCGTATCACTCTGAGAGAAATTGCAAACACAATCAGCATTTCACTAGAATGTGTGGGTCACATTATTGCTTTCCTTGGCTATCGGAAGATCTGTGCACGATGGATACCCCGGATGCTGACTACTGAAACAAAAGCACACAGACTTGAAATTTGCCAGGAACTCCTCTCGCGTTATGAGAATGAAGGTGACACCTTTCTCCATTCAATTGTGACGGGAGACAAAACTTTGGTACACCATTACTAACTACCCAGAGACAAAACGTCAGTCTGTGGAATATTGACACAAAGACTCACCCCAGAAAAATAAATTCAAGACGCAGCCCTCAGCTGGAAAAATCGTGGCCATAGCGTTCTGGGACGCAGATGGTGTTATATTTCCTCAATTGTAGAACAACAATAAATTCAGAGCGTTACATACAACACTGCGAACTCTGAAACGACGTCTAACGAGGGTCCGAAAGGAAAGGGGAAATGTTTTTCTGCAGCATGACAGTGCCAAACCACACACTTCATGTGCCACCACAGCAGAACTTCAGAGACTGAATCTCACCACCGTACGGTATCCTCCGTACTGTCCAGATTTAGCACTGTCTGACTTCCACCTGTACCCTATAATGAAAGACGATCTGCGGGGACATCATTATGCTGCTGATGAAGACGTTGACAGAACTGTGAGGCTGTGGTTGCGGAAACAGAGTGTCGACTTCTTCCGTGACGGCTTCAGTAAACTTGTTGATCATTGACAGAAATGTAGACAATTTGCTAGTGATTATGTGGAAAAGTGAATATTGGTAATTAAAGATCACATTCTAAGGATTATTTATGTGTTTGATTCATTAAAATATTCCCATCCAAACCCGATTAACAAATGTGGAGGCATTACTTTTCATTCACTGTCGTAATTTAATAAAACTTGAAAAAATTGTGACTGAAGGTGTTTTTATCCAGAATGCATATGTGTAACTTTCTCACTGAAGTCCACAAGTACATGAGTAAGATGTTTCGTGTGGCATCAAAGAGTAGTTAGTTTGGGGAGGGAGCAGGCAGATTGTAGATGGACAACGAGACTCGACTACTGAAGGGTTTTTCTCGTCGGCTTAGGGTTTTTCTCGTCGGTTTAGGGTTTTTCTCGTCGGTTTAGGGTTTTATGTAGCTGCAGGCTCGCTCCTTGTTCTCGAAGCCGAGTCAGAACACTTCACGAGACCTGTCACCTGACGTAATATCTGACATATTTATCTTTTTCGTTTAATCCGGTCGCGGTAGTTGATTCTCTCGAAATAGAGATCCGGCTGATCAGTGCCTCTGAAATCCCTCGTGTAGCCGAGGAAAAGCTCGACGTCTTCACGTTCTGCAGCCTTCTACCACTTTCCTTCTACAGACCTAGATTTCCTTCATTGGGTGTACAGACCATTAGTGTGACTCGTGAATTAGAGTAGAACACAACTTAGTCATACACCTTGAAGGCTCAACGTAGCATTCCAGATTACAATATATTTCATTTGTCACAAAACTGTCTCGTCTTTTGTCTTGTTTCTCTGAGAGTGCAGTCGTTCTTTGACGGTCGAGCCACTGTGGAGCCGCGACCGCCAAAACGTAAAAGGCCCCTCCCACGGCAGGTAAAGCCGTTTGTCAACGCGTCTTGCTGTTATCTCGTAATCCACACCTCTCATTTAGTGTCTTCACGTACAAAAACAAACACCCGCGCACAGAATACATTCTGTGACTTACTCCCTATTTAATGTTACTCTGTCACGATCGTCTTACCTCGTACTAGGAGGAGTGTGAAATGTTATTTGCCCAAATAGCATGTAACACTTGACTACAATAAGCAGATAATGATAATTTTGTGTGGCTCAGTGGCCTGCTGCAAGTCTTTCAATCAAACACCACTTCGGCAGCTTCCGTGTCCGCGACCTACCCTAGTTATTCGACTGTGGAATGGGGACCTACAGTTTAACGCTGAATCCGAACCGGCTGTCATTGCTAGTGATTCGTCACACTGTTGAGAGGTGAAGGCTATTTTAAAATGCGTACTGAAAAATCCGAGGTTGTAATAGGATTAAACCCCACGAGCTCTCGGTTTCCACTCGAGTGCTTTACTGCTAGACCGGCAGGCCCGACTAATTAGCAGGTTCGGATGGATGTAGACTGCAACAGTTACGGAGAGACGTAGGAGCCTGCACAGGATAGAGTAGTGAGGAGAGCTACTTCAAACCAGACACCACCAAACACATTGATGAAGCAAGTTTTTTAACTAGCTAGAATGAATGTCATGCGTGTTATCTTATTACAGTACTACGGTACCATATTTACTCGAATCTAAGCCGCACCTGAAATCTGAGACTCGAAATTCAAGGGGGGAGAAAAGTTTTAGGCCGCACCTACAAATCGAAACAAAGTTGGTCCATTGTAATATGAGACACAATTTAGGTTGAATGAATGCCGGACGATACAGCTACAGTAGGTCCGAGTCGTAAGCTTAGCAGTTAAGCTTTACTGGGTAGCCATTGCTGCGCGTCACGCACTCCGTCAGTATTTATACGGGTACCTTTCCTTTTTCACGTCGGGTTTGAATTGATTGCTTATTTTGCTTTGATCTGGTAAGTGCCGTTCTCTTTGTTATAGGTGTTTACGTCACTCTAAGCTGAAAATGCATTACTGTACTGTGTCATGCATTGTTTGTCGCATTCTAATATGAGTGTATACGGCCTGTCCCCGCTCGCGGCATGGCTTGTTTTCGTGCGCGCTACCGCCACTTGCAATAAACAAAGAGAGGAATCATTTCATTAGCAAAACAACGGCAAGAGACTGCTATTTGTTGTTACTTACACTGCTGCTTTCTTTGATAATGATCAACAAGAACCAAATAATAGACTGATTTTGATAGAAGACGTTCTAAACGAGAGTTTAGCGAAAATTTTTCTCCGTTTGAAAATCTTTGCAGACGCCTCTTCAGTACATTACATTGTGCACAGAAATTAGAGTCATCTTAGATTTTGCCGGCCGCTGGTGGCAGAGCGGTTCTGGCGCTACAGTCTGGAACCGCGCGACCGCTACGGTCGCAGGTTCGAATCCTGCCTCGGGCATGGATGTGTGTGTTGTCCTTAGGTTAGTTAGGTTTAAGTCGTTCTAAGTTCTAGGGGACTTATGACCTCAGCAGTTGAGTCCCATAGTGCTCAGAGCCATTTGAACCATTTGAGCCATCTTAGATTTAAGAATCTAATCAATTGCCGTGCTTCATTTCTGACTGTATCACTATTAGGCATAAGAATAATACGAATATAAACATGACATGATATGTATATTCTTCCGCGTTTGCTGTTGTCTCACCCTAGTTTCGTAGTTTATTAGGCAGGCAGTATTTAAATGAGATAGCAGCAAACATGAAAGAATACACGGCAAAATGTTTATAATCGTATTATTCTTATGGCGAAGAGAATACTGTATGTGATTCACAATTCATAAAAGTTCCTATTAGCAACCATCTCTTCTCACAGGTAGAAAAAAATTCAGAACGTGGGGTTGGCCATATTGACAAACATCCCAAACAGTCTTGCCAGTCGGATTTTCGTAGTACGTTGAAATGCTGCTACATTCGAAGATGAACAATACGGAATTTGTATTTACGTCGTTGGATAATGTATAAAATGCAGTGGTCGAAACTCGGGGCGGAGAAGAAGGCTCGTCTTCCACCCTTATTTTTTTAATTTATTTACTGACGCGGGGGGTTTGGCGCTAGTATTTATCTTTGTGCCTGCAAAGCATGCCTATGCAGCATTACCTATATTCGACGGCAGAAGTCACTTGTGGCGGCACCTACCAACATTTTTCAGAACTTCCGCTTACTTTGCACTCGATTCTAAGCCGCAGGCGGTTTTTTGGATTACAAAAACCGGAAAAAAAGTGCGGCTTAGATTTGAGTAAATACGGTACTCATTTTCTGTACAGTGTTAGTGCTTGTTATGGTTTCACAACAGTTATAACACCTGTGTGAAATTTGTTTTAAATTCCTAATACATAGCTTCTATTTTTTACAGTTTCACGCTCGGTGATAACTGAGACAGCTGTGCAGTGAGAAGAGAAGTATTTTCTAATGGAAGAGAGAAGTAATGGACTACAGATATCTGAATGGTGACGGACCTGCACTTTCTGGACAGTGGAAAGAAGACAGAGAATGCATCAGTCTTTGACAGATGTTGAGCGTTTCATCCTCAGGTTGAGCTGAAACTTACCACTGAAAATTATCACAACAAATGGGTGAAGTATTCCGGTATGTTTCACAAATTGCACACCTGAATCTTCTCAAATGAGAAAGTTGTTTTCCAGAAGTGTTAGGTAAATTCACAGGTTAATGTAACGCACGTCTGATGCTGTGTTACTGGTGCACTTGCCAAGTGACCAAATGGTATTTTGAAATTTTTCTAGAGTTTTTGTTGTGTTCAGCAGTCGGCTAATTTGTTGTGAATTGTAAGAAGCGGGATACTACATTATAGTGCTGTTGTCTGGGGCAGGGGGAGTTATCCGCAAGTGTGTTGGGTGATCTCAGATACTGAAGTGCAATGTCGTATAAAGTACTGCATTCCCAGCGGAAGTTGAAATTATCTGTGAAAATCCCAAAGCAGTTATGGTAAATGCAATGTGATCGAACTGAAGCAATGAATGTCTTGAAAAGTGCTTTCCTGTAATTTATGGTCAAAGAAATAATGTAGCTTGTGAGAAAGAGACAGTTGAGGTAAAAGATAGGGCGTGGAATCTCTATGAATGGTGTGGTACAGTTCTTCAGGTATGGGTCTCAGGTTCGGAAGGAGCGGCATTTAGTTCCATTTAGATTTGGGACTTCTAGTTGAATCATTTGGATGCAATGCCAGTTGTTACCAATAAAAACTAAGACCTGGTTGCACTTCTTTTTAATTGATGAGGTATTGGTTTCATTGTACCGACCACCATCGGACTTTTGAAAAATCCTAAGGATCCGTCACCGGAATAATGTCAAAAGCATTCTAAAAATTGGATCTACACAAGTATAAATCACTCCCACCAACATAATATCCCAGGCCCTGAGCAGTGGGATATTATATCCAACTGTGACATGTCATTTAATTCCAGCAGTATATTGCAACTGAATACACCAGCTGAGTGCTGGGCTTTAAGTAGCTGCTAATCCCTTCCACTATGTCTTATACAACCAACGGAAAACCACCTCCTAACACCTTACATAATATAACAACTGAAAGGAATTGTGAAGTATTATTTAAAATTTAAAAATTTCTACGGAGAAGATAGGATCCACATTAGCACTGTAGGAAACACAATTACAGTATGCCAATTATTATACGAGGTGTGTTTTTTAAGTAAGGTCCGTTTTGTTGTAGATACTAGTAGTTTGCGCATACTGCGGCAAACACGTGTGTCGTGTACTGGCATGCCTCTGGAACAACTGTGCTCAGTTTCAGCTCTGTAGCTAACCTGTACGGTTCTGTTCTGTGCTTTCAAAATGTTTAGGACTATCAACTCGCCTGCTGCATATGAGGTTCGCTCAGTGATACGGTTTTTGTCAGCAAGGAACCTGTCTGCTGCAGAAATTCATTGACAGATTTGTGAAGTGTATGGTGATACTGTTATGAGTGGAAGCAAAGTGCATTAGTGTGTATGAGAATTCAAATATGGCCGTGACAGCGTCCATGATGAGAACAGCTCTGGCTGCCCTTCTTTGATTACAGACGATTTGGTGGCTTCACTTGTAGTGAGGATTTGTGAGAACAGGCACTTCACAATAACAGGTCTCTCAAACGAATTTCCTTGACGTGTCGAGATTAGTGCTTGACAACATTGTTTCTGAACACCTAAAGTTTAGGAAACTATGGTCCTTTTCGGTCCCAAAACTCCTAACGGAGGACCACAAAAGCCAAAGATTTGAGTGTGCGATGAAGTTCTTGACTCGTTAACACGAAGAAGGTGACGGCTTCTTGAGTTAGATCGTAACTGGAGACGAAACATGGGTTTCGCATATCACACCTGAATCGAAGCCACAGAGCGTGAAATGGAAACACACACACACTCACCTATAAAGGTGAAGGCCAGACAGACTCTGTCCCAGCGCAAAATCATGGTGTCTGTGTTTTGGGATAGACATGGTGTTTTGTTTGTCGATTTCATATGCAGAAGCATTCAGCCAAACCCTGAGAAAGCTACGCAGAGCGATTCAAAACAAAAGGTGCGGCATGCTGACAAAGGGAATTGTCCTTCTCCTTGACAATGCAAGACCTCACACTGCAGGTCAGACCCACGATTTATTGGACAGTTTTGGCTGGGAAGTCTTAGACCACCCACTCTACAGTCCCGATATTGCGCCGAGCGATTACCATCTGTTCCTCCACCTCAAACAGCACATCAGTGGCAACTGTTACAATGATGACAATGATGTGAAAATGGCAGTGAACTCTTGGTTATCGGAGCAGGCAGCAAATTTTTATGAAGAGTGTATTTTAAAATTGGTTGAGAGGTACGATACGTGTTTCAACAAACTTGGCAACTATGTCGAAAAAATAGAGTGAAGTATGTACTTTCTGAAAATAAATTTACTTTTTTGAAATAACCTTTCGTTGTGTACTTATGTTCAAATGGACCTTACTTAAAAAATGTGCCTCGTAGTTGTAGTTTCGGACATTTAAGTCAGTTATCGGTTATGCGCAACACCATTGTGGAGGTACACACCTTAACAACGATTACGTTATGTAATCTGCACAGAGGAATGATTTCCTTTCCCATTCTTGAGAGTGAAGTTGGCCACATTATTCTCTGGCCTACATACTGTGTTTATTATATGACAGCTGTTTCATTTATCCAGATGTAATACTGCGATTGATATTGAAATTGTAAGATCCCATCTTGAGTCACCTATGTAATGCATATAAAATAGCAACATTTGCAACCGTAACAACTTGTCATTCAAATTTTCGAAAGCTTGAATAATTTATTGGTAAAATTCCACTGTATGAAAGGCTCAATTTGTTTTTGCTTCCATCGTATGTAATTCAGCATATTTTTGCTATCATTTTTAGTTTTATACATGAAAAAATGTTGAACTGAGCAGCTTCTTAATGATCATAAAAACAGATTTGTACTTGCTCTTGTAATGTGAGGTAATATTGACATGTCTTTGCATTGAGGTCTGCAGTGTTGAAGTTGTTGAACATTGAATCATTTTTATGCTCGCAAATGTGAGAGGTCTAACTAAAGTAATGCAAAGGTGGTTTTAACTTATGAATTGATGTAATTGGAGTGCTTCTTGCTATAGACAAAACCGGTAAATTAATAGTCTCTGTTGAAAGTGATACATTTGTGTCATCATTGAATGTAACCCTTGAACCCCCTCTGAAAATAGGTGGAAGTGTGCTCTGTTGTTTTCACTTCCTTAACCTTATCTGTGCCATCAAATCATTGTCCACTTTGTGCACACTGCTATTTGTAAAATGTGGTCTCACTTTTCAAATTTTGTAACCTCCTGTGCCTGTTGACAATTTGCTCTTCGCCTAACTGGGAACTTGTGATGACGTATATTGTGTGTGTAATTTTGGTCAATTTACTTCAGTTTGTAAAGCTGTTACAACTACCTTTGCATCTCTTTCAGCACAGACCAAATATTCAGTTGGAGGTAACTGACACAATATCAGTCAGTAGAGCCAAGAAATATATACCACTTGTCATACGCGCGCATTGTACTGCAGCTCTTTCTCCAGGGGACAAATATTAATTATTATCAGTAGTAGTATATTAAGCTACAAATTATTATTTTAAACCTGTGTGGTCTCCCTGGTGTGCCTAGTGGACCACAAGTCCCCGTCATGCTGTTCACTCTAACAACAGAGTACATACAGGGTTGAAGACATGGAGAAAGAAAGGTATCATCACAATCTGAATTTAGAGTAATATAACTTTAGTTTCAGTAATCCATTACATTACAGCATACATGTGCGAGCGCGCGTGTTGTCTATTTTTGAAGGAGGTCTTGTTGGCCATAAGCTTATTTGTGATAATCTTTGTTGTTTGTGCTCATCTGCGACTTGGCAGTAGCGACTTGGTTAGTAGCAACTCTCCTTTTTATAATATTTCTGCATTTCATTCAGGATTTTCCATTTGTTCTTAGTATTTAAAATGCTGCTTCATATTCCTAAAAGTTTTCACGTGTTACAGTTAATTTTCAGAATGATTCTCCTAGTGGCACATATCATTAATCGATTTAGTTCTATATTCATCCCATCGATCAAGTCAGCACATTACAGTACAGTTGCTGCAGTGTAGCTCACCCGCCAGGGTAGCCGAGACTCGGGTAGGCGCCGGGACTCGGGTAGGCGCGCCGGCCCCAGAACGAATCCGCCCGGCAGATTAATGACAAAGGCCGATGTGCCGGCCAGCCTGGATGTGCTTTTTAGGCAGTTTTCCACATCCCACTAGATGAATACTGGGCTGGTCCCCACATTCCGCCTCAGTTACACGACTCGCAGACATTTGAAACGCATTCACACTATTACACGATTTTCACTAGACGCAGACAGCTGGGGTACACTAATTCCGTCCCGGGTACGTATTGGATGGTGGCATCATGCCACCCTGGGCATCCGGCCACCCCTTAACATTAACTGTGCCAAATCCATACTTAAGCCTGCCGACCCTGCCCGTGATATGGGACTAAGGCAACAGGGAATGAAAGAAAGAAAGATGCAGTGTAGGTTCAGTTGTACTCCAACAAAATGTACACAAATCTCAGGGTAAAGTAGCTATTTACAAAATGAACAGATATAATAAAGTTACAATTTGTGATGATTGAAAAGGGGAACTATATAGACATCTGGCTTGCAGCAAGCACTCCCTTCATGTTGTTGTTGTTGTGATCTTCAGTCCTGAGACTGGTTTGACGCAGCTTTCCATGTTACTCTATCCTGTGCAAGCTTCATCATCTCCCAGTACCTACTGCAGCCTACATCCTTCTGAATCTGCTTAGTGTATTCATCTCTTGGTCTCCCTCTACGATTTTTACCCTCCACACTGCCCTCCAATACTAAATTGGTGATCCCTCGATGTCTCTGAACATGTCCTACCAACCGATCCCTTCTTCTAGTCAAGTTGTGCCACAAACTCCTCTTCTCCCCAACCCTATTCAGTGCCTCCTCATTAGTTATGTGATCTACCCATCTAATCTTCAGCATTCTTCTGTAGCACCACATTTCGAAAGCATCTATTCTCTTCTTCTCCGAACTATTTATCGTCCATGTTTCACTTCCATACATGGCTACACTCCATACAAATACTTTCGGAAACGACTTCCTGACACTTAAATCTATACTCGATGTTCACAAATTTCTCTTCTTCAGAAACGCTTTCCTTGCCATTGCCAGTCTACATTTAATATCCTCTCTACTTAGACCATCATCAGTTATTTTGCTCCCCAAATAGCAAAACTCTTTTACTACTTTAAGTGTCTAATTTCCTAATCTAATTACCCCAGCATCAACCGACTTAATTCGACTACATTCCATTATCCACGTTTTGCTTTTGTTGATGTTCATCTTATACCCTCCTTTCATGACACTGCCCATTCCGTTAAACTGCTCTTCCAAGTCGTTTGCTGTCTCTGACAGAATTACAATGTCATCGGCGAACCTCAAAGTTTTTATTTCTTCTCCATGATTTTAATACCTACTCCGAACTTTTCTTTTGTTTCCTTTACTGCTTGCTCAATATACAGATTGAATAACATCAGGGATAGGCTACAACCCTGTCTCATTCCCTTGCCAAGCCCTGCTTCCCTTTCATGTCCCTCGACTCTTATAACTGCCATCTGATTTCTGTACAAATTGTAAATAGCCTTTTGCTACCTGTATTTTAACCCTGCCACCTTTAGAATTTGAAAGAGAGTATTCCAGTCAACATTGTCAAAAGCTTTCTCTAAGTCTACAAATGCTGGAAACATAGGGTTGCCTTTCCTTAATCTTTCTTCTAAGATAAGTCGTAAGGTAAGTATTGCCTCACGTGTTCCAACATTTCTACGGAATCCAAACTGATCTTCCCCGAGGTCAGCTTCTACCAGTTTTTCCATTCGTCTGTAAAGAATTCGCGTTAGTATTTTGCAGCTGTGACTTATTAAACTGATAGTTCGGTAATTTTCACATCTGTCAACATCTGCTTTCTTTGGGATTGGAATTATTATATTCTTCTTGAAGTCTGAGGGTATTTCGCCTGTCTCGTACATCTTGCTCACCAGATGGTAGAGTTTGGTCAGAACTGGCTCTCCCGAGGCCATCAGTAGTTCTAATGGAATGTTGTCTACTCCCGGGGCCTTGTTTCGACTCCCTTCATAGCTGTTCATAAGTTGTTTCAGCTGGGTTTCAGTTCCTGCTGTTGACTGGGTTGTTAGGGAGTCTACTGCAGTGTGGTTGATTATTTTGATTTCTGCGGTGCACTTTACACTATTTCGTATAATTTTATATTGTGTGATGTTACCTGGACTTTTCTTTAATTTCTTGTTTTGTGGGAATTGTGCTCAAGGATTTTTGTCTATGGTCCGTAAAAGCTGCATTGTGAAAGAAGTAAAATTAAAATGTATAAGCATATTAAGGATAGTGTTTTAAACTGCTTGTCAAGTAGCCTACAGAGTTGTGGCCTGCCATCGGTTTATCAGAACTCGGCAGTCACCTCCCAGCTACGAGTACTATGGCTCGTGATGAAAAATTAAAAATTCTTTTCATTAATTAGAGGGCCCGGCATTGTTGACAGGCAAAAAATAGTGCTCGCACCGCCTGGCACTACTTTCAGTAATTTGCCTTTCGCAGCTACGTACCACTGTCAGCTAACGTTGTAAAGGAATCATTGCACCACTTTTCCACACTAATCTGCAGCTCACATGTAGGCCACATATTGTAGATGACTGCTTAAGTAAACCTTTATTTTTATACTACTGCACTGAGCTGCAAATACTGTAACTAGAAAAGAAAAGGTAGATATCAGTTTGCATAATATTGTGATTTCTTTTACGAGGTGCCGGGGCAGAGAAGAGTTTGTACCTTTTTAATTCTGACGAATTTTGCACGAGAACAAAACATGCACTCAACCCCCCCCCCCTTACATACCACCTAATTAATTATGTGCACAACAGTAACGAAGGGAAATGATGGTGGACCTGCTAGTTGGTAAAATAAGGAGTGCACACTCAAAATAATTTAATAAAAAATTGTAATTACTCAGAGAAAAAAAGGAGAACTTTATCATAATAAACAACAGGAAATGGGATTTTGCAAATATCTACAAAATGATACCCAGATTAAATATTACAATGAGATTTATTATACATCAGAACATAAATGCACACAATTATCGACACAAACAGTAGGTTAAAGGATAAGGGTATACTGAACTATTATGAGAATAAGAGTTGGTTCGAGTACAAGGGACTCCTACTCTCTGTGATGTGATAGATTGACGATAATGGCTGGAGGTCCTAAAGAATCAAATATGACTCTCCCGAGTATATTGCAGCATTGTGATGAGTAGTGAGTGCTCAAATGGGATCACATGGAGAAACAAGCAAGTTGGACTTCCAGCAAAGCGAGTGCGCGTGCTGTTGAGGACTCGAGTATAAAACTGATAGGTCCTACAATGTCGGAGCCGCAAAATACTTTACCAGTGCTGAAATCTGTAGCAAGTCGTCGGTAGGCAGTGTTCTGACGATGTAGGCGCAGACTTCTGCTGTGCGGCAACTCTGTGTCGACCTCTGGCCTCGAAGGCTGTCCGAGAATTCTAAGTTCTGCCGAAAAAGTGCAACTAACTCGCAAGACCGTCCGTCTCTGACGAAGATCAGAACCCGAATTCCCTGCGCCCGCGCAATGGAATTGCGAAGCCAACATTGCTCGACTCCCTACCATCCTCGAAAACTGCGAATCGGCATTCAGTGCCGATTCCAAAATTCCCCCACACTGTCTCAGAACATCATTCGCGCCAATAGCGACCGTTCCACCCAATTTCGAGCAGGGCTTTATGATGTCAACTAGCCTCAGTTCAAGTTGACTGATCGTGCCTTTGCTATTCAGCTGAGGGCACTGAACTTGCCATTTGATCGGCTACGAAAACAACGTGCCTAGACCACCGGCCATCCGGCGCCAGACAGTTGCACCCAGCAGGGCACGGTCCACAAGTATTCTCAGAATCGAGAGGAGAATGCAGTCAGTCGGTGCCAGGAGTCTTGTTTCCGGACGCGCCGGAATAGTAAACGCATAAATTGCAGCGACACTCAGACGTCTCGCAGGTCGTTTCCCACTGTGTCAATAGGCGAAACTTGACCGACGTCAGTCGTTCCACCAGGCGCTTAAGCCCATTGTATGAACCCCTCAGAATTCGGGGAAGTGCAGCCCCCAACCAGAAATGCAGTGTGCCGCGTCCTCGGATGATCGCCTCGCACAGGCCACCCTGGGAAGTGACCCAACATGCATAGGAATCAAGTGAAAAGTATTTTTCAGCTCTCAGTACAAATACTCTCAGTACAAATACTCTCATTACAATGACCTTGTTCAGTCTGTTATTACCGTACAATGACAGAACATTAATGAAATTGATGAAAATGAGAGGCGACATGCAAAAGAGGGCGTGGAACCTCTCAATTTTACAGTTAAATATAGCTGTAACAATACTGTCATAAGCTATTTTATTAAGTGCCTAATCCGGAACTCACTATCAGGTTGTCTAACTAGTGGCTTATAGGTGCAACAGAAATTTGATTTTCAGTATTTTGTGTATTTTATTGACAGAATTTAAGAATTTAAAATGCTGTCATAATGAACTCATTCTTCATCATCATCATCATCATCATCATTTATTGCATTAATAGGCCTTTGAGGCCTACAGCAGGAGAACATTAGGGGGAAAAAAACATTATAAAGACAAAAAACCCCAATGAAGGAAATGTCTGTCAAACACAAGAGAGGAGGTATTTGCTGCAGATGGCACTCCGTCTTCTCCGGCCTCTAGCATCATCTTCCATTGCCGCTGGTTCCACTTCTTAGAGGATCATCGTCATTCGATCCTTCCATCGCAGTTGTGGGCGTCCTCTCGGTCGTTTTCCCATGGGCTGAGAGTGGAGGACACTCTCAGGAAGAGATCCATCCACTCTAAGATGTGGCCAAACCATTGTAGTCGCCTCTGTCCCAATATTCATCCAGTGTGTGGCTTTCCAAACCTCTGGTATAGGTCTTCTTTCTTACTTTCTTTCTTTCTTCGTTCCTATTTACCTTCCATGTTATTGTAGACAGGTCCATAGATCTTCTGAAGTACCTTCCTTTCAAACGCACAAATTGAATCTTCTGTCGTTGCTGGTGTCGTCCAAATTTCACAACGGTATAAATGTGCCGGCCCCACCAGCGTCGTGTACAGATGGACTTTGTTCTTCCGAGATATCGGACGAGATTTAAAAAGATTGTTCAGACTAAAGAACACGGGATTAGCACGTATTATGCATTGATGTACTTCTTTCGTCACTTCACTTTTGTCGGTTAATATCGAGTCCAGGTACTTGAGCTGTTCAACTCGTTCGTAGGTATGCCCGTCTACAACAGTGGAAGGAGGGAGAACTTGACGACGCGATACTCCAATATATTTAGTTTTGTCCTCATTCACCTTCAGCCCAATTTCCTTTGTAATTTGGAGGATTCGGGAAGTACCTGCACACATTTGCTCTAGAGTGTCGCCGAGGGTCACATCGCCATCAGTAAATGCTAGAATTGTGTCTGCCCCTACCGTCTCCATTTCTCTGGTTCGGCTAGTGTCTCGGCTTACTTTTTCCGAGGCGAAGTTGAATAATATTGGCGCCAATGGATCTCCTTGTCTCAATCCATTTTGGATAGTGACAGGTGGTGATAGTTGGTTGTCAAACCGTACTTTAGTAGTTTACTGGGAGTAGCAAGCTGCAATTAGACAGGTGTATTTCGACGGGATGCCAAGTTCCTCTAACGTTTCCCATAATGTGACGCAGTCAGTGCTGTCGTAAGCTTGCCGAAAATCGATGATGATGTGTAGTTCCCGATTGAACTCGTAGAATTTTTCTATCGGCTGCCTCAAAGTAAATTTGTGGTCAGTGGTAGACCGTCCAGGGACGAACCCACAGTGATATGTGCCTACAATTCCTTCAGTCAGTGGTCTCATTTGGCTTAGCAGCAGAGTTGTAAAGACTCTGTATCCAATTTCGAGAAGTGAAATTCATCAGTAGTTCGATATTTTGGCAGCATCACCCTTCTTGAAGATGGGGACATATAATTGCTCTGTTTCATTCTTCTGGAATTATTAGTGCTTCCCAGATGGTTGATATTAATCATTTCAATGCCTCCATCAGTAGTTGTCCTCCCAAGCGAAGCATCTTGGCTGTGATACCACTACCTCCTGGGGCCTTGTTGTTCTTGAGTAGTTTTAGGGCAACACTGATTTCTTCCTCTGATGGTTCAAGAACTTCTACTCTATCAAACGGGCTCCCATCTGAGTTGTCACCGTCAGTGGAACGTCCCGATTCATTAGGTTCTCTAAATGTGTTTTTTTAATAGGTTTGCCTGCCCTTCTGGTGGTACCACTTCACCTGTCTCATACATTAGAACTAACGTATGTTGTTGGTAGACACCTCTGGCAAATCTTGAGGCCTGGATAAACGAGTGTGATGACTTTGCTACTTCTACTGCTTTCAGCAGTCTTTTATGGTGTTCCGTTTCTTCTTTCTTGTGAGTTTTTTTGTGTTACACCTTGCTTCCCAGTAGGCTACCCTTGCTTCTTCTGAGAGTTTTTCTAACCACGGTATCCTCTTTGCTGATCTTATACGAACAGATTCCCGACATTCTCCATCAAACCGTGGTTTACTTCTGCGTTTTGGATGGCAAGAGTGTTTTTCTCTTGCACTTCGTGACACGTCATTCCTCAACACCAACCATGTGTCTTCCACATTGGTAGGGTTCTCCGATACAGTGAGGTTTTCTGCAATTTTATCTTGATCTGTATACCTCATTAAGATGTATAACTGTACGTTAAACTTTTAACGCAGTAAGACAACTATTAAGATTAGAAACTCTGTGTGTGTCATGGGTCAGCCTAACTGACAGCATGAAAATACCCATACTTTATTCACCCAGTATTTGCAAATGAGAGCACTTATTTACTTTCAACAAACTTTACAAATAAATTCAAATCTTTATGAAGATTTTTGTCACTGACATTGCCCTGCAAAATGATGGAAAAAGTTCATCACTTGCTATGTTTTCACTGTTCATGCAGTAAAACATAAGCAATACTACTTTGCTACCAACTCTGTTCCAAAAATTTTCAGACAGTATTCACATATACCACTGAATGTAACTGCTAAATTATATCATTGTACAGCTTATAGTTCAGGATATAAAACACCGTAAACATTCAGATGTGTAAAAAACCAGCCCTTGCTTAAAAAAAGGAAAACGTTCATCCAGTGTTTCATAATGAGAGCATTTCGTGACTTCCAACGAACTTTGAGCATAATTTCAATCCTTTCCTAAACTTTCTCTCCCTTGCATGCTTAACATCAAATATGTGACACTTCATTTGCAAAGAATCAGACATTTGAAGGTATTATACATGTGGAGCTCAATTCTTTAAAGAAGCAGGGTTTTACTGTTTAAATAAATAAACTATGATAAACTTGGTTATCTGTTCTTCAAATACATACAACTGTATGTTTCGAAGATAACATACCTACTTCTCATCACATTAGATCGCGAGCTGCATCCACGAACATTGTACCTCTCATGCTTATGAAGATAATTCATTGATTACAGATTCATGTATGCTTTCACGTTTTGAATGTGGGCATTATTTCATATTGTACTAGGTAAATTTTCTTATTTTCGGAAACAAGTTTTAAATCCACTGAAGTTGGACTTTTTTATTTTCTCTGTTGCTGTTCCATTCCAGAGATCACACTTACCTATTATCTTTTTACCTTACCTTTTACAGTTTGTCAACTCACCTATAGCAATATCTTTATTACCTAAAAATCACATAGTTAACATATCGTCAGTCTCTTTTTATTAACATTGAGTATTCAATTTGAAATGTGCTACACTTATCGGAGGTATGTGGGCCTTAAAATTCCAAATGTTTTCACTTTTGTTTTATAATCCACGTAATTTGTTTTCACCAGTGATTGTAGCTACTACTGCACTTGCAGTGTTCGTGGCTTTATGCTTAATTACAGACTTACTGTTTCATCAGTTGATTTGTTTTCACCACGTAACGCCTGCTGTTTACGTCCTTCTTCGCTGCTGAGCAATGTATCACTTTTCATTCTGACGCCGCAACTCTTTCTTTCCTATATATTTACTACTTTTTATCTGTATAAATGATGAACTATTGGTTTTGCCGTTTAACAAATTTTTAATAACTGTGGAAGTATTACAGGCATCGGGTCCCACCTAATGTGTCACCCGCCTATACGTTTTACACGAACCTTTCCAGACTCAATCGATCTGTTTACAAAGAGAAAGCAGAATATCTCTTCCTTTGACATTGTCCAACAACGACCTAGGAAGCTCGAAGCCCTCGCGGCCCGGGCTCTTCCACGACTCCCAGTAGTTTGCAGCATTCGTTTTATTCCTTGCCCACTTTCCGCTACATCGAACTTTCGTGGTGATCGTTGGGCAACGTCTTCCACGTTATCTGCGACATAAATAAACTTTCTTCCCACAGTATTTCTGAAAACCCAAAAACAAGCTTAAAGAACATAATAATGATAATAATAATAATAACTGTTCTTACAATTATTCGTATAAGTCTTGGTCGATTTAATGAGGGGTGGGACAGGCCTAAGCCTTGTGACACCACACACTGTTGAATGTTGTAGTCTGGTATGTATTATCCACCTTTCAAATAAAATGCTAACTAGCTTTAAATTTCAGCATTAAGTTCACTAAACCATTCAGAACATTCTAAATAAAGAATATTTTAGTATTACTTATAACTTTTCACTGATCTATTGCAAATCAAATACAGATAATATTATGAGAAGAATAGATTGCTGCTCACCATATAGCGGAGAAGTTGAATCGCAGACAGGCAGAACAGAAAGACTGCTTAGGAATTAAGCTTTTGGCCGAAAGGTCTTCTTCTGACTTAGAAAGTGCACGCGCATGCACTCCCCTGCGCGCGCGCACACACACACACACACACACACACACACACACACACACACGCACACGCACACATATATATATGACCACGTGGGTATTAGTTGTGTGTTGTGTTGTGTAATTCAGGAGGCCTTTTAGCTGGAAACTTACTTGTTTAACAGTCTTTCTGCTATGCCTGTGTGTGACTCAACTTCTCCGCTGTATGGTGAGTAGCAATCTATCCTTTTCATGGTATTGTCTTTTTCCATCCTGGATTTTTGATTGTTTGATTTTGCAAATACAATTAATAAATTCCTGTTTCCCACTTGTATAAGTTTTCATCAACAAAAGATAAGTTTTACTTTTTCTTTCGTATCGGTCGGGATCTTGTCTTTGTGTTTTTTGAAAATATGATCACTGTCTCCAATACCACTTTTTGAACTATTCTCTTTACACAGTTATGAAGATAATCAGAAAACCAAGATTTTCTAATAAATCTCAACACTTCACAAATGTTTTATTCTAACATGTGTATAGAGCGTCTTGTCACATAATAACTTAATTACAAGATCAGATAACATCTTTGTCATTTTCAGATGTCGAGACTACTGAAAGTTTTACGATACAAATTATATATTTTTTCTTAACCCATTGTGAACAAAAATAGGCACAGAATGGATTTGACGCTCCTGACCCTCTGACTGCCGACTTGTTGGTGAATACATTCGGTGGCGTTAAATGCTCTCTCACATTTGAAGACTACCTTTGGTGCCACTTTCTTGCTGTCTCATTCTTGCAACAGAATAAAATAACACATATTGTAGTATAAGTGGTAATTACATTAAAGTATCACTTCGACTCACCATATATCATTGCTGCTAGAAAGACCAGTAAGAATATGATTGAATATTTAGTATTACTAAATACAGGGTGTTTATAAATGAGTATTGGGGTTCTAACGCTTTATAATTTTTATTATATTAAACTTACAGTTATAAATGGTGTGTCAAATGAAAGAGCAACTCGAACAGTTTTACCAAGAACCTTATAAATGTTCAGTGTGAGCACCATTTGTCACGCGGCACGCATCAAGTCTGTAGCCGAGTTCTTCCCAAATGTTGATAAGTGTGTCTTCAGTGATTGTAGCAACAGCTGCTTCAATCTGGTTTCTTAATTCAGGGAGGTATGCTGGTGGCAGAGGCACGTACACACGATCCGTGATGAAGCCCCAAAGCAAAAAATCACGTGGCATTAGGTCGGGTGAACGTGGAGGCCACGCGAAGCGAGTCCTGTCATTGGGCCCCTTGCAGCCTATCCAGCGCTCGGGTACAGCGAAGTTCAACTAATCACGTACTTTGGTATGCCAGTGAAGTGGCATCCATCTTGCTGGAAAATGAAGTTCTCTGGCTCATCTTCTTCCAACTGAGGGAAGAGCCATTGCTCTGTGTATCAAGGTAAGAAGTGCCAGTTACAGTAGGTTCACCAAAAAAGAAAGGCCCATAAACTTTCTGCCAGGATACGGCACAAAAAACAGTCACTTTATGGGAATCTCGTTGCATTTGTACCACCTCGTGAGGATTTTCTGAGCCCCGGATGCGCACATTGTGTGTGTTGACGTGTCCACTAAGGGGAAAGGTCGATTCGTCACTGGAGACAACATGACCCAGAAAATCTTCGTCACGAAACAATATTTCGTTTGCAAAGTTGGCACGTAATCCGTGGTCTGCCATCTTTAGAGCCTGTAATAGCTGTAAACGGTAAGGACGTAGTTGTACGCATGTTTTGTTAAACTTTCCAAACAGTCGACACGGGAGCTTGTAATTCGTGACTAGCCTTCCAGACTGATTTCTTTGGGCTATGAGTGAACGACTCTCTCACTCGCTCAACAGTCTCTTCACTAACTCTTGGTTCCTCCTGTGCTCTTCCCTTTACAAAGGCAGCCGGTATCTTCAAATTGATGATCCCATCTACAAATGTTATCATCACTTGGAGGATCACAATCAGACTTTAGCCGGAATGCCCGTTGCACAGTAACTACAGATTTGGTCTTTGCAAACTACAAAACACAAAACGCTTCTGTTCACTAGTCGCCATCTTCGGTACTACCACTGTCTAGTGGATTGTGGCGGAAACATTGCGCGCTGCGCATGCACACTGGTGCCAACTCAACTGTTTGAGTTCCTCTTTCATTTGACATCATTTATAACTGTAAGTTTAATGTAATAAATACAGGGTTAGCCAGTGAAACGGGAAGATTTAAATAAGTGACTAATTCTTTAAGAAAATTTATTTTTTTAATTTAATCATTATAAATATAATTTACTGTACAATAAGTGAAAAAATTATTTTTTGAATATAACATTTGCCAAATGTCCTCCTGTGCACTTCTGCAGCCGGGCCTGGAAGTTTCCCATGACATTTTGCAGCATATTGACTGGTATTCCTTCAGTTTTGTCCCGAATTCCTTTTTTTAGGGCTGGGATAGTCCTTGGTGGATTGTTCTGAAAAACTCTTGTTTTTGAGTAACCCCGTAGAAAAAAGTCGCCGGTTGTCAAATCTGGAGAGCGAGGGGGCCGAGGGATATCCCCGTTTCGGGAAATGACGCTGCCTGGAAACAAAACATTCACAACATTCGTGCCAACTTGCAGTGTGGCTTGTTGCCCCATCTTGTTGGAACATTGTGTGTTCATTCACTGGAAAACGGGCGAGTTCTGGCGTAAGAAAGTTCTGGATCATTGCAACGTAACGTGCAGAGTTAAGTCACAGCACTTCCATTGATATCCTCGAAGAAAAATGGGCCTGCTATTCCTCTTGCCGACACTGCGCACCAAACAGTCACTTTTTGAGCACGGAGAGGCGTTTCGTGAAGTGCGCCAGGGTTTTCCTCTGATTAGTATCTGAAGTTTTGTTTATTAACAAAAGCCGAGAGGTGGAAATGCGCCTCATCGCTCATTCACAAGTGGTTTACTTGGTCGTCATTTTCTTCAAGTCTTCTGGCCATTTCCTCACAAAATTGTAACCCTTTCTGATAGTCACTTGGTTTGAGAGATTGCACAATCTGTATTTTGTATGGGTGAAAATGTAAATCTTGATTAAGAATCCTTCTCACCGAAGTGTTACTTATTCCAATACGTAGAGCATGTTGTTTGGCAGATCGGCGTGGACTTCTCAGCAATACCTGTTGAGCAGCAGCAATGTTTTGAGGGGTTCGAACTGTTTTTGCACTCCCACCTCTTTTTTTTTAGACTTTGATCCAGTTTGTTCAAGGTTGTTTATCCATGAACGAATTGCGTTATCTGGGGGAATAGTCCTGTTACGCAGTATGTTGAAATGGCGTCCACGTCGTGTTTTCACGAAACTCTCACCATTCGTATAATACGCTTTAATCGCGTAGCCGCAATGTTCACCCGTCCGACGATCCATCGCAACTAAATGGCGGGACATGCAGGTATAACGGAGCCAGCTACCATTACCCCCACCGCTCATTCCACCTGTCAAGGCCATCTCCAATCTGCCCGTTTCACTGGCCAACCCTTTATTATAAAGTGTTAAAACCCCAATATTCATTTATAAACACCCTGTAGTTCATTGAACCCTTTACATGACACGAAGGCCTTGTTGGCCCACGAGGGAAATTACAGTTATTGTGTTGTCAATACTGGAGGTCACGAGAACGTGGAGTGCCAATGTAAATACATTTCTGTTACTTGTTGAGTGGCTGGTGTAGTGGTTGAGGCCTCATCTGTTTAAGGTAAAACTTTGTGTTTCCTATAATACTATGTCTTTCGAACCGTGTGTCATGCAAAGAGTTAATCATCAGCTTGCCCCTCTCCTTTTTCCTTCTGGTGAATAACTTCAGCCACATCTACAGCCATGTCAATACTTCACAGACCACCCTGAAGTTCATTTCAGAGGGTACATAGCATTGTATCATATGTTAGGGTTTCTTCCTACTTGTGTATGGATCACAGGAACAGTCAGTGTTTAAATGCCTCTGCGCGTGCTTTAATTTGTTTGGCTTTCCCTCTCAACCCTTAGCATATCGAGGTGATAATCCATCACTACCCCCTATCGACACCAGTTCTGTGAGAGGGCCAATTCGTCCGTTCTCCATTTACTTTCACTTAGCTTATAAAATTGACTGCTAGATGCAGCTAGCATGGTCAGTGTTGATGTTAAACATTTCAGTTTACGTGTACATAGATAGTTATTGATTTTTGAGTGTCATTGCAGTGAAATTTCAACGTCCAATAACTCTGCAGCTGCGTTGTTCGTTTGTTGACGTTGTGCTTCATAATAATTTTATTTATTCATCCAGTAAACCTCTACAGATTGTCGGATGTCATTTGCATCACACACACACACACACACACACACACACACACACACACACACAGGTTACATATAACTTCAACATTTATTTTAACAGTACATATTTGATCTTGCTTTAGCAGCAGTAGTAATTTTTTGCATATTCTTGCTTCATGTCTATTTGTACTTCATGTGGTTTAAGAATTCTGCCACTGAATAGTAGCAGTGATCTAATAAGAATGTCCTTATGGATTTGTGGAACAGAGAAAATGAAGAAATAAAGTTAATTTTATGTGGCAGACTATTGTACATTTGTATTGCGCTATTTGTACTGGAGGTTTTATAGGCTGTTGCCCTACTGACTGAACATGGAGTTTGTCTTTTTGCCTGGTATTATGTTCATACACATTACAGCTTTTATTTATCTCTTTGATGTTTTTCCTCACATATTTACAATTTTCTAGAATAAAAAGAGAGGGAAGATGGAAGACTTTTGACAGAGGTGCCTACATGAGTCAGTCTGTTCTGCACGGCTCATTGCTCTTACAGCTCTCTTTTGGGTCTGCGAGATTACTGAGCTAGCAGCTGTGCTAGCCCAGAATATAATTCCATACTGTGGAACTGGGCAAAGTATGCAATTCTAACAGTGTGAAAGCTTTCTTTGTGTGCAAGTAAGCGTAGGCTGTAGCATACTTTTTTCAGTGTCCTGTTCATTTTTGTTACACGTGTCTGCCATTTAAAATCATTTTGAAGGCATATGCCTAAACTTTCTGTTTCCAGTGAGGGTGTAATGCCACTGGAGTTTATTGTCACTGAAGTGTTGCAGGCCTCTTCCTTCAAACAGAAATTAAGCACAGTTGTTTAGGAAGTGTTTATTATTAGTTTATTTGCTCCAAACCACTCATTAAGTGCTCTGTAGCTTCATTTATGTTTTCTTGTAGCTGTATTTATGTTTTCTTGTAGCTGTGTTTGTTTTTCCCCTGTAAGAAGTATACTTGTCATCTACAAACAAGATATTTAGTTGCAATTCTATGCTTACATCTACATCATTTATACACACAAGGAAAAGAATAGGCGCGAGAATAGATGCTTGAGGGACTCCAGTTTTATTATTCCTGCATCTGAAAAATATGTTATAGTGCTATCATTTAGTTCATATGTTATTACTACTTTTTGTTACCGATTTGTCAGGTACGAGGAGAACCATTTTAATGCGGTGCCTCTAATGCCATCTTTTGCTGTTTTTCCAACAGGATTCTGTGGTCCAAAATGTCAAAAGCATTGCTCAGATCTAAGAAAATACCAGCAACATTTTGTTTATTATCCAGTGCTGCTAGAGCATTTTGTAAGAAATTGTACATGGCACTGGTTGTAGATTTATTTTTCAAAAAACCACATTGGACATCAGCGAGGATTTTGTTCTTATCCAGAAATTCCATTAATCTGTTATACATTGTCCTTTCAACGAGTTTGGCAAAAAATGACAATATTGAGACTGGTCTATAGTTTTCCAAATTTGCTTTGTCACCTTTTTGATGAATAGGGATCACCTCGGGAATTTTACGGCATTCAGGAAAGATTACAGTTGAGAAAGACAAGTTGATTATCTCCACAAGGGGTGTTGCAATGTTTATAATACATTCCTTTACAATGAAGTCTGGAATACTATCGATTCCTGAGGAATTTTTTTGAAAGTTTTTGCTGTGTGAACGATTTCATTCCGGGATGTGTCATAGAGATAGACTGAGTGGAGGCAAGAATTTACTTTATTCCATTGGTTAATTGGGCCGCTTCTTATTATTTATTATTGGGATTTTTGTATTGCCTTCATAGTACTGCCTGAAGAGATTTGCAATCTGCTGCGGGTCAGAAATTCTTTTGTTGTCACAGTTCAGTGTGATATTTTCCTTTTTACTATTTCCTTCCTGGTTTATTGCTTTCCAGACTGCTATGCTTTTATTTTCTGACTCTGATATAAACTTATCATTAACCATTATTTTTGCCTGACACATGACTTTTCTATACACCTGAATATATTTTGTGATATAACTGTTGAGGAGAGGGGATATGTTGTGGTTTCTTCTGTAACTGAGCAATTTTCTTTTTGTGTTGCTTGAGAACTTTTAAAACTTTTTGTTGGTGTCATGCAACTGAGAAACTTCTTCCCACGTTTCTCTTGATAACGAGTGATTGAATGTTTCTATGCTTTGTGTGTTGAAACTTCTTGCAGTCACAGTCCTTGTATGGTTTTGTCTGTGTAGCAAACAGTCTGAGAGGGTTACCACTTGAGCTTCATGATCTCTACAATTAGTATTTACACATTCTGCAACAAAGGGTGAGTTAACAAATGTTTGGTCCACAGTAGTGACAGAAGTTCTTGTAATTTTTGTTGAGGCTTTAATTATTTGTTTTAAATTGAAAGTATCTGTTAGGTTGAGCAACAGTTCTTTTCTCCTGCTTGCTGCAAGAAAGCCAGTGTTGTAGATGTTCACTACTGATTTCTTGCCTACATGTATCCTGTTTAGTAATGTTTCAAGTTTATTGATAATTGCCTCAAAGTTCCCATTTGGAGAGTGATATATACACACAACTACTGTCTTTGCACCACTAACTTCTACAACTGTTTGCTTCAAAGTCTTTCTGTACTGAGGTACTGAAAACTATCAATAGTTTTGAATTTCAACCCACTTTTAATTAAAATAGCAGTACCTCCATTTATTTTTTTCTGCCGAAGTAGCTTGGAAATGTGTAGCCTGGTATTGTAAATGAAGCAATCTGATCTGCCTTTAACCATTCTGAGAAACACAGAACACTGACAAAATGCAGTTTAGTGTTCAGCAAAAGCTCAATGTCTGAAACCTTGTTTGTGACTGACTTGACATTCTGGTATTACATGGAGAGATACTTGTCACTGCAATTTGTCTAGTGCATTTTAAATTAACATCCAAATTTCCTAAGGGTTTTGTTTGGAGGGATTGTGTTCATTAAAAAAAACATTGGAGTCTTCTTTTGTCTCCTTGACTTCTAAATGCTTTCTGCTCCTGGGATGTTCATCCGTGTGGCTGCCTCATTAGTGGTGCTGTTGTTGGTTTCTTGCACCCAATCATTTCTGCAGATTTTCTTAGTTTGCTCAGATTCGTTGACTGCTTCCATTTGATGGTTTTCAGCCTCATCTGGCACAGATAAATGGTCCACTTCCAGCCTTGAGAGATGTCACTTCTGTTACCACACACGTCTTATTTATAGAATTAGACAGAAGACATTTGTCATTGAGAGGTATGGCTACTGAGATATCCTGCTTCAGGCATAATTTTTATCTGCTATTACTAAAATCTTGCAAATGATTATTTTCTTTCCCACTCTGTTGAGGTGGAGGCCATGATTTGTGTGGAATCTTCTCCCAAGTTCACTTATATCCACAAATGTTGCATTTTTAAACTGTCTGCAGATATTTTGAACGTCTTTGTTTGCTTTTCGTACCTCTTGATGTACACAGGACCAGTTTGGTAGGTCATGGCGATGTGCAACTGAAACAACAGATTACATTTGTGTTTCTGAACTCGAGCAATCTTCGCTTAAGAGAAAGTGTGATTTCCTTTGTATTGTTCACTGCTCTGTCATGTGTTCCAGCAAGGAAAACAGAGAAATCATTTGTGCTCAGTTCCGATACTTTTTCACTTTGGCAATGGTGTTGATTTTGTAAGTGCATCTGGTATTTAATTTGGTGGCTATTCGTTATCCTTGACTATCTGTAAACAGATCAATTTTAGCTGCACTTGTTAAGAAAAATTTACATGTTTCAAAAATACTATTGTGGACTACTACGCTCTCTTTTGAACTAGTGCCGTCAGTTGTTTTCATGTGGAGACATCGATGTCCCAATTTTGTTTGCTTGAGTTTGGCTGATTTTTACTGTTCAGTCACTTTTTGTTCATTTTCTTTCTGTGGTGTAATACTTTGTTGTTTTAGGCCTATCTCTTTTGTACAGTCCTGTTTCTCCCCATGTGGTTCACTGTTAAATTCATCATTACAGTCCTCATCTGAAAGTACTTCGTATGAATTTTCGTGCACTAAATTTAAACTGTTCACACAGTTTATCACTTTCTGAAAGCTGTTTATCTTTGAAACTTTAATCCACTTATCTACAGGGTCCGCGATTTCTTGGGTGTGTTTCAGCGTACTTTGATGCGGCAGTTCACGATTTGATGCTTCAAGTTCATTTATTTCCATTTGTTGCGCACTGATTATGAATTGCACACCCAATAAGTGTTCCCTTAGTTTCACAATTTCAACCTTACTTTTTGGGCAGGCTTTCTTTTTACTACTGAAATTACCATTTTTTCGCGGAGAAAAACGATGGGCTTTAACACTTGCCGTCATCGTACAGTCTACTTGTTTGCAGTTTGACATTTCATCTGACATTGTTTTTTGTGCAGTATTGTTATTTAATTGTTTCTGTGCTATTTTTATATATTTTAATGTTTTCACATAGCGAGTAGAAAAAATAGTGTGCCGTCTCCGCTAGTTCACAAGTTCCGCCGCGAGATGTCAGTTGCTCCGCTTGTGACCCACGGAAATGCATGTTATTATGCCAAACGCCACACACAAACTTATTCATTCATAAAATTCATGTAATCATATGAAAATTGGATGGATTTAATTAACTTACCTCAGTAGACATAAGTTGTCAGCTAGTTTGGATAGTTTCGGGGCAGCCTTGGAAGTTTTTGAAGACTTCAACTCCTTCCGAATTTATTTGATGCCAATGAAAAACCGGCATTTCATATAATGAAAAATCAGCTTGGGAACGATGTCCATCACATGATCTTCGCAGCATCCAACGTTAGATATTTCAACACTTAAGCAGTCTAAACTATTGAGGCAATCATAAAAAATGTCACCCCATAAACTGTCCTCGTGGAGTTTTACCGCGACTGTATTTTCGACGTGCATAAGAACATTGAAGGCGCCTTTCGATGGATATGTGAACAATGTCTTTTTTTGTAGAAGAGCCGTAATCTCTAATAGATGTAAGTAAAGAGAATGGTATGTCAGACAAATTTCCACTTAGAAGGCACAAACACTTATGGCATTTTATGGCTTTCCTTGTTTGATGCACTATGTAACCTGCCAGATGATAAAGTAAACATTCCTTTCCTGTGGTGCTTTCTAGACTCTCCGGAATATGTTGTGGATTGGAATGAGCCTCTGTTATGTTATGTGGAACACACAGTGTTTTTTTAATTACGCCTTCGATTTCCAGAACTCTGTAATTTCCAAGAATGATTGCCTATCAAAGTTGGAGGGCTCCAAACAATACATATCAAAATTGTGATAGTAAATCGATTATGGAAGTCTCGTGGCGCGCGTTAAGAGTATGTTTCAAGTTGCCACTACAGCAATGACAAAATAAAAACATTAGAAAAGCACTTGTAAATTGAAAGGAGACGACTTACCTTACTCGTCATCTGTGTTATCATTTTGTGACAGTCTGCGTGATGTATAAGCTGCAGGGACAATTCCTTTTTTGCTGTACCCAGGGTAAACTCTGCCAATATCGAGCAGGAATATCGGCAGTGCCGCATGCGTCGACTTTCTCCTGGAAACGCAAGTTCTGAAAGTATAGGTACTGGAACAAATACAGTTCTTCCCTCTGTCCTGGACACCCTTCTCTTTTTATGGTAGACTTGACAGACTTCCACAGCCGTTCTATAGTCTGGGTGTGGACACTGGCGTCATCTGAAGAGACAAACTCCACAGAGTGGTTCACGAATTCGTGCTCGAACCCTTCAG
Organism: Schistocerca nitens; assembly: GCF_023898315.1. Lineage (NCBI taxonomy): Eukaryota > Metazoa > Arthropoda > Insecta > Orthoptera > Acrididae > Schistocerca > Schistocerca nitens. Next base: position 138,966,839 of record NC_064624.1, read on the forward strand.
CTCTGAGAGTGTGGTACGACTGAAACCCGTCTGTGATGACTTTTGTTCCAGGCAGTATGAAATGTTTTATGAGACCCACTAAAGACACCTTGTCTCGGGACAATACCCTCACAGTGAAACATTTGCGTGACTCCCTTTCTATCCCACCAAAAGCCCAAGTATGATATACTTCACTTTTAGAAGGTTGTCTGCTCTGATTCTTTCATCTAGCAATATGAGACTCGTCTACTTCCACTATTTTATTCGGTCCACCAATTGGCATACTGTCATTTGTCACTATCATGTAGCACACTTCTCGGCAAAACCCAAAGTAGTCACACACTGTATTTGCCAATAACTCAGTTTCTGATGCTGTGGCTTGCAACGTGTAATCTCGAATCCAGTACGACACAAGAATTGTGCTCGTCTGAATCGATAATTTGCAGAACTAGAACCAATTTTTCCTGATGCAGGTTTGCTTTCTGCAGAGTCCACAATGAAATTGCAACGAAATCTGTGTCCACACCCCTCTTACGCAGTTTCACAGACTTCGCAGCACCACAGTCCCTCCTTTCTTCGTCCGGCAGAAGTCCATATTTCCGGCAAAAAGTCAAACATTTGTCTATGCTGGATACGCATGGAATTAGTTTTCCATGTGAGGCAATCTGCAGAAGAAACTTAAGAAGCAGCACACATTACACTCGCTATGAAGAGAAACTGTGTCGATTTCTCAATGGAATCGCAAACAATTCGGCAGGAATGTAGTGTACATGAACTGAAGAAACAACACAAAACTGATAAAAATGACGATCGCAAATAATTTATCATAAAGCGCGCCACGAGACTTCCGTAATCGATTTACTATCGCAACTTCGATATGTATCGTTTGGAGCTCTCCAACTTCGATAGGCAATCATTCTTGGAAATTACCCAGAACTCTGTCCCTGTTCTTTTGTCACAAATGTCTGGCTAACGTCCCCATTTGGCATACATATGACGTCAATGAAAATTCACATTTATGTTCGCAGTTTCCGCAGAAGGTACGGCTAGTTTTACAGGAATGTAAACGCACTGTAACATGTGCAAACTCAAGAAGTCTATTACTGACGGGTATTCATTGCAACTCAGAGACCTTATAATACCGAAATGACGTTCAAGTGGGTCCTGATTAAAATTTGCAGTCAAGACATAGCTGAAATGTTTTTCACACAAATATTCAGATATCTCCAATGAACTTTCAATGCTTACTTTTAGAGAATGGAGAGTTCTTTCGGAAGCAAAGCTGTTAGTTTTATCGGCGATAATGCTTTTCCATTTCATTAATGTTTTGTGAGCCTCTTAGTTTATGTATAATGCACCCTTAGGAAACGAAGAATTAAGTGTGTCCACTACGTTGTTCATACTTCTAGTGAATGATTCCGTTGATTCACTGCCTTTGAATCCTGTTGCTTTAATTTCCCTGAATAATTTTATGCCATTGGCCACTGAGTTACTGAATAACTTAGGGCTAATCTTACATTCATTCATTGAAATGACATCGGTTTCAAGTGGGTGGAAGTTAACTTGAGGCAAACTTTTAATCTGGCATTTCCACCATATTGACACTTTCACCACTTCTGCACACGTGTCATAAGATAGAGAATACAATGAAATATCAAATTCTCTCGATGTGATACTATAGTGATTAGGGAAGTATGGTGGACTCAGACTGGTGCTCTCTGAAACACACATGCACACTGTGTGATACATTGCATTGCCCTGCTGGTAGAGGCCATCATGCCGAGGAAAAACAAACTGCATGTAAGGGTAGATTTTGGATCTCGGTATCACACAATGGTATTGGGAAAAAATTTAAAGGTTCCCTAAGAACATCACCTTAATAACATAAAACAGAAATTTAAACAATTTGTCATGAATAGAAATGAAAGAAGTGGCCATCAACACTATTGGTACTTTAGGACACCTAAAAATCATGGTTTTTTGGGTGTTTGTTGAAACAGATGTAGATTTTCAAAAATTGGAGAGTGGTGTTTGTAGTTAAAATTTGAGCCAAGTGCTGTCATTAGTTATTTGGATAATTGCTGCCCACGGTAAAAAAAAAAAAAGCTAAAATTGGTTTTGCACTTTTCTGGAGAACTGCCCGTGAACAAATAAATGGTGTTTTAGTAAGCCACTCAAGACACACCCCAGATCAAATATAATGCAAAAGAACCATTGATTTATATTTTAAGTTCAGTCTTGATCACAGCACTTATGTCTCAATAACATAGGTGACCGGTTTCGGTTATATTTATATAACCATCTTCAGACCCATGGCTTCCTTGGAGGATGGTAGGCGGAGCTCTCCTCAGCTGCTACGAAGTCATTTGATTTGTTCATTTTGCATGAGCTGTACGATGTGAGTAATGTTTAAATTTTGAAAATCTTAAACGTGGCTGTGTTTCAGCAACTGTATAAATTTGAAGAGGTTGAAAAACTCAGCCAAGCAGTTGCGAACCAAAGGTTTATTTAGCCCTTGACCTAGTTTCGATGTATATATATATATATATATCTGTGTGTGTGTGTGTGTGTGTGTGTGTGTGTGTCTGCTTGTGTCTGCTTGTGTCTGCTTGTGTCTGCTTGTGTCTGCTTGTGTCTGCTTGTGTCTGTATGTGTCTGTATATATGTGTGTGTGTGTGTGTGTGTGTGTGTGTGTGTGTGTGTGTGTGTGTGTGTGTGTGTGTGTGTGTGTGTGGACCTGTCCTTTTTTTCCCCCTAAGGTAAGTCTTTCCGCTCCCGGGATTGGAATGACTCCTTACCCTCTCCCTTAAAACCCACATCCTTTCGTCTTTCCCTCTCCTTCCCTCTTTCCTGATGAGGCAACAGTTTGTTGCGAAAGCTTGAATTTTGTGTGTGTGTGTTTGTGTTTGTTTGTGTGTCTATCGACCTGCCAGCGCTTTCGTTCGGTAAGTCACATCATCTTTGTTTTTAGATATATTTTTCCCACGTGGAATGTTTCCCTCTATTTTATATATATATATCTTCTTCGGAACAATTGGACCTTGTGATATAACAAGGTGGTAAATTACATTAGCTGAAGCCAAGTGGTTCTTGTCATATACAGAGTGCCCATAAAGTAAGTATCCATGTTCGTTTTCCAGATGTGCTACAACAAATAAACATTATATTTAGAGAGAGAGAAGCTAATACTGTTCAACATGTCCACCTTCATTGGCAATGCACTGTTCCCATCACCTTGTGGTTGCGTGGAACACGCGCTGTAACATTTGAGGGGTTATTAGCAAGCATGCCTCTCATATTCACCATTTCAGTTCATTCAAATGTGGCACCCTGCTAACGTAAACTCGGCTCTCGATGAAACCCCTTGCAAGGAAGTCCAGGGGAGTGAGGTCGGAGGAGCGAGCAGCCCACTTGCGACCTGCAGATCTTCCCATCCACCTGTCAGGAAAGGTCTCATTCAGGTAGTCCCGGACAATGTTTGCATATTGGGGTGGTACCCCATCTTGTTGATACATGACAGAGGCTAGGATACCATCCTGTTGCAGCTGAGGCTCCAAGAACAACTGCAGCATGTCCAGGTAGGTTGCTCTGGTAATTGTCTTTTCAGCAAACGTAAACGGCCTGTAGATCCTACCTTTCATGAGACCGAGCCACACATTGACTTTGGAAGAGTCTCTTTGCCACTCAGTGCATTCATGAGGTTCCTCTGCCCAGATCCGACAATTGTATTTGTCAAAGATGCCGCAGACACGAAATGTCGCCTCGTTGCTGACTGTAACACGATTCATCAGGTCCTCTTCGGCTATAGCCTCCAACTGATCACGACTTGTGACTGCTCGTGCCACATGATCTTCATCCTCCAACTGGTGAAGCACCTGGATATGATATTCCTTCTTTTTAAGGGTGTAGTGAAGCACTTTCCACACTGTGGATTTCGGCACAGATAGTTCATGCGGGTAGATGCTGTCGGACTTCTTTCGATAGCTACCCTCGTACGCTGTATAGATTGCGGTGGTCACCCAGCACGTATCTCGTCAGCTACAGAACCTGTACGCTGGAATTTGTTGACGAGCTTCCGAATGACAAGTCGTGTAGGGGCACCCTTTCGATACTTTCTCTCAAACAGCCTCTCGACCTCAGCACAGGTTTCGTCATGTAAATGATGTTCCAGAATTATGATTCTTGCGGCAATTGTTAACATTGTGATCTCTCTTCACAGTACCTGTAACAGAAATAATCCACATGTACATTTTCCGCGAAATGGATTCTTTCTTTATGGGCACACTGCGTAAAATTTATATAAAAACCAGCAACATCACGTGTCGTGAATTAAGACAGCAGCCAGATTATACTCAGCATATGTCAGAATAAATACACAAATGTATTCACCCACTGGTAAAGGGTCGTGTCTACATAAAATTATTGCGAAAGTCCAAAGAATAAAATATTTGCGTAACACCATTCTAGAAACAAAGGCCTGAAGAAGATATTCTTACAAATATCGAAACCTAGGTCGAGGGCTGAATAAACCTATGGTCTGCAACTCAATGGCCGATTTTTTTTTTTATTTTTTTTTATTTTTTTTTTTTTTTTAATTTAAACCCTCTTTAAATTTTGACCCTTTGCTGTAGGACTGCCACATTATCCTGTTCTTCCGATAGGTACACAAATGGTTGCTGTGCCGAAACCTATCCAAAACACTTGACCCCGTATCTCGCTGATCAATATGATCTGGGATATGACCTTCTGAATAAACACATTGTTATGTGGCATTTTATAACATACTGACAATGTACACTGTCGTGCCCAGACCAGTTGCCTGTAATATCTGAGTTACATCACTGGACAGTCCATATCTGAGTGACTAGTAAGAATAATGATACGAAGTTGTAGATTTGGGCACATAACTAACTTACGCTCTGAACTTTGAGATAATGTGGCCTAAAAAGCTGTATATATTTTGTATCAAAAATCTGTTTCCTATAAAGGTCGAAGTACACTTAATATGAGACACTCACTGTAGCTGCAAGGCATTATTCCTTTCCTTTGCTGCTGTTTGTGCAGAAACTCCACAAAAAACGCGTCAAGGGAGAACTGGTGTTCCTGTTGGAAAGGAAATACCAGGCAATAAAATTTTACTTTTTTCTGTAACTGGCACGATAACAGCTAATCCTTATGTTTTCTGGTGAGCTGCTAGCGAAAATGTTAATGAAAATGCAAAATTAGCTCTCATTTTGAAGTTATGGTAACTTTTAAATTATCGCCTACATAAGCTTATGCGTTTGTTTACCTCGGTGTTAACGTTCGGAGGAAGGTTTTGGAGGCACACCCGCTTTGCTTTGTATCTGTAGTATTCTGCTGATGATTCCCTGATTAGTGTCCAGCAGTAATCGGCTAACACTGATGCATTACACTTTCCCTGGTATCTTGTATGGTCGTCGGTTCAAGCGCCACAGTTGTCGGGAAAGAAGTGGGAATCTAGTAAAAGTGAGTGTAAGGATATGCTACATCCCAGCTTATTGTAGCAGTGCAGAAGACTTGCCACAGATTCGTTATAGTCCTTGGCCGTCTTTATTTCCTATAAACTTTCTTGAAACTGGAACAAAGACATCCCAAGTTAACTTTTGATCACCTGTCAGAATGTTCAAATGCTCATCTTTGCACAGTTTGCTTATGCAGGGACCCACAAAAATCCCATATTTTATTTTTGCCTCACCAAGACATGGAAATTGCTTGTGTAAATAGAAAAGTGATTCCCCAGTTTTGTCAGTGGCCTTAATGAAGATTTTCATTAAGGCCAATTTTATATGAAGAGCAGGGACAACTATGTTTTTAAATTCAACAAGTGCTTTGTATGTAACAGTGTAATGTCCTGGTTCAAGCGATGGATGCTTAAGCCAATCTTTCTTTTTATAACGAGTGCTTTTCCACGGCTATCCCAGAGGCACAGGGAGCGACAGTATTTGGTGTAGCCATGTTGTAGCCCGTATAATATGCCTATGACCTTCAGATCCCCTGAAATCTGCCATTTAAACTTGTCATAGTTCAATCAAAATAACAATGGTTTCATGTTTGTCATATGTTTCATTCGTGTAAGGAGCATGTCTAATTGAAATTGATAACATGTTGCCATAATGCAGTAGCACACATTTGAGACTTGAGCTATGGAGGAGTCAGTGAACAACCTCCACAGATCACTTTTATAATCGGTGTCTGTAGGTGTCATTAGTCCCTGTACATCACTACAAAATACAAAGTTCGTTTCACTTTCAAAAAATGGAAAGGATGGCATACTGTGGTTACGGAACTGCAGTCACATTTACAGTCGTATCAAAATAATTCCGCTGTTGTAGTCTTGTTGCCAAGAGTTCAGCTTTAAATTTTGCAATTCAAGATCTCTCACTAGGTCAATAAGTTCACAGTCTGTTCTTTTTGTGAATCCCTGTACACTCATCGTCACACACAAAATGAGGATCTTTCAAAGGACTGGGATTTGAAGGTAGGTTTCACTATCACAATCAGTGGGACAGAAACAGGCAGTCCATCTCCATGAGACCCAATTCACCTGGCTGATGGTATGTTGTGATATTTCAAAAAAGACATTTTCTTCTTGGAAGTACTGTGTGTTAACGGAGTTGTCATACAAAAATAACAATCATTTGTGCGGTTTGACGGTTCTCGCCAGATCACAGGTATAGCGAAGCCGACTGAAGATCTTTTAAGATTCGGCCACGAATGAAGGCTCGACACAAAAGATATGCGACATACGTGAAAGCCCGAGGCCTGTTCTGGTCCCCAATTTCACAGCCAAAGAACAGTTTGTACACCTTCCTAACATATGGCATTATTGACGTCCTTTGCAATTTCAACGTAGCGTGTCTCCAAATGTAGCAAAAATTGTCAGCACTGTTTACGCATTTGCGAGGCATATTAAATCGCAGGAATGACGGTGGCCACAAGCACTAACTACACTTTATTGACCCATTCTTCCAGCACACTAAGAGAACACAGTTTGCAACATACTGAAACTAAGCTTAAATGAAGCGTGTTCCACTTCTCTCTTCCACTTCTCCTCGTTGCTATGAGCCCAGGCTAAAAATAGTAGCAAAATACACACAGCTATTGTTGCAAGAAACTTCATCACTCTGTCTACCATCTGCGGGATTTTGAAGCCTGTATGGCAATAAATACTAATAGAATATAATTTAATGCACCTCCTTTAACTTGGAAATCAGAGCTGATTCTAGTTTCTTATTGTCATTTTCGTTATCAGTGTGGTTGATACAGTTAACAAACATTTATTTCGTCTCAGTTACATTTTCACCATAGTCCAGCAAAATTATTAGTTTAATGATATCCGACCTGTGGATTAATGCTGAGGTTGTGGTAGTTCTTAACATAAATAGGTGGTATTATAACTCTACCACTGCTATTGTAAATTAGGAAAAGGAATTCCATCTTATGCGAGACAACTTTTTTTTAGTTTTGTTTTACCCAGACATGTTTCAGCACTTTTTGTGCTATCTTCAGTGGGTTATTTTTTATTTTCTTACAGTAAAATTGTTGTTACATATTAACATTTAGTGAAACTTTTGGTACATGATATTTACAATTGTGAATGAGTAATTGATGTAAAATAGTATACATCATTTGTTCACAGTTGAGATGTGTATTAACGACCTGATGCACTGTGTGTTGTTTGTAACGTTATGTCTAAAGTTCTAGTTAGAGCTTAATTGGCAAAAAAATCGGATGTATGCATGAATTTACATACCTTAAATGATGCTATTGGATATTTATGTTGGTAGCTATTCTGCTACACAATCTACAACTTCTCATCTGCAAACAGCAAAACGTAATTTTTATTTTTCTCTTTATTATGCATTTACAAATGGAAGTGAGTATATATCACGTATTTTGTGTGTAACTTCGGCTTTGATGGTGTAGTGCATTGTCATATGTTGTTGGCGAGGTGAATAGGCAGATTTCGTGACCTGTGGTCCAATTTTTCAAAACATAGGCAGAGTTTTTGCCGCCATTATGCATTGTAGTTCCGTAGGGTATTTGGCCGGGTGAGGTACACGAGCGTCAAGTGTATTTGGCCTTTGGGGTGTTTGGTTTGTGTGTGTGTGTGTGTGTGTGTGTGTGTGTGTGTGTGTGTGTTTTCAGGACTGAGGCAGAGTGAGAGAATGGGTGATGTTGTTGTTGTTTTTCCCCCTGTGAGTAGTTTTGGTGTGGGTGTTGTTTGTATAGTTCTTCAGTTGTGGCAAAGAGGGTTTTATTGCACAGTGATGTGTATTCATTGAGTACTTTCTTTCCTTGGGCTATTGATTTTTGGATGTGATATTTTTCTTCTATAGTTAATTTTTGGTATAAGCTGCTACTAGTTTTAAGGATCTGAAAGACACTTTGAATGTTTGTTGGGTGGTGATTGTGTGCTATCAAGTTGATCTGCAAATGTTGAGTGTGGCGTACTGCTTTTCAGAGCTCTGAGATGTTCTGTATACCTGGTTCTGAAATTCCTGCTTGTTTGACCCATATATACAGATTGACAGTAGTTAGCAAGTAACTTGGTATATACCGGACTGGCTGTATTTGTCAGTGTTGGTGGTATTTCTTCCAAGTCTGCTTTGTATTTTGTTGTTGGTTCCTTATGCTCTGTTGAGTCCTTATTTCTTTAGTATATTAGTCACCCTGTGTGTGACTTTGTTGTTGTAAGTCGTTATGTGCCACTTGTTGCCTACTGTCTGCTGATTTGTTGTGTGTTGTGTTGTGTTTGTGTGCATGTTTCACGGTAAGCACGGAAATAAGGAGAAGAACTGCAAAACCGCAAGATGATTATTGGAATTTAGTGTGCTTTTACGTAAATAACAGAAAACCCTGCCTCTACTGTTGCCACGTATAACCCTCTTACTAAATTTAGTTTAGTTTCCAAATAAAGTACACTGTGGGAGGATAATCATGTTAATAGGAAAAGCTAATCAATGGAGTTACCCTTTTTGCAGTATTTGGCCATGTGTTGTGGCTAGTGGATAAGTAAATCAGATTATTCAGTTATTTTCCCAAGATCTTACCCAACAGTTAGAAAGAAACACAGTACAAATATGATTATATTGAAGCTAGGACCACTCAGTTCAAGTTTATTTAGTGGTTTAAAATATGTACTAACGGTCAGTAACAGTGAAGTATTAAAAAAGCAGAATTAAAAAAGCAGAATTATGAATTTTGCCTACTTTCGTGCTACTGTTCAGTTTGCTTCTTCAAATAAATATTACTCCGTGTAAACAATGTTGATGCAGACACTGGAATTATTTGACTACTACACCCTTATACATTACGTTTTTAAAAGCAAAAAGCCCAGCAGATAACTTTAAGGAAGCTAAAAAAAATTTGGCCGGGGGGGGGGGGGGGGGGTTCCATAACCAGCCAACTTCAATACTAAAATACTTAGATACCAAAGCACACACTTTATACTGAAGGTGTCCTTCAAGAAAACCTCTTTCTTACTGGAATTTACTTTCAACAGCTAATATTACTCTTTCAACCAACTCTGTATAGCCATATAACAGATTCTTTGCTTCACTCTGACTGAATTTTACTTAAGCAAACTTTTACTATAACACTTTGCAATAGTTAAGAAAACTTTTAAAACAAGAATAGTTGGACTTTATTTCCCTGTAATCTACTAAAGCAAGGAGGTGTTATTACCCTAACTAAATTTTCATTACACCTTTCAGTGAAACAACTAAGACAACTTTTCTTTAACCGTTGCTCAAGATGAAAATATTTGTGAACTCTTTAACTTTATGATGCAAAATTACATTTAAATTCACTCTATTAAAGTTACACTCTTCCACTACTGAGATGTAATTTCATGACTACAGGATTGATTTCTTTATTAATCCATGTAACATTGTGTGGATTTCGTCAGCAAAATCATATACAATGCAATATACTTACAATTTATACACACAAAATTAATATTTACACGCATTTTATAGTATCTTACATTAGTTTTATATCCTTATGTAATTTTCTTATAGTACTGTAAAATTCTGGATTTCATATTATAATTATTTCCCCATGTATTACAATGCAGGCTACTTTAATCACACTACATGTTTTAATTCAGATAGTCCGTTACTGTGTAATAACTTTTGTTTGATAAAAAAATTTTTAGTTTTGTTTTGCACTGTCAAATTGTGTCAATATCTTTTATATTTTGGGGTAATTTATTATATAATTTAACAGAATTGTACAACAAGCTCTGTTCATTTTTAACTTTATTTTTCCTCTCTAGATGCAAATTGTATTGGTTTCTAGTTTCATAGCTGTATACTAAATAGTTTTTAACATAGCAGTCAATACTTTTTTTTTTTTTTTTTACATACATAATACTTTGAAAAATGTATTCACAGGGGACAGTTAGGATTTCCAGCTTTTGGAAATGTTCAAGACAGTGAGCACTACTGCCACTATTGGTTATTATACGAATTGCTCTTTTCTGTAATTTGAAAACTATTTCAATATTTTTATTGCTGACTCCCCAAAATATTATTCCATAGGTAATAACAGAGTGGATATGAGAAAAATATACAGATCTAGCACATGTAGTATCATACACTGCAGTCAGAAATCTAAAAGCAAAGCATGCTGTAGCGATTCTGTTACTAAGTATTTTAATATGTTCTTCCCACTTTAACTGACTGTCAACATGCACACCAAGAAATTTCGTGTAGTCTACACATTCTATAGTTTCATCATTTAACTTAAAGTTGTTGTAGTGTGGTTTTTTGCAGACATAGAAGTTAACAGCATTTGTTTTTTTAAAATTTAGTGTTAGTTTATTATTGGATGCCCACTCACGTACACTGTTTAGTGTTTGTTCGGCTTTTTCTTTCAGTGCATCTGGTGATTTGTCACTGATTAGAACATTTGAGTCATCTGCAAACAATATTGTTTGTCCATGCTTGATGCTCTTTGGGAAGTCATTTATGTAAATGAGGAATAGTATTGGGCCAATGACACTACCCTGTGGGACACCTATATTTACATAATTTGGGTCTGAAGTATACTTTACAATATAGTTTGAGCAACTTGAAATATGTGAGATTTCAGTTATCTGTCTTCTATTTTTTTAGATATGACTGGAACCACTTTTTCACAAGTCCCCTTATTCCCAGTTCTTCTAACTTATTTAACAATATGTTGTGGTCTACTGTATCAGATGCTTTAGTTAGATCAAGAAATGTACCTGTTGTGTAGTTCCCTTTATCTAATGCTTCTAGAATGTGTTTTGTGAGGTGTGCTGTTGCTGATTCTGTCCTTTTCCTTGATCGAAATCCAAACTGGTCAACAGACAGTAAGTTGTATTTATTTAAATAATTCATTAGCCTATCTTTCATAATAGTTTCTAATATTTTGCAAAGCATGAGAGTAGAAAAATTGGCCTATAATTTTCAATTTTTCCTGCATCACCATTTTTGAAGGGAGGTAGTAATTTAGCATATTTAAATAGTCTGGAAAGTAGCCCTGCTTGAAAGATTGATTTATAATATCAACTAAAGGTGGAAGTAGGCTCTTGATACATTCTTTAATTATAAAAATGGGGACTTCATCCAGACCAGCTGAGTTTTTGTTTTTCAGTTTGCTTTGTAGACTTCTTCCTGTGTTGTAGGGAATAACACCATTGAGTGTGGTACAGCATTATTTGGCTTTTTGACCTGAGGGGCTGTTAGAAAATTTTCTTGTAATTTTATTCCTATGCTACTAAAATAATCATTTATATAGGTTGCCAGATATATTGGGTTTTTTATTAGAGTCCCTTCCTCTTTGATTTTCAAGTTTGACAGATTCATTTTCCTGGTACCAGTTTCCTGCTTTACAATCTTCCATACGGCCTTATGTTTGTTTTCAATATCTGTTATAAGAGAGTGAGAAAGCAGGATTAGTTTCACTGTGTTTAATGGAGCTCAGGTAGTTAAGTGTTTCAGACATGGACATAACACTTTAGGAAATGTTTCTTCAAAATTTAATTTAAACAATGTCGTGAAATTTTTGAATTTTTCATTTGCATCTACCTCTGAGTATACTGAGTCCATGTTTGTCCTGCTATCTGTTTGGCAAACTCATATCTATTTCATTTAGAAAAAATTCGTCTGTAAATATACATTTTCTTTGTTTCTTCTGGAGCCACTTTAATATAAATGATATGACCTGAGTGATCAGATAATCCTAGCTCTGCTACCACCACCTCACAGTTTTCTTTGTCTAAATCTGTTAATAACTGATCAACAGCTGTCTTTGAGTATTTTGTTATTCTTGTTGTACTGTTAACAATTGGAACTAGATTGAAACTTTGAGCAAGACTTAGTAATGAGTCCCATGTAGCACCAGGATTCAGTTTATCTACATTTAGGTCTCCACGTATGAGAATGTGGTTCTTTGGAATGGATATCTTGTCAAGAACATGATTAAGTTAGGAGAAAAAGATGTGTAAGTCTCCACTAGGAGATCTGTATATACATAAGATAATCAAATTCCTACACCTGTATTGGTCCCTGATTTCAACTGCTGCCAGTTCAAAATGTCGCTCTTCACTGATTACACCTAAATCGCTTCTGGTCTTATACTGATAATTTTGTTTTACATAAATACAACACCCTCCACACTTCATAGAAGTCCTACAGTATGCACACGCTAAATTATAAGACTGCAAAACTAATTTCAGCCTCATTGCACCAATGCTCAGTGAGACAAACAACTGAGCACTACAGCTCCACTTCTAGCTGTTGGGTCTTATTTGCTAGGGAACATATATTTTGGTGAACAACTGTTAAGTAATTTTTGCCAACACTATTTGCATTCCCACATTTTTTCGTTTTAATGTCGTTCTGTGTTGGTTCAACTGCTTCCTTATTACAATTACACTCACATTTTTTGTTTGCGTATGGTATTCTTGGATAGTCACCCCCTGCAGACTGTATTAGTTTCCCTTATTTTTTATAATTTTACATAAGTCCAGGAGCATTTTGCTGAAAGTCATTGCACCTAGTCTTTTTAGGTGCAGGCCATCCCTACCAAGAGATTTGTCGTCGAGAAATTTATTTGGCTCAACAAATAAAACACCAATTCGTCGCACTGTTCCCTGATGCCAGTGCTTATTTTGTTTATATACGCGTTACTCACTGATCTTCTTTGTAGAATTCCGTTGATAACAATTCTGGAGCTTGTAAGCAAACCTTTGGCTGACCGAATTACATTACGAATATCATTTATGGTTCCTTCTTGTCTGCTGCTTCTAATAGAGTTGGTCCCTACGTGAATTATCATCCATTAAAAATTTGTTTTGAATCGTCGTTTTGGTTGGATTTTTCTGTGTTCCTAATGTTGTTGAAATGTTTCACCATCTGCTGTGGTTGGATTCCAGGGCGAACATCAACCTTACAGTTTGGAACCACTACATTTTTTAACATGGAAACGCCAATAACAAAGAAATCACTTTTGTCGATCTGTTCTGCTGGATTGCTTACACATTTATCTTTTTTCTTATACGTCACAGTTTTCCAGTTATATGTGCTTATAGATTTACCGCACGATTCGTTTTCCGCCACTGTTTTCACTGAAATTTGCACATGCGAGTTTGCACAGGTTTGTTTACTTCTCAGTAACGGAGTTTGCACGCGGGAGTTTACGGAATTACCACATTTTGCTTCCTGCTACTGTTTATGCCGGAATATGCACATGCAAGTTTTAACGGTTTTTGTTTTTTGCTCGGTAACGGAGTTTGCACACAAGAGTTCTCACATTTGTTTGTTTTGTTCTGTAATGGGTTTCCACATACACAGCTTGCCGATTAGCTTTTTAGCTTTGCGTTTTCTTCTTTCAGAGAGTTCCGATATCACTTTGTAGCACTTTAACTATTTCTTCTTTTGACTTTATGGTACTTACAAGTTCTGATGTTTCCCACTGCAAACAGTCGGTGCATGTCCACGGAACTTCGTCACTAATTTCAGGTTCACTTTTGTGCACTTCTCATGAAGCCAAAAATTGCACTTCACATATAAGATTCCTTTTATCACATGTTTTCTGCATTGCTTACATGTAGAACTGCTGATTTTTTTCCTTTTTGGTAGAGACAGACGTGTCATTACACTTTTCATTCGGCACCATCTTGTAAGTCCCTCACACATATATCTCATTATTTACACAAAAACAATTTAAATGATGCCTCTTTAAACTAATTTGGTGTACTGGTTGTTATCTCACTGGTTCCTTAAATAACTGAAGAATTGTTTACAAAACCTTACACAGTATAGTGTGGTATGACAGCACTCTCACCATGTGTCATTGGTTTCCATTCAATAAGCTTTTTGAATGGGAATAGTAAGTCCAGTCCCAGCACAATTTCAGCACAAATTTGTTAGTAGTTGCTGAAAGATTTCGTATCCAATACCTGCAGGTATCGTTTGTCTAGGGGGTTTCATTGTTTTCTTTGTCTGCAAAATGATCTTTCCAACATCAAGCATGGCCTGGGTTTTCTTTGGTTTGAATAAACTCCACTGGATTGGAAATACTTTTTGCTAAACATTATACTTATTCAAACTTTTTGTTGTGAACTACACCATTTGCATTTCTTAACATTTTTACTATCAACATTGATTACCTAACTTCGTTATACATCACTGGTTACAAAATCATGACTGCCTTCCTCCTCCAAGACTGAAAAAGAAGTGGCGGGCAAGCCAACATGTGTCTGGAAGTTGCAGATATTCCCACTTCTTAGTTTCTTTGGTCTACTGACCTTACACACTCCATATAAACAAGTTCATTATATATTACAAAACAACATATTCATAATTAAATGATTAAATAAGTACGTTTTCTGGCAACATAATACAGTCATGAAATCACTTCTACTCTTTACTGTGGGTATCGTACTCTTCGCTTTAGATAAACCTTATTTCCAGCAATTGATTACATTACATTGGCACATCATAAGTCTGAAAACATGATACTCGGATTAATCAGACACCAGGAAGAAACCGTATATGGGTGCATGATTAGGAACGTTTCTTTAAAGTTCAAGAATGATTATTCACTAAAAAAACACAGTTTAAATTAATGGTTCTCGCTGTACAAAAGTAAAATACCAAAAAAATCCTATCTGCTGGCTGTAGGATTGAGTGTGGTGAACAATTATTGCGGCTACACTATCCACAGTACAGCTTGCAAATATCTTGTCGTATGGGCTCAATTTCTCTTCTTAGCATCATTCAGTTTTACATACAGTAGCCCAATAACTCGCAGCTATGCCGTAAGCCGTTTGCAGTCTTCATCTGAGGCATTTTTGTGCAAATTTGCTTGTGTTTGCAGAAGTTCAAAAAATGTATTTTTAGAACAACTGTGTAAAAGTTTTACATACAAGAAACTAATGTACACAACCATACAGACACACTATTAAAACATTCCAGGACTATACTGTGCTCAGATTCTTCCTCTTTATCTTCATATCTTCTTTTCTTTGACCTTCTGGCTATCTTGGCCTCCACGATAGTATTCCCTGCAGAAATTTCAGCATAACTGATATGGTCCATGTCGATGTTTACAATCCCTTTGCAGTATTGATGCCATCCTGTTTTCCTAAGAGTCTTAAGGGGAGCTGGAATGCCCTATCTATCCAATGTTAAATTTGCCAACTTCATGTATCTTTTTTTCGGAACTGTTATATTTAGAACTTTGAAATTTTGGCAGCTGTGTTCAGTATATGTAGCTAGCTCAATTAACTAGAACCAGTGTCTTTTTTTTATATAATATTTATGAATTTTTTACCGCTAAACCATTTTTTTGGGAAAAATTTAACATAAATTTCCCGATTCAGAGAATAAGATAGTTCTTGTATTATCTAGTGCAGTGGCATCTTCTAACTGTTTTTTAGCATTTCTGAAAATTTGAATGTTGTTGCTTAAGTGGTTTGTGACATAAAAACGTACATGTAACAGTAAAAATGTAAAATGCCAGAAAATGTGCTTAGTCATATACAGGGTATGCTAGTGAAACAGCACGGTTTTGAAAAATCACCAATAATATATTTACAAAAAGAGTATAATTATTTCAATATGAACCTTAAGTACATTAGTGGAAATTAATGTTGTACCTTAAAAACAATCATTTTTTGCTTATGTTGTCAGTAAGGTGGCATCCTTGATTTTGCACACATTGTCGTAGTCTAAGATGAAGTCTGCCCAGGACGTTCTGTAGCATCTGCAACGGAATGTTGTTAATTTCCTGCAGTATTCACTACTTCAGATATTCTTTTGTTCTCGGTGGAGTTTCCTCGAAGATGTTACATGTAAGTTAGCCCCAAAGAAAGAAGTCTGGTGCGGTCAAATCTGGCGAACGGGCAGGCCGAGGGATATCAGCATTCTTGCCGATTAGCCAGCCCGGAAATATGAGTTTAAGCAAATCCATTGAGACATTAGCAGTATGGCTCCTCGTTGCACCATCTTGCTGGAAGCGTATTTCTTCATCTGGAGAGTACCGATTGATTTCAGGCAGGGTAAAAGTTGGCAACATGTCAGCGTGACATTCAGAGTTCACAGTTACTGTGTTACCATGTTAATCTTCAAAAAAATAGGGTTCCACAGTTTCTTGAGAAGATATTGCACACCAAACTGTTACTTTTTCAGAAGTTTTTCGTGAAGATCACGTGGGTTCTTTGCGGACCAATACTGGAAGTTCTGCTTGTTGGCGTAGCCACTAAGGTGAAAGTGGGCTTCATCACTCACCTGTTTCTTTCAATAACATTAAGCATCACTTGGCAAAAGTATATGCGATGATTGTAATTGTTAGGATAATAAATGAAAAGCACCAGTTTGCTTTTGTTCTACAATATTATTTTTACTGCTAACCGGTTTTCAGCTTACAAGGCCATCATCAGGCATTTCTGATGATGGCCTTGTAAGCCGAAAACCGGTTAGCAGTAAAAATAATATTGTAGAACAAAAGCAAACTGGTGCTTTTCATTTATTATTATAATGTTGTTCTACCAAGAACCGACGGAAGATTCTGTTAATATGTAATTGTTAGGTTTTAGGGCTTGCACTATCTGTGTATGTCGTATTGGATGATAGTGTGGGTCATTCTTCAAAATCCGTCTCACTGATCGATTGCTGAGACCAAGTTCAGCACTGTGCCGCCTTGCTGATTTTCGCATACTTTGTGCTAATGCATTGTGCACACCACCTATGTTCTCTGTGATCTGGATTGTTTCTTCACTACCACCTATTTTAGAACCTTCAACATCGCAGCGCATCACCAACTGTTGGTTAATATATTAAAAAACTAAAAACCCGCCTCGATTGCAAAAAAAGCACCTAGTGTTAAGCGTTTACCCAGGTTTCGGCGTAGATAACTACATCTTCTTCAGAACAACATTAAAACCCACAAGTGCCTAAGAAGACCTTTGTCAATGATTAGAAGAATACCATAGCTATACGTTTATAAACGAAAAAGAAAAGGAAAACACAAACAGTACATATGTACAGAGTCAAAACCACTACTTAACTTAATGGTGTATGCTTCACCTCACACCGGCCTATGTTCGATGGGCAATGACCCCCTATTTAACTCTTAACACTAGGTGCTTTTTTCGCACTTGAGGCAGGTTTTTAGTTTTTTAATATACCACCTATTTTCTTCGTCGTGCTTGCAGTGACTTCAAAGTTTTTCACTCTCAGGAGGATAGCTTTCCTTGATGGCACAGGAGCCCATGGCGGTAGAGTAAACTCACGACAGACAGCAAACACACTTTTTGCGCTTGACCAACACTCCACAGTTACTGAAATTTCCTCCTGTCTAGACACTCGAGGTCTTTTCCCCACTTCCTTAAACCCACGCCGCACCCATCACCCGGAGTCAAAATCGTGCTGTTTCACTGCCTCACCCTGTATTATGAAAATTCATAATATCTCTGACTCTGTTATCAAAAATGTCCAGCTGAGTAGTTACGGTCATCTTGTGGTTCTTCTTCTTCACCTAGGAGCTTTTTTCTTCTTGCTACCCATGCCTTTTTTGTATTCATTTCAGTTGTGAACTGACCCTTCCTTCTCACATTTTGTCCAGAAGTTGAAGACCTCTGATGGTGTTAACACCAGGAACAATGCCTAGCCTTTCCATGAGCTTTATCTGCCCACATGGCCATCATTGAATGAAATAACAAAATCACTGACTCCCCTATTTCACAGTTTTTATCCCAAAAAATACATTCTTAGGTACACGGGTCCATATGAGGTGGTTGAACAACTCGTTTTGATTCTGGGTGTGTCCGTGAAGACATTTTCCGAGAAAACCGGGATACCCCATTTCTGGATACATTGGTTTAATTGCTTCCATAACAGCCACTGAGACAGAACTTTTATGGTGATATGGATCTCCAGTAGCTTAAGCTGTTCTGAATTTGCGTCGTGACTGAGAACCGTGTGAACGAGCAAAATGTAGAGAATTATTATCAGTCAATGATCTGTGTAAATATGTTGCCCATACAATTTGTCTCGTTTCCTGCAAATTATTTGCATTATTTCTTATTGCCATGCCATAGTACTGTTGAAGTATATTTATAATTTTATCTGACAAGCGACGTCTAATGGTTTTATCATCTCACTGAATTTTATCCTTCAGATTTTGCTTAAGTTTCCTTAGACGTGTGCCCATTCTTTTTTGAATGTGACCAAATTCCAGTTTAGGTGTTGTCTTTGACGTATGGTATGGATTCTGTCACACTTTTGTAAACATCAGACTCCCCATCTGTGAGGAATTTGGTGTAAAATATTCCCCGCTCTTTTTCTGATCTGTTAAAAATTTTCACAGCTGTGGCAGCCTCCATCCCTCCGCGTGTACCTTCATAGTTCTTGCTACTGATGTGAGCTTCATCTTCCTTACCAGATGCACAACGGTGACAGTGCTTAGTGAGCACTTCATAATCCAAAACTTTGCCACTGTCCACACTAGTAACTGTAGCAACAGCATTTTATGGTGTGACCCCCTTTTCTGCCAGGTTCTATCAAAAGCAACAGGCATAGCTGGATTGCCTTCATTTACATATTTTAGTTTACCAGCATCTGCCGCTTTCACGATAAATCTGCCACAGACTGAACGGTCTCCTATTGTTTCAGTGTAATTGTTTATTAGATGGAGATGGAAGGTTCATTATGGCACAGTGAATGAGCAGTATGTCCTTCACCAATTGTTTGCATTGCATCATTAGCCTGGTATTACTCTCAGACAAATTGTTACTGCATTTTTTAGAGCTCCAGAAACAGCAATTTGGCAGGAAAGTCCTAAAAATTTTGTTATGTTCATGTCAAATGGATTTCCACAAAGATTACAACCAAAACAATTGTTCATAAAAACACTAAAATTAGGAAAGTCGACTAAAACATATTCTTCATTATACACTTAACTTACATATCTTGGTTACTCCTTCGCACATCCCAGCTGTAAAAATGTTAGAACTTTCATTATTATCAACAGGTGTTGAAGCAGAGCTACTAACACAGAGGTTGTTTGTAAATCGATTCCCGCAGAACTTACGCTTTTTAAATAATAGTGCACTCCACGATATCGTAGAAACTATGACACTCAGCACTAAAAGTAAAAAGGAGGCTGGTAACAAACTCTGAACGAGGGACGAACGAAACTCTAGACTGAAAACACAAACTCGCAGATCAAAAACTGAACTATAAACTCAGCTAGTTGCCAAGACAATTGTACCAACAGAAAGATGAAAGACTGTACAACAGAAGATTGAAATCCACAGTGTTCTATAACTAATGTTTTCAGAAATGCAAAGATTGCAATATGACTCTGTCACAAGTTGGGGAACTTCCCTGAG
Organism: Schistocerca nitens; assembly: GCF_023898315.1. Taxonomy (NCBI): domain Eukaryota; kingdom Metazoa; phylum Arthropoda; class Insecta; order Orthoptera; family Acrididae; genus Schistocerca; species Schistocerca nitens. The sequence goes on from NC_064624.1 coordinate 138,986,709, forward strand.
TGCACATATTATTTTGAAAAAAGAAATAAAAATACTTCCAATTAGAATTTCTTAGCAAATTTTGCATCATTTTAAGCAGAAATTATGTTACGAGCTTAAAAACTGAAAATGTGATTTTTTGCCATTTTGCAGCATTCCAACTGCCCTTAGCACATCACTGCATTGTGAACACCAAATTTTAGTGTTTCTTTTCTAACAAAAATCATTTTGGGTAGCCTTACCCAAATTTTCATTTGGGTTCTGAGTTTTACCATGGTCACTTTTTAAGAAACCTTGTTGGCTAAGATGTCTGAAAACAGGTTTCACAGCAAGTAGGATATTTTCTGGAATTTTATGCTTATATCTGGAAGCTGTAGCAGGGTGGTTCAATTTGCACCAGCTGTCAGGTCACCTCGGGCAAAGGTGGTGGTGTGGTTTGTTTACCTTCTACCACTTACTGCTCCCATCCCCAAGATAGTCTTTATACAGGACACTTCCTGACTGAATAGATCTTTTAAAATTACAGCAACACCATCCACTTCCATGTCTCCACTAAAACCATCATAGTCTCTTTTGCACACCTGTTGTGTAGTAGGATTTTTGCTACAGGTGTCACAGAGCTTACTAATTATTTCAATATCAATAATGTTCCCATATCAAAAGCAGTAGCTGATACAGTGCCATTTAGGGATGAATGCCCACATTTTTGACGACTGCCGTCAAATCCAGCACCATTATGCCTTGGGTCAGATTTTGTATCATTCAAGTCAACTACTACTTTTCCTGCTTTCCATATCGTAGATTCACTCACCAAAGCTACAATTACAACAGTAGTCATGTTGTAAATGTCAAACTTTATAGGAGGTGGAGATTATCTGTTGCTGCACAAAGAGTGCATTCACTAATCTTACATTGTTTTCATACTGTCTGCTTCTGATTTCGTGAGATGATATTGTATTGGCAGTACATTTACATGCCAAACATTTTAGACTTAAATTACAAACAATTCCCTTGGTTTTACCCACAGCTTCATGCAAAGTGACATTCACACCTCAGCTTTTACAACGAGTGTGTTTTTCTGTATATTCACATAATAACCTCATGGAAATCAGAATGTTTGTGTCAACAGAAGCAGAAAAACTGTTTATGCTATGTGCAGGGTGAGGCAAAAGTCTGGTTACAGTCCCATAATAGTTTAACAGTGTGAGCAATCATAATGGCATTTAGTATGGGGTGTCTGTTGGTGAGGGGAAAAACTTACAGGAGCTATGGTGACAGCTGCTTGAAATCTGCCATCTGGGATATTTATTTTTATTTATTTATTTTTTTAGCAGTCAATATATGTTTCAAAAAACTGGGACACTAAACTGGATTTTATTAGTACTACCAGTTTTGGCCATAAGCCATTACCTGGTACAAAAATCACTTAAAACATTTTGTCTGTCATGAATATTAAAACACGAAGTATTAAATATTTTAATCCACATAAAAAACTCATTCACAGCATTTACAAGTGCAGCAATCATCCTATTCATATGATATGACAAACAGCAAGTACCCACATCATTTTGAACTACCTCTTTCTCAGGAATACACATATGAAATCTGTTTTAAGATATCTTTATTTGTGTAGGAGTTATGACTTGTCAAAGTGTGGGACACTTGCAGAGTCAGCATTACAGCATATGCTCAGTATGACCTCCATTGTGACACACAATTTGAATGTGTGTATTTTTGCTAGACCAGCATCACACATTGCAGGATCTGTGGGTTAACAGAGACACACATGTCAATTTGTTGGCAAAGATGGGCTACGTTGTTGATTTTTACCTCATATACTATTGATTTGAAATTCCCCACAGATAAGTCAGGAGGTGTAAGATCATGGGACCATGGTGGCCATTTGATAGGACCCCTCCTACCTATCCAGGGACCTCCAAACTGTTCATGCAGAAACTGTCTGACTTCATTAGCATAGTGGGGAGGTGTACAGTCTTGTTGGAAGAAGATTGGGAAATTAACCTGTGAATTCACTTGTGTTGGAAGCACTTAATCACAGAGCACCTCTACCCATTCAAGGGTTCCATAAAACCATCACCTTTTCACCATCAGCACCTTAACATTGATCCACCCACAAGGGGTTTGCATCTGACCAGTAACAATGATTGTCCACTTTTTTTTTTAGTTCTTCTTGCACTTTAAAATTAGCTTTATCACTGAATAACAGCAGTTGTATGAAGTTTCAGAGTCCTGTTACACTGATCCGGAGCACCCACCAGTCAGTGTCATCCTCAGAGAGACGATGTTGCAACTGCAACTTGTTTGAGTACCATTTGCACACTGCGATGTGGACTGTTCACAAACGATGTCACCATTGCTGTTGCAGCCTCCTCGTCGGTGACTGTTCTCGGATGTCCACTGCTCGACTTGTCCACCACAGAACCTGTTACACGAAATTAGTCCAATAACTTGGATACTGTCGTGTATGAAATGTCATTTCTCTCAGGATGCTGAGCATTGAAGTTGGCAGCTATTACTCTGGTACTTCGTCCACCACTTGTGAACACTATTTCAGTGTGTTCCTATTATGTAAGTTTGAAATATGTCATCCCGGCTGAGACACAAAGTTGGAATATGCTCACTATTTTTTTATTCACTTAAATTTGGCATATTTCGTGACAGTACCTTTTCCGTTAGATGTATACAAGGCGATATTAGTCTTGGCTTCAGTTGTCTAATGGAAGTATGACTCCACAATGCATCTTTGTCGGCTGCAGAAATGACCCAGCTCAACGTGTTTGGCTCATTTTTGGTGCTTCAAACACCATTTCTTCGAATGTAGTTTCTTCTCATAGTTCACATAAAATAAATAGTAACATAATTCAAAATTATTTGACGGCGACCTTCACATTGTTCTACTGTTAACACACACCAAGAGTTAACTGCCGACTGAGTACAGTCAAAGATGATTCCAGCGTCAAAGACATTTTACACAACACACAAGCTTCCACTTGTAATCAGTCTCTTTGCTATTCTTCGACACATTTACTAATAGTAATCAATATGCTTTCACTCTCAAAAATATAAGTAAATTAACATATAATAAGCCAAATTATAATAAAAATTCTGACAAAAAATATAAGAAAACATTTACAATTTGGTATCGACAAACCCGGTAGAAAATAACCACATCTCCCAGATCCATTACAAGTTCAATTGTGGATCACCTGTGACAATAAACACAATTAACCACTGTCTTATTATTTCAAACTTTAACAGGTCACAACTCCTACAGAAACAAAGGTACCTGAAAACAGATTTCACATGTGTATCGCGGAGAAAGAGCCAGTTAAAAATGATGTGCCACATGACCCGCTTCCTATTTGAAACATGTATCCCCAATCAAAGATGGCAGATTTCAAGATGGCTGCTGCTGTCACCATAGTTCCTATAAGTTGTACCTCCACCTACAGACACTCGCAACAATTCCTCACACTGTTCGACTTTTATAGGGGTGTGTGGAGACTTCTGCCTCTCCTTTTATTTCACTGTCATGCATTTGAATGGCACTTGGAAATCTGGCAGCACATAGAAGCATTTTACTTGAAGCATTGACACTCACACTAACTTCACTTTCAATCTTGTCCATGAAACTTGGGCTTTTATCCAAACTTTGATATTCTTTCCATTCCGTTATGACTTTCCGCCAAAGTAGTACATTTGTATCGCCAAAATGTAGATGACAAAGATTACAGCTGATAAGTGGTAGGCGATAATGCAGACAGGCTGACAGACATCGAAACAATAATTCTCTCTTGCAACTGAAATAAGAATATCTGTGAAAAATAAATGTTTGCTGTACTCAGTGCTCAACAAGAAAGAGCAAATATGGGTGTGGCTCTAGTTACCACGTATCAGGAGAAAATTAGTAACTCCGAATCCAATCATAAAATTTGTGTGAAACAGACGGCATTTTGCAGCTAAATAATTGGAGCACTGAGCAAGGCTAAAAGAAATTGATGTTTTGGAGCCTGTTTTCAATTCTCCCCCCCCCCCCCCCATTAGTACATTACGTGGCAAAAAAAAGCACCCACATGTAGAGAAGGAAACAAAATGGAGCGTGTGAAATTATAGGAAAAGGATTTAGATATGATAAGGGAAATATTATTAAAAGAGGTAAATGATTTTTTTTAAGATTATTCTGGGATATATTATCAGATAAAAGAGGGGTTTCGGCTAATGAAAATATTGAACAATAAAATTTTGTTAGGACTGCATAGATATAAAAATTAAGAATGTTCTCATGTCCCTTCTTCAAATGGTTTCTCATACCTCGTCAACGCTGCGGTGACACGTCGGTGTTTCTCTCCACTATTACTGGTGTCTTTGCGGGTACTCACAATCGTCCAAACATTTATTACAGTGTACTTTCACTGACTAATAAATAAATATTTAAACAACTTTTTAAAACTGTCCTGAAAATATTTTCACACAACCTGTACATAATCCATTCACGAGGTCGATAATACTTGGCGTGCATACATTTTTTACACAAGTCATCACGTGCGTCATGTCTCTTTCAGATATCAACACAGATAGATAGCTACTAATTAATTAGCGAGCATTGGAAAAAAAACTCATCCAATCCAGAAGTCCTTCACAGTTCAGAGTAATTAGTTTCTGATGTGTGTGTAGTGGTCATTGATACTTAAAAGATCGTTTCAGTAATTCTATAACTGTCCATTTATGAGTTGCTAATCAACGTATCAACAAGCTGACTATGCAATGGTCAGTATTTGTCCTATCCTGACAGTAAATCGCTTCTCGCTTGCTTTAAGCATCAAGGCAATTTCTATGCCGCTCGTATAAGTCTTTGATAGTTATCATCAGGTTAATGTCCATAATCTGCGGTTACTGTTACTGAATCCTACACACGACGATAACGCCCGATACCCAGCCAAGTATCTTAAACTCCGCGTAGATATTTGAGAATTCGCGCGCGATTTTGCATCAAAGTCGGGCCGTGGTTCCCTAGAATAATTTTTAAATCAACTCCGGGTTGTAAATTAACAATTCTATGCCCATTCATGAAAGTTACAAAAGATCCGCACTCGACAACTACTTGATCGCGCACTCAAGCAACATGGAAGGATTTTGCATAATGCAACAAGGTGATTTACTATGTCAAAACATATTTATATCTATCTCATTAAAACGCATTACCTATTGAATGTTGTACATAATTAAATTCTTTACTCTGCAAATAATCAATAAAATTTAGAAATGAGTTACATGTATAAAAAAAAATCTCAAGTTGATATGACGTCATGGGTCACTACTCATTTAGACTCCCCTACACTCACGTGATGCAAAGTAGATCCGAATATATTGGACATACACATGTAATGCTACATCGCGTGCTATTAACACAGCGTATTCTAAATGCTGCTACCCAAACTGTCTGTGTTGTTGAGCCCTCGTACTCGTCGTCTGCCTCTCGCGCAGTCCAGTCACAGTGCGACTGTATCTCAAAAGCTTCAGTAACCACCTTTTGCAGTGTGGATGTGCAGTAAGAGTGTCAACGAGGTTCAGGCAGATACAGACAGGAGTGTGGTCAGCTGCGCTACATTTCTCAGTTGGGAATCTGTAACTCGTACAGCCCAGTTGAATTTGTCCCATAGATTCTCGACTGGGTTTAAATCTAGAGGGTTTGGTGACCGGGGAAGTAGAGTAGACTCTAGCTGGTGCCCTTTGAACCACACGTGTACACGGCGAGCTGTGTGACACATTGTGTTGTACTGCTGGTAGATGCAATTGTACTTAGAAAAAACGAACTGCATGCAGGGGTGAACTTTAATATCAGAAAAATTTTAAAGGTTCCCTAAGATCATCATCTTACGAACGTACAGCAAAAATTTCGACACTTTGCCACGAATAGAAATTAAAGAAGTGGCCAACCTCACAGTACTTTTGGTACCTACATTTCATGGTTTTGTATGTTTCTTGATAACAGATAAAAATGTTTGAAAATGGAAAATATGATGTTTCTAGATAAATGCCTGAAGGATACACAGATAAAAATTGGACTATTTGCCGTGGTTAGTTGTTTGGATATTTGCAGGCCGCGATGCAAAAAATGGCTGGAAACCAGTTTTTGCCCAGGAACTGCCCATGAAGAAATGCTGCTTTTATAAGCCACTAAAGTCCACCATAGACCACCTCTTAAAGAACCAATCAATTTGCTCCATTTTGCGCAGGATGTGGGAAATGTGTAATGTTTAAATTTTGACGCTGAACTGTAGGCTTCGAAACACTCGCTATTAAACCCACCGTTATTGACTAGTGGATTATAGCCTAACAATTTAAAATAGTTTGACCGTGTGAGACTGGTAAAGGCTGATCGGTTAATATTAGCATGGGGGTTGTTTCGTATCGAATCCCACAAAGCTAATAAGGATGCCAATTAAGCAATAATCGATACATATTTTGTTGTTAATGTTGTATATCTTTTGTCTAAACAACACGAATCGAGCAGTTACTCCATTTTTCTGACAAAGTAATAACGGATAACTCGTCGCACATTGCCAATTGTTGTCACACGCCAATATTGTTCATGTGGCACTGAATACACCATCCTCACTGCAATCCATATCATGGGTGTCGGGCAGTAGTGTCACATAATCACAGTGCACAAATGAACACGTACATCTTAAACAAATAACTCAATTAAAGCCATTTATGTATTTGCTGGAGGTCAGGCCCACAGCTTTGGGTTACACACACACAGCCGTTAAACAATTGTAAATGCAGTCTGCTGTCCCGCCAAAATCTGCCCTGCTCACTTAGCAGCCAACAACTTACTTGCTCAGAGTCTCAACACTGACTACTCCAAGGAAGGTATGCCAGATTGGCTTAGTGCGCTCTCAGTGGTCAGCGACTTGTTACATCACCTGGCAGCAGTCTCCGTTTGTAGAGTATGGGAGATTGCAAAATAATTATTTTTCACGTCCCTTCTCTTCTCATATAACTTCAAGTTTCGCGCTCACAATGTTGAACACACTTCATGTTAATATTATATACCAGGTTTGCGAAAGAAATGCGTTAAATATTAGTTTAGTAGCAACGATGATATACCGCCACGCAAAACTAGTGGCCAATGTTCGCATCTGCATTCATGCTGTGTTTTAGGCACCTGACTACGGTAAGTGTTTTACAGTTGGGTACTGTCTATTTTACACATTTTTTTTTTGTAAATAAAAAGATAATCTCCAAATTTACCTTACAAAGCTGATGCAGAAGCTACATTGAAGGTGCTGAAGGCAACTCTGACCAGAGCCAATTCTTCCTTGCCGAATTCCGTTTCATTGCATCAATTTTGGTGCTTTTGTTTAAATGCCTAATCCGTATAAAAGTTCTTGTTCTGACATATAATTGAACTATTCAGCTATGATCTGCTAAAGTTGCCATCACCCTAGTACTATGAGAAATGTTTGATCCATGAAAAGCAGCAAATATAATTTCTAACTCACGTATTTTAGCAAACCAGTTAGTGGAAGAAGAAATGAGGCCGCTTTTTGAAATAATAGTAATCCAGTCTTGCTTCAGACGTAATTCTGTACCAACAACACACTGCTGTATTTCCCAAAGAACTGTCAACGTTTTTGCACTTGAACGCTATGTATCCTGCTAGATATTTTTAAAGCATCATCATCATTCACGTCTTCTTTCGCGATCTTTATGCAGAACATATCTCTCAACTTGGGCAGTGTGACGTGAAAATGGCTGTGCAGCCCTTCGGACATTCTGACGATCACGTCCACTAATGTTAAGATGAACCTCTGATATGTGATGATGGATCGAAAGATTGCCTTTCTGATGTCAAAGAAGATCTTCTTTAACAATTTTTCTAATCAGAATACCATCATCCAAAGTGATTCCGCCATTAAGAAAAGATTTCTTAATCATTTAAGTAAATGTGGAACATCAAAAATAACCCAGACTTTTCTTCTATCATCAACAGGGTTTGAAAAAAAATGTCTTGGATGTAGACACACAAATTTGCTTCCACACATTCATATTTTTTAGTCCCATGTCACACTAACAGCTACGATATAGATTCCTGTTTCAACTTCTTTTATGACATTCTGCAACAAATCACTGGACATTGCAACATCAAAGTCATAATACCCTGGCTGCTTCCACTTTGAAAACAAGCTGCGAACTGTGACGACTTGGACATTGTTGTGTGGTCCGAGTACTGCATCGTCAGACGAATCGTAAGTCACACGACCGTCAGTGCTCATCTCGTCGAAGCATAGGACACCAATGGCCTCTAATGATGTGAACATTTCTGACCTACTTTTAATTAACTCCAAAACTTATTTCAAAATACCTGGTTGGCACTTGAACTGTTTCGTACATGTCTGTTGACCTGCAGGGTAAAGGATAATTCTTCCTTCTCAGATATGCATATGCTTTAGGAGATAAAGCTCTTAATGTAAGAGCATTTGCAATGTCCTCTGAGCACCACCTTACTTGCTTCCTCTTCTTTAACAGACAGCGAATCTGTCCTTGTGTGAAACACTGGGAAAATGTGTTTCTCACATCCGAACATATACATTTGTGCTTCTTAGTGTGCGACACATTACGTTGATGCAGTTTGCTTTATAATTTCTTTCATGGACTTAATTCTTTATCCCAGTCGAATATTTTTAATCTTCAAAGTAACAAATTCTCTCTTCAGTTCTTGAATTTCCTGGTCTTTAACTGAAATTAGCGGGTCAGTAAAAATCTCTATGTTTCTGGATTTGTCCAGCTTACTTTTCTTTGCAGATAAAATTTTCAACGTTGAGAGAGCTCTATTTTACTGTTCTAGTGTTACAGCGACGTTCTCTCTCTGTTAGAACGCTACCGGTAATATTCGCGGTGCTAGGACCTGCCAGTTTGGTATTTTTTTAGACAGAACACATTATCCTGTAGCAATTTCTGTGTAGGTAAACCTAACAATTCATTCTGCGCGTCTAGTTTGTGATCGCTTTCACAAAACGCCTTCAGTCCTACATCCGCTATTACTACATTCAGCAACGTATTTGAAGACATAATTCCAAAAACCAAGCTGCAAGATTCATGAAACAAACTCCTTTCCAACTGAACACTCGGCAGGACAAGACATACACACAAACTAACATGTAACACGAACTCACATGCACGCTTTCAATAGAAACAGTGAGCGACACCATAGTAAACAAACTGTAGTAGCTGCCAGGTGACGTCACTGCTAGAGATTCATCATGGCCGTGGAAAGAGTGGGTGGCCGCATTTGCACTACACTCTGGCGCACTGGGCGCTCGACTATCGATAGTACATACCACGACCTGCGTGAATGAAAGATATATTGTCCTCAATACATAAGGGGCGGTTGTCCGCTTACAGGTTGCTGCAGTTTTCCCATTCTTCCGATAGGTATACAAATGCTTGACCCGTTATCTCGGCAATCAATAGGACCTGAAATATGACTCCATGAAAAATTGCCTTGTTGTGCAGCATTTTGGAATATAATGACACCGTACACTGTCATGCCAGTAATATCCTTGTTTCAACCCTGATCAATCCGTGTCTGAGTAACTAATTATACTAACAGTATTCCGTTATAGAGTCGGGCAAATAACTGACGTGCACTCTGAAGTGTGTGATGAGGTCTTCAAAAGAGGTATACATTTTGTATCCTAAATGTTTTCTATAGAGGTCAAAGTACCCAGAATATGCGACACTCACCTTAGCTCCTTGGCAGTATTCCTCTGCTTTGCAGCAACTCCATAAAAAATAGTTGAGCGTGAACTGATGCTCCTGTTGGAAAGGAAATTATTAGTTTGATGATATTCAATACGTGGAGTAGTTCTGAGGTTTGGTAGTTCTTAATATAAATAGTTGGTATGAAGTGTTAACTTGAAGTGGAGACGTGTGGTCATTAACGTGCGGTGAACCAGCTTTATTGCCGTGCCCACGCACTATGTTTAAGGGAGAGGCTTGGTGACAGAATGACTAGAGCAGTTTTGGTCGTGACACATTTATTCTTCGGTAGACTTACACTAAGTTACAAATGCAATGCATCATTAACATTCGTCCGTACAGGCGTGTTGCCCTAGCGGTACAGCTCGATCACAGATCCTGGAGGGGATACACTCCAGTAATGAGCTGTGGTGCGACCACGTGGTCCGAACGAGACAAAGGCCACATTGCTGAATGTCCAGCTCCTGGCGCAAGCGGAAGCGCCGTGGTCCGCGGAAGGGAGGAAGGCACTGTCAAACAGAAGGGTGCACTCCACGAAATGAGCGACTGCGTTTCAGACTTCGCGTATGCGTTTGCGGGGGAGTCAGCGACGGCGAAGTCGGTGGAGCTGAGACGTGTGTCGCATTGCGTTGACCAGCTCGCAATGTCTACTTGCTTTGTTCCGTGCGTCTGGTGTGCGACGCACCATTGCCAAAATTCGGTGTAGCAGTAAAGCTGCACTCGTGAATGCCGGGCATCGCTTACTTGTGTCGGCTGTGCTGTAGTTCATCCCTTCGTGCATTTGAATGGTGCGGCCGCCACACAGATCCCCCTTGGAGAGCGGAGCTCCGTAGCTGCTAAAACCTGGCAATCTTTCTGTGGTGCGCGTGTGTTTTAAGTTCGCGCGCTGCATGATGACAGTGCGGCAGCATTGGCGGTCAGCGTTGGAAGGGCGGCGGCCTATGACGTCAGCGCACCAGACCGGCGAGCTTGCGGTCTGCGTGTCCTTGCGCGGTCGGCTAGTGACAGCGACGTGAAGCACTGGCTACAACTGTCCGTACCATGTATGACGACTCGAAGGCACTGACATCTTAATAATAACGCCGACCATCCACAAGAGCTATTTACATTGTTCAGAGTGGCAAGTCCAAGTGTTCATACGTTACAACGTTCCACAAGTTCACCGAGTGACTCAATCGCGGGAACACAGCGCAGCATTCGAACCGACCTCGACGCCCGACACAACGGAGGTCCGGAGAATATGCGCGAGTGTGGTACCATTGGGACTCGAACGCGGGTCCAGGAGCCGCGACGGATAAGCTGGGCTGTGTGTAGTGAGATGTGCAGAGCTCGACAGCGACGCGAATACGTTGAACTGACGTGGATGCCGAACCGGCCTCAACGCCAGTGGCGGCGGAGGCAGAGGGATGTGAACGTGGGTCCAGGAGCTGTGACGGACACGGGAGGTGCCGTCCGGGGCTCGACTGGAGGTACCAGCCGAGGGCGCGGGCAGCTGGAGCCTGTTCTCTACATTGGACAGTGGGTCGTGAACGCCGGATTCTGATGGCGTTCGGCGGATTGGGCGCGTTTTTGCTGCTTTGGGTGGAGCGGCACGTTGGTAACACAGCACGGCCGTTTGAATTGGGCACGGTGGTCAGCACGGGTGACGTAGTCTGCTGGCTGCTGTGGTGGGGACGACCGGTTCGCCTGTGGTGGGCGTGTTCCGGGCGGCCATGCCGGCTGCCTGGGCGGGGTGGTGGGAGGCGGACATGGTGACGCGATGACAGGAGGTTGCAGCTGTGCGTCACCGGCAGCTATGGGTGCGCGCTCTGTCTGACCGCTGGCAGAGGGAGTGTCGTCTGTAACCAGATCTTCCGCCGGGTGAAGAAATGCATGGCTGCTGGCGCAGGCAAGATGTAAGCTGGCTTGACACTGCAGACGGCTTCCCGTTGCACTCGATGACCAGCGTTTTGTCTCCTCGGGCGATTACGCGATGTGGTCCGCTGTAGGGCGCCTGGAGAGGTGGCTGTACTGCGTCCGTACGCAACATGACGTGTGTGCAGGTCGGCGTGCACGAATACCTTCCCGGTGCCGTGCCTCGTCGGTGCGTGCACTCGGAGGCCGGCCATGTGAGTGCGCAGACGTTCTGCCAGAGTGGGTGCCGCGGCGTCGTGTGGGAGTGGTACTTCCTCGACGAAATCATCCGGAATTGTCAGAGGCTCTCCGTATACAAGGTCGGCAGGTGACGCATCAATCTCCTCCTTCGGCATTACTCGCAGGCCGAGCAGCACCAGTAGGAGTGCCTCTGGCCACGAGGTGTCATGGCAGGGTAGGTCAACTTTCACAGTCCTGTGGAACCGTTTGACCATGCCATTCGACGCTGGATGGTAGCTCGTTGTCCTGTGTAACCGGATGCCACACAGTCTGCACAGTCGAACCAGTGGCACAGTCAGTTTTCACGTGACTGGGACATCCGAAGGGTACCACCCAGGTGTCGACGAATGCGGTGGCTACGGTCTCGGCAGTGATGTCCACGACGGGCGTTGCTTTCGGCCAGCGAGTGATGTGGACCACCAGTTAGCAGATACCGCTTGCCTTGAGAGAGAGGAAGCGGGCTGACGAGGTCCATGTGCACGAGCGCAAATCGGCGTCTCGCATCAGGGAAGGTGCGCACGGGTGCGTGGGTGTGCCTCCCGACTTTGGCGCACTGACGTGCCGTGCAAGTGCACGCCCATTCGCGGCAGTCCTTCCCAAGCCCGGGCCAGACGAAACGCGCAGCCACGAACGCTGCAGTGGTGTAGATGCCGGGGTGTGACAGTCCGTGGACGCGGTCAAAGGCACTGCGCCGGAATTTCTCCAGAAGGAATGATCGGTGCGTGCCGGCTGAGATGTCACACCAATTCTTCCGTGCAGAGCAGGGGACAGGCACCAGCTCCAGTTGCAGGCCGCTGGAAGTGCCATGGCGGAAGCAGTGCAGTTCTTCATCACTCTCCTGTACTTGGGCGACATCCTCAAAGTTGACACGGGGTGAGACGACGGCTCACACTCGGGACAAACACTCGGCGACGATATTGTCTATCCCTGAAATGTGTCGGATGTCTGTCGTGAATTGCGACATGTACTCCAATTGCTGGAGTTGTGAACACTTAGTGTGGTTGTTCTGGAAAGTGTGGGTAATCGGTTTGTGGTTGGTGAAAATTACGTATTGTCGGGCTCCTATGGACGGTCGGAAGTATTTCATTGCCGCATACACCACAAGCAACTCTCAGACATAAGAGCTCCAAGAGCGTTGCGATTCGAACAGCTTTTTAGAGAAAAAACCGAGATGCTGGCAGCTCCCGCTGACGCACTGTTGCAGCGCCGTACCCATGGCAGCCTGGCTGGCGTCCACGACTACAGCCAAGTCCGCATCATGTACTGGGTGCGCGAGCAGCGTCGCTTCTGCTATATTTTGTTTTGAGTCTGTGAAGCTCTGCTCCATTGCGTCCGTCCAATTCACAGGAGTCTTTCCCTTTGAGAAAGGACCGTGTAACGCCCAGTCAATAGCTCTTGCACGGCGGCAGCATTGGGCAATTGTCGACGATAGAAGTTCAACATGCCGAGGTAACGGCGTAATTCTTTGCGTGTCTGCAGACGCGGCATGTTCAGTATCGCTTGCACTTTCTCCGGTAGTGGCGTCGATCTGGTGGGGGTAATTAAGTGGCCAAAGAACTCGATTTCCGTCACACTGAATTCACATTTCACTGGATTAATAACGATGCCGGCGTCACTCAGGCGCTGAAAGACGGTCGTTAGGTGGCAGCGGTGGAGCTCGGGCGACTTGGAATACGCCAGGACGTCGTCGAGGTACGCGAAACAAAATGGCAAGCCTCGCAAGACACCGCCCAGGAACTGCAGCCAATTCTGGGCAGCATTCCGAAGACCGAAAGTCATAAACAGGGTTTGGAAAAGTCCAAAGGGCGTTACAATAGCTGTTTTTTTAATGTCTTCAGGCACCACCGGAATTTGGGTGTACGCCTTTGCACAATCTATCTTACTGAACACACCACGCAGCCTGCCAAAGGATAACTGAAGTCTTGCAGGTGTGGGACTGGATATCGGTCCGTCACCGTTCGCGAATTAAGGGTGCGATAGTCTCCACGGGGGTGCCACGAATTGTCTTTTTTGGGTAATAAGTGTAACGCTGATGACCATGGGCTGCTCGATGGTCGAACGAAGCCTTGCCGCAGCATGGCATCGAATACTGCCTTTGCTGCTGCAAGTCCATCGGGCGCGAGTCGACATGGGCGACACAATGTGGGGGATCTGTTTGTTGTTATTATGTGGTCCACCGTCGGTGTTTAATGTCTCTCAGTGCGCCGGCTAGGCGGGTGCGGTCGAGGAATTTTTCAAGGACGTCAGCGTAAGGTCCGGGGCAGTTCACAGGTTTAACACTGTAGAATGTGACCTGCCGTCGCTGTCCCGCTATCTTTAAATTAGTTGTCACGTCAATGAGCTGGCCGTTTGAGATGTCAGCTAGCAGCCCGTAGTGGCAGAGAAAGGCCGCGCCCAGAATCGGGTCTTTAACGTCAGGCACAGTAAAAGTCCACGAGAATGTGCAGTGTAGAGCTAGATCTAAATCTCGGCTGTGTGTGCCGTAAGTTTTAACAGCTGAATTGTTCACCGCTGTGAGGGAGAGTGCCTCGACCCGCCTGCGTTCTCGTAACATAGAACGGGGGAATATCGAAAGGTCCGAACCCTTGTTGACAAGGTACCTCATGCCCACACCCCGTTTCGTGACAAACAGACGCTTCGATATCACACTGCAGCCAGGTGCGCCTAAGCCCGGTCGCAGGTGGCGTTTGTGTGCGAGCAAGGGGCACAACACCTGGTTCCTTCGTTGCCGAAACGGGCGTGGTGCCAGCAGTAGCCGCTTTGTGCCTGCTCTGACGTCTGTGGGGTACCATTGGAGCGGCTGTTGCTGTGTTGCCGGCTGCGCAAGCCGCGCCGTCAGTATCCTGCTCTGCTGCTGTGCTGCCCTCTTGCTGTGAGCGCGCCAACCGGTCGACTTTTCGAGAGAGCTGCCACCTGTGCGGCCAAGTTTTGCACTAGCTGGTGCAAGTTGGCGTCCGATGTGGCTGTGGGAGGCGCGTGCCACCACGGAGGTGGGGGGATGGTGTCGTAAGCTGCCGCGGCCGTGGTGCTAGGCACCGTTGTCAGTGCATCGTGCACCCGGTCGGTCAAGTTAGCGACGGCGTCCAGCTGCATCTCCGTCAGTGCTGCTATCACTGCGCACCCAGATAGTGCGTAACAGAGAGTCTGGCACCATGTCGGACTGCGCGAGGCTCCGCAAGTGGCGCAGGAACTGTGAGGGCTTCCGGTCGCCGCATTCCTCTTGCCGCAGCAGTTGGTGCACTCGTTGTTCCTCGTATGATGAGGTCCGCCGGATCAGCTCCTTCTCGAGTCGTTTTTAGGATGACTGCGTTGGTGGGGCAGGATTGTATCCCGCACTTCGGGCGCGTAGTTCCGATCGAGCTGGTTCACTATGCGTCTCAATTTTGCCAGGTCGCAGGTTATGTGGTTGCTCATAAAGACCGCCTCCACTTGGCTGAACCACATTACAGGGTCGCGGGACCAAAAGGGAGGCAGTCTGATCAACACCTGTCCAGTGCTTGTGGGTGCTCCGGCGATTGTAGGAGGTGTCGGTGTGGCGGGGATTTGTGCGCCAAAGTTGTCCCGAGGTGTCTGTGGCTGTGCGGCGTCCGCGTGTGTAGCCCGTGCTTGTAGCTCACTCTCCAGTCCCTTGTTGTGTGCGAGCAGGTCTTCAACGGTCTTTTGCAACTCTTCTAATGTCGCCATCTTAGCTTAGAGTTGAGTCCTCGCACAAGGGGTAAGCACACAATGAAAATAACAGGACAAAGTAAAACACAATAAAATAACACTAGACTGTTCGGAACGAAACACACGCACATAAACAATACAAAAAAAGTATGTTAAAAAAAATCTATGTAGCACTGTTTGGGCACGGGCGTGTACGCGCCAGCCTACTCGCGGTTCCACGTCACTCGTACCGACGAACGTTCGTCACCACGTGTTTTTAGCCTTGGATCACGTCGGGGTCACCAGTGAAGCAGAGACGTGTGGTATCACCGCTTACGGTCATTAACGTGCGGTGAACCGGCTTTATTGCCGTGCCCACGCACTATGTTCAATGGAGAGGGTTGGTGACTGAATGACTAGAGCAGTTTCGGTCGTGACACATTTATTCTTCGGAAGACTTACACTAAGTTACAAATGCAATGCATCATTAACGTTAGTCCGTACAGGCGTGTTGCCCTAGCGGTACGGCTCGATCACAGATCCCGGAGGGTATCCACTCCAGTGATGAGCCGTGGCGCGACCGCGTGGACCGAGCGAGACAAAGGCAGCATCGCCGAATGTCCAGCTCCTGGCGCGAGCGGAAGCACCGCGATGTCCGCGGAAGGGAGGAAGGCACTGTCAAACGGAAGGGTGCTCTCCGCGAAACGAGCGACTGCGTTTCAGACTGCGCGTACGCGTTTGCAGGGGTGTCGCGTTGACTCGACGCACGTGGTCAGCGACGGCGAAGTCGGTGGAGCGGGGACCTGTGTCGTGTGTCCGGTGCGTGACGCACCGTTGCCAAAATTCGGCGTAGCGGTATAGCTGCACTCGCGAATGCCAAGCGTCACTTACTTGTGTCGGCTGTGCCGTGGTTCAACCCTTCGCGCGTTTGAACGGTGCGGCCGCCACAAACTTATCCTGACTTTTAAGGTCTAGAGGTATCAACATTAAATACACAGTGTGACAAAATAAGTGAAGCACCTGCAAAGGGAAGAGGAAACGGAATGAATCTTCACAGGTTTAAGAGGTATGTGATGTTCTTTTCAGTAATTACAGAATCGAGCCAAATTTACAACGAACTTAGCGTTACGAATCCTCTAACCAGGACGACGTAGGACTCACTCTGGCTTGAACACGTGCACTGTTCCTGTTGCGAAAGGTGTTGTAAATCCATTGTATTGTCTTCTGTTGGAACTGGTCGATTGAGATCCTGAATACTGGTAGCAGTTCGTAGTGATAAGTGTCAATTGTGAAGAGCAGTGTCCTGTTGATAAATGTCACCAAGATATCACGTCAGTGGCTGTTATGAGAATGCATTATGCACATTACAGTAGAGTCTCTGCAGTCCGACACATATGGAACCGGGATATGTCGGATCGTAGAAATTGTCAAGTTACTGGATGTTTCAGTGAAAAATACTGTTTCCTTTTAATATTAAAACATTTGACTCACAAAACAAAAATACTATGATAAACTCAGGTCATATGTTAATTACTTCATGTACATACTTATAGCAAAAAACGTATTAATTGAAAAAAAATAATTTAATTGCTAATATGTTAATCGTTTTTATGTTCATCATCATCATCAGTCTGCATCTTCTGCGATATGAAGCCTTGAACCTCCTTTTTTTCTGAGATCAAAGAGATTTTCAAAGCTTTTTCTTGAAGTGCGTCAAAACAATACCCCATGTATGCAGCAGTCTGATACTAAACCCACAACATTTTCGTATTTAATGCTGTAGTCTTTTAGGGTATCCACTATGGTCTGGGCACAAGTACTTCTGTTAGCAACATCTAAAAAGTTGCATGAAGCCAGATACAGTTTCTGTTCGGACATTGAGGTCATTGTCCGAAATAAAACCGCAAATACGCACCTTCCATTTTTGTCACTCGTTTCGTCAGCGATAATCACAATAGGTACATCCTTCACAGAATCTCTGATTTCTTCTTTCATTTCGCCGCTGCACTTACTGACATATTCTCGTCGAAGTCTATCTGAACTTGGTATGTAACCAGCACCGGGTACATATTTGTTGAAAAAACACCTAACTCCAACGTTATCTAATTTTGTAAATGGTATGTTGGCTGTTAAACACAACGGCCGGATCCACACACTGCGGCCAACAAACGTTGGTGCCAAAGCGTTGGAGTAGAATCCAACTCGCGCATGCACAGAAGCAACAGTCAGATCTCGACTGAAGTAGGCTATCTCAAACAAACCTAATGTAAACATACAACCGATTTTGAAGCGTATCAGATTGTGAGGTTAAGTCATATTTTTAAAAATTTTCAGTTAATGTGTACGGAGAGACGTTTTGTGCATTTCAGGAGAAGTAGGAAATTAGACTGAGTGTGAAATTGTCTTCTTCTACTTTTTAATTGCAGTAATTAGAACAGCTGATATCCAGACGTTATTTGTGTAAATCGGTCGAGCAAAATCGCTAAAACAAGGAAACGAAATTCTGTTTTTGTCTTACGGAAAATATTGTGATTTTAATAGTTTTCGCAAAAATATGCTAATTGTAATGAATTTGGCAGAAATCTGCAAATTTTAATAAATTTCGCTGAAATGCGTCGATTTCGCATTTTATCGCACATTTATAGCTTAAACGAATTTCACCTAGCTCTAGCCCACGTGGCACTTGTTAAAAGTGCGCACAACATTGCTATGTCGTACAGTCTCTACTGGCAAAGCTTCCAATTATTCTTCATTGCCATATGTAGTTAACACATCTTGGATAATCTTGTGATCACTCGTCGGCTGACGATTTTTGTCTTTGTTGCCAAATAACCAATCATTTACATGGCTAAGAACCGCTTGAATAGATATTGTCAATTGTCTCTTGGAACTTCATCATTTCCTCGTTGTTAATACGTTCAATATCTTCCCCAATCCTTCTTTAAAACATTTTTTGTACTCATTTCATAAAGCAAGATCTGGTCACAGTTTTGCCCCACGCAGATACCAATACTTTACTCGAAACACTTTCCCAAGCCTAAGCAAGGCTATAAACAGTGTCGTCAACAATTATTTCTTTTAATGATTGTATAATAGTTTTCTCTGTCATGGTGTATACGCAGACACAAAAGAAAATTCCCGAATTTTTCCCAGGTGTCCCAGTTATAAATACACTTTTTTCCGGATGAAAGTACGCTATCGCCTTGGTGAAAGTACTTTGTTCGGAATTGATTGACAATATAATTTCCATTGGAGCTGTAAAACTTATCAATCCTTTGAATGGTGATAGGTTTAATTAATTTTTGGAATTTTTCCGAGGGTGTGGTTAGGCAGGATCCTAGGAACACAACATGAATTGCAGCAGGTGAATATTTCCGAAAAGCGCGATTATAAATTGCATTACTGTGCACAGAAAATTTTGTGAGTTACCTGGTTTAATATATGCTGCTTCGAGCTTGCTCACTTTACTTTACTTTACAGAGGACCGCGTGCTGCTACAAGGTTCCTCCTCCACTGGGTTCTGTTTTGTGCCTCTCTTAAAACGCTCTTCTAGACATGCTGGTTCTTCGCTCCAACAATCGATAAATCCGGAGCCTTGTCATTCTGTGTACATAAGTGCTGTAATCGCATGGTACTTTTCGCTCATAATCTGAATATATATATATATATATATATATATATATATATATATACATAATTTTGTTTTTGATGTTCCGCAGGCGTTTCCTACGGTTACATCAGTTGCCATGATATTGGGTAGTGTTATATTGTGATGTGACTTAAGATGTCTTCTAACTTCTTCAAACAATTCGTCATCTTTTGAGATCACACTCGCAATAATCGCAACCTGGTGCGTACGTTTTCTTATATCACTAACCAGGTGCGAGGATGTCTTACGTAGGTCTGGCTCCTCAAGGACTGCTCTGACTTCAGTCAAACTTGGAGATGTATCTAGTGACATTTCTTCTGCCAACTCTAGTACACACTGGCCGTCTGGTAATTCTGCATCCTTAATGCATCAGCTGAATACCAGGGCTCACTCATCAATTACTCCTCTTCTTGATTCCTCTCTCTATATCTTCTATCATTTGTTTTTGTAACTATTCCGGAACCTTGATCGTCTCATACAGATATCTAGCCAAGATCTCTGCATATCCTGTTCTTAAAATCGGAGACCTCGGACTATAGACAATATTATCCAAATATGTAAGGGTCCCGTCAGTTGCTTTCTTCAGGTGTGACTCATACTGAATTCTCAAACATCTTACTCTAAAACAATTTGTCATCACATATTCATGTAGTCTGACACTCAATTCACACATTTCAACAAAATCATAATTGAGAGGAAAGTCATCTTCCCATTTGTACACAGGATCTCCCTCATCATTTGTTACCCCAGGAACTTCAAAACCATTCCTCTTCTTCTTCTTGGGTAAACAATAGTGACCGTGCTGTGACATGTAGTACACGTCACAGAACCCGCACCATTCGAGTTGTCTGCCACATCTGGGCTTTTCTTCATCACTAAGTGTCACATCCAGGTCCTCGTCAATTTCGTGGCTTACTGCTCGAAGCAGTGACTCAACAATTGAATGGAATCTTTCTAACTTCAAACATTCGCGTATCATCTTAATTCCACAATCTTTAGGTTGAAGAGATGCTGCGCACAATAATTGATAACTTCTGTACCTTTGCAGTTCTTCAACAACTTTCTTAACTCCTTCTTTAACTTCCTTAGAAGACAAACGTGTAGTTGCTTGAGATTTTACCATGTCTTCTAACCTCTTCTTCTCACTCTTCACGACCTCTCTCACGACTCGTGTGTACTGCTTGTAGACGACGCACTTTAACGCCATGCTAAAGTTGTACTCTTAACTCCTCCTAACACAATGAGCCTCTGCTCTGGTACCCTAACATCATTAGAGAAACGCAAGTCAATGCAGTTAGAACTACACGACAAGCGTCTCATATTAAATAATAATTTTGAAGGATAATTATACTTTTGCCATCATTAGTGTATAATTTTTAATTTATGAAAGAACTAAAACAAAAATATGAAGAGCTAACCTTGACAATTGGTCTTCTGTAGCATGTGTTACCCTTTAAGATATATCAAACACAGATGCACCAGTAAACTTTTAAATAATGGCGTAAATGGCTGGCTTTCTGGACTCAAAATTTTTCTAAGTGGCTGGTTCTTGCAGTGTTTAGAATGAGAATCAAACGCTCCGTGATTTAAGAAAATCATAGAACATTCTCACATGCAACTCACTTTGCGTAAACGGAAATTCCCTTTGAAAGTAACACTTCTCAAACCACCATTCGCAATATTTTCCTGCAACCTGTTAGAAATGTAAACAGTTGGGACATTGCACTCATTGAAAGCAGATTTTTATTACGAAGTATTGCATAGTCTTTAACACATTTTGCTGTCGGCAGACGCTAGTGTGTGCATGTGCACTAGGTTGGGCTAAACTGCGGCTTTCCGATATCAGTGATTTCTGCGAATGCTACTTTTCGGTAACTGCGATTTGTCACTGTTAACGAATTCACAACTTGTATCCTTCTGCTATTTCTGCAACTTATACAATTATTGCTACTCCTGCGACTTAAGCGATTTCTGTGACTTCCGTGATTTATCATTGTAGATGTTACACAGTCATTAGTTGCAAGTAAGAAATGAACTGTGTCAATGCAATCGAGAATCATGTTCTCGCATGTATAGGCAATTATTTGTCAGGGCCGACGAAATTTCATCGCAACAGAACAGCCAGTATTAAGTACATATTACCTCTATTCTTCCTTTGTCTTTAGTTTTATATTAACAGAATAAGTGTGAAAATATTGATAATGTGATGTTGAGAATGATAACACAAATTACCATACAGTACCATATAGTTTGTGGGAATGTGATGGGTTACTATCCCGAAATCAAACACTTCGATACAGATATATATTTAAGTACAAGCATCTACATGTGTATATACAAGAAGTCACATAAACACACTGAATCATCTCAAATTTTTCGTCCAAAGAACTTGTGAGCAGAGAGAGTCCTCATCTGCGGGTCAATGTTTATATCGACACCACAGCTCCCCTTTCCCCGCATTACAAAGTACTTGTTATTAGTCCGGGGAGGGGGGGGGGGTGCAGTGTAGTGTCTCTGTAGTCTCTGGGGTCTGGTAGCTGGACGATTGGTACCTCCATATCGTCCGGCGATAAAGTCAGTGGTGGAACATGAAGTGATAGGTCCATAACAAAGTCCTGTACACGGCACGGTCGGGCGAGGCGATGGCCGGCTCGAGAGATAGCCAGTGGGCCGAAGTGTGGAAAAGAAACGAAGTGCGGAAAGACGATTAAAATCTCGCAGAGTGTAGGGATGAAGGTGCATAGAAGGGTGGGGTCACAGTGTTGAGGGAGGGCAAAACCCGACGTCCAAGTGCTCGTCTCATAACGGAGGGTATGGGTCCACCAGAAGGACGAGGACGTGGCCATTATCTACTACCAGCGAGACGCCTTCCATGCAGTGTGCCGGAACTGAGGCATGAAACACGATCGTTGGAGGGTCGACCTCAGTGTGGGTGGTCTGTTTTGGAAAATCCGCGAACAGAGAGTAACTTCAACTGTCTGGAAATCCAGCAAAAGGAGAGTCGCTAGGGCTGGACATCGGTGAGGGACGATACGCCTGATTGACATGTGTTGTACCATTCGATGAATCCGAAGCGTGGTGCTGGCCTTGGTTGTCAGTCGTGTCATGAGAGCCTGATGCCAGAGAATCGGAATCCACAAATGCACATTTGACCCAATGCAGTGAAACTGTCTGTGGAGTGTCCTTGACAAGAATGTCTCATGTTGAATCCCCATGTTGCAGAACCTTGAGGGGCCCAGGTAGGGGGGGGGGGGGCTATAAAGGTTGGCATATGGTGTCCTCCCGTTATGATGTGGGAACAATATTGGACAGAAGGGTGGATAGAGGTGCATGTGCTTGAAATGCATACACAAGTGGCGGATGAATCTGGGAGGGGGGTGGGGGGTGAGGAATCCTCCTGAGCCGTGCGCTGGACTAGTTCGTCTGGCAGTACGGGGTTCTCCCCATAAACCACCTCTGCAATGGTGCCCTAGATGTCTGGTTTGTGCGTTCATCTCGCCCTATAAGGACCCAATGTAAAGCCTCCAAGTCCATGAGGAAAGTGTTGTGTGGAGAAGTCATGGCGACAATCACTTGTAGCACAATCAACTCGTGTGAGAGACACGGAATGTACTTGAAATTCGTAACGAGGTCACCACTGTGGGAATGTGATGGGTTACTATCCCGAAATCAAGCACTTCCACTTTATATTTCGATACAGATGTATATTTAAGTACAAGCTTCTACATGTGTATAAACAGGAAGTCACACAAACAGACTGAATCATCTCAAACCTTTCGTTCACAGAACTTGCGAGCAGAGAAAGCATCCTGTTTGCGGGTCGGCACCACAAGTTCATGTTTAGAATACAGATTCTAACTACGTTGTTACGTTCACAAGTAGCTGAATCACATTGTCAGGCACTCGATGAAGTGATAATTCAAAATATCAGTGATTGCAGAACTGGAAAAGTTGCCACTGCGTCTTTACACCATCTTCCTTTGAAGTAAGGTTAGTTTCTAAGTTTGTGAATGAACCTAGGGGCATCGTTTATGCGAAGTGTGAAGCTTCTGCCGAGGACATAGCAGCCGACTGGCTTCTTCACCGGCGAGCCATACGGGTGACTTTCCGTGGCTCGAAACACAGCACCCCACGATGTGGTTCCCATTGCAGTTCCTGCACCTCAGACGGTGTGTCCTCGGGTGTAGGGACTGTGCGACTGCGTGGCCTCCGTGCACTTGACGCGTGACTTGGGGGAGAAACAGTGGCAAGCCACATATCCCACGCTTCGACATCTGAAACACGTTGCGAGCCTCGTATCCCACCCTTTGGCACCTGCAACACTTGACTAGAACGTCGTTTCTGCTTCAGAGAATCTGCGGTGACCGACGTCTTGGCCACGGTGTCACTTGGTAGCATTTCCAGTTAACCACGTAGTCCTGTGTGATGACAAGCATTGACGGTGACTCTCGGTGTCTCGTGCAATTTGACAAGCCTCCTACTTTTTTAACGTGTCCAGAGTGCGCAGAAACGTGATCTTCAACAGCTGTTCTGGAATGGTGGCCTATATGAGGCACAGCACAGACATCTCTTCCCTCTCACTCGTCACCTTCCTGAGCTGCACGTGAAGCAGCGTCTTTTTCCGTGGATTTGGTGGTGTAGGTAGCTGTCATCCACCAGTGGAGTTGCTGCGAGAAGCGTCTGTAGTCGTCTTTGACCTCGAGACAATTGGTGGTGGTTTGCGATCGATGTTGCGTGGCAATAGCTGG
Organism: Schistocerca nitens; assembly: GCF_023898315.1. Lineage (NCBI taxonomy): Eukaryota > Metazoa > Arthropoda > Insecta > Orthoptera > Acrididae > Schistocerca > Schistocerca nitens. The sequence continues at coordinate 139,010,652 of NC_064624.1, forward strand.
TTTTTTCAGTATCGGGTTGCTCTATGTCTGCTGCTATGGCGAACGTCTTCTGTTATTCCTCCAGCAGTTGGAATTGGTTTGAGATAGGTGTCACGGTGTTGGTGCAGTTTTGGCTGCACGTTTTTTCTTCTTTGCCAGCTCCTGCCGTACACCACCCTTGTCGTTTGTCGTGGTTTGAGACTGTGCAGTGATTGTGTGACTCACCGCACTTTTGTCTGCAGCCACCCTTTTCTTGCCACCTGTGGTGGCGACTGCTAAGGCTCCCTGCTTAGTCGAGCTGTCACCCGACGGGCGTGCTGGAACGGTTGTGGAGTGGCTTCTCAGTTTGTTGTCTAGATGGGAAAACTCCACCTGTGCCCCTCCCTTCTTCGTACTTCCTCCGGTATGCCAGAGTAGGGCAAGCCCCTTCATTGTAATCATTGTCAGAGCTGTTCCGTGTCCGTATCCGGTGTCAGAAGCAGCATCTCGGTCTCTTTAAGTGGCGTTTGTACGGTGTCGATGGCAGTGTGAGCTACACCAAACGACAATCTGCCACACCCTTCACTTCGTTGTGCGCCACTAGAAACCCGTGCGACTCCTGAATCGGATCGAGGGGGATCGCACTCTGGAGAGGTCCACACCCCATTGCGTGTGCTACCCTCGCCGCCTCCTGTCGCGTACTCGGCAGGAGCTGTGCCGGCAGTCGTACGTGAATCACCGGACTCCACCGTACCTCGTGCGTATGACTGCTGATTTTCGGTAGGAGGCGACAAAGTCACTAACTGCGAAGGAAACCTAGTTTTCGTGCAGGTTTCTCAGGGAATTCTGATTATCTGACCATACATCAGTAGGCGGGTGTAGTTGTTTGAATGGTACTCCACACCAGGCACGTGCGATCTGGGTCTGGGGCAGATTGCTTCCATAATGTCAGAGCAAATGCTTTAGACATCTGGTTAAATGTTTTTTATATCAGACTTTGATCACAGTCCTTCGACGACCTACATCTACGTCTACATCCGTACTCCGCAAACCACCTGACAGTGTGTGGCGGAGGGTACTTTGAGTACCTCTATCGGTTCTCCCTTCTATTCCAGTCTCGTATTGTTTGTGGGAAGAAAGATCATCAGTATGCCTCTGTGTGGGGTCTAATCGCTCTGATTTTTATCGTCACGGTCTCTTCGTGAGATATACATAGGAGGGAGCAATATACCGCTTGACTCCTCGGTGAAGGTATGTTCTCGAAACTTCAACAAAAGCCCGTACCGAGCTACTGAGCCTCTCTCCTGCAGAGTCTTCCACTGGAGTTTATCTATCATCTCCGTAACGCTTTCGCGATTACTAAATGATCCTGTAACGAAGCGCGCTGCTCTCTGTTGGATCTTCTCTACCTCTTCTATCCACCCTATCTGGGTACGGGTCCCACACTGGTGAGCAGTATTCGATCAGTGGGCGAACAGGTGTACTGTAACCTACTTCCTCTGTTTTCGGATTGCATTTCCTTAGGATTCTTCCAATGAATCTCAGTCTGGCATCTGCTTTACCGACGATCAACTTTATATAACCATTCCATTTTAAATCACTGCTAATGCCTACTGCCAGATAATTTATGGAATTAACTGCTTCCAGTTGCTGACCTGCTATATTGTAGCTAATTGATGAAGGATCTTTCTTTCTGTGTATTCGCAGCACATTACACTTGTCTACATCGAGATTCAGTTGCCATTTCCTGCACCGTGCGTCAATTCGTTGCAGATCCTCCTGTATTTCAGTACAATGACCGGTTTCAGTCAGTAATGACCATCTTCAAGTCTGTTCTACACCACGTCCTAATGTGATAAAGCCGTAATGGCATCGTCAAAACATATAAATACACTCAGCAACGCATTGTTACATAGAACTAAAATATGGTGTAACACAGCCCACATCGTCCACACAGTCATGTTGCAACTGGCGTTACTGTACAAAACATACTGAAGTCAGTCAAAAAAAACATTTGACGGTGCCTAGATCACTGTTTGTATTCGTGACTATGTCGCAGCTTGTGAAGCGTCTGGTTAATACTGCAGATTCATGCAGCATGCCTTAACGCTTTCAACACTGCATTCTTCCCACCTAGTACTCAGCTGTGAACTGGCATATTTATGGGATCTTTGAAAACAAATTGCAAAATGCAGAAATGTGTTAGGACTATGATTCTTGCATCATCTAATAGGGAAAAGTATGTTAGACTAACATGATTTTGTGAGTATACAATACAATACAAAGCGCGTAACTAGAAGAAAAAACCTATAAGAATCATGAAAAAGAAAAGTTTAACAATTACTACTCATTCTATATTCACAAAAATAGTACAAGGTGTAAAAGTAGGTATCTGTTACATGATACTTGCTTTCTGCACCCTCGGCAGGCATCCTCAATTTTATAAATGGGACCTGTGCTATAGAAGACGCCGGCGGCCATTTGCAGCAACAAGCATCAATACTCAAACTAAGGTTTTATTCGGTGGTTTTGACCAAGTTAGAATTAGAATATTATTATAATGAAGTTTTAATACCACCTTACAGAGTTTATTAAATGAAATATGCCGATGAGTGTGGCATAGACAGGTGATTAACTGAAATACGCATACCAAATATTCTGTGAAATGATAAGGGAATATGGTGTGGCTGGGAGAAGTCACTGTAACATATTTATATAATAACACAATCACATTTATTCAATAAACATTACCATCTCAAATATTCCCTCTCACTTATCACAGAATGCTGGCGTGATACAAATAGTATCATATCTAAGTAAACTTAGTTAAACATCCGGCTAACATGTGCCGTGAATCGACAGTGACTACCGCCTGCATATTTCTATCATCATTTATCCACACACACACTAACATTCACTCTATTCATTTTATCTAACAGATAAGAGGAAGGGTCCCATACACCAAGTGGGACAACATTGGGAGAGAGCACATGGTTCCAACTGTAACTTTAATTAGGGCAAGTCCCGTCTTCACGTTTAACTAACTCCGCGAGTTTTACTGGATATTATGAAGGAACAATTAAATCACACACGTGAATTTACGTAGAAGATCCAGCTCGATCACGAAATGTGATTACGTCGAGCTGAAGCTTCTCACCAAGAAATGCACGGGGTCTGCGGACCAAGTGTTACCAATCTCTCCACTATCAGTAATCAATAAACACATTTAAATAAAATACGCTTTGCATATATACTTCACACTCACACTGAAATGCAAATTAAGCAATTCTGAGTATTACTCGGCAATGAGCGCCTTTTCACTCCCAAGTGCAGTGAGAGAGATGGGCAAAGTCGTTCATCCTTTTGAATTACTTCACTTGTCATCGCTCTTTTTTGGGAACTGTTCATTTTTACTCGTTCACCATTCATTGTGTTCGGTGTATGGTTCTTATGAAAAATTGAAAATAGTAGAATAGTTGACTGAAGATGGAAGGCTCCAAGAGGGGGCACTTGCCTGCCCCCAGGAGTACAGAGCTTTGATTCATAACAGAATCCTCACACACTTGTAATTTTCGTGATTCTGCAAAACATCTCGTTTAGCCAACTGTAGCGTAGTAGGCTGAACGTAGTGAAATAATATAAGGTGGTGCACGAAAAACCGGCCCCGAGTACATACTGCTCGCCAATTACGCACGATTTGTTGACCGCTACGAGCCGAGTAGATAAACATGTAATAATTAGGCAGTGAAGAAATAACACACAAGCTAATGCAAACAACTTCGAAATAATAGACGAAGATTGGTAAGCGATTTTTCGTGCGCCACACTGTACCACTGAAATAATATTGTAGGAGATATCCTATTCTCTTTACAAAATGTGACACCATACACTCGATTATGAAGCGCGGGCTTCTTTCGGTTGTTAAGTCGGTCTTCCATAACAATGAACATGCTCTGTTACCTTGGATCAAAAAACGATTGAAAATGGCCAGTCGTGTGTGCCGTGCCGACGTCCTTTGCATGTGTAATAACAAAAAATCTTGCCTTTTTACAAGTATTTCTTCTGCTGTTTATCGAAATAGTGAAGTAAGCTGATATGCTGTTTTTTTACCTGAAAAGATGTATGTATTACATACAACTCGATACTGAACTATGAGCAGTCCGCAATCGAACTGCGACGAGTGCCCACGCGAAGGAGGACGATTCTGGCCGACCGAGACTGGAACGAGACCGACCGACGTGCCGTTCGGGAACGAGACCGACAGTTTCCCGTTCCTGGGAACTGTAAGTAGAAAGCTGCAACCGAAGTGAACTATGAAAGACCGTTCCTTGGAATTTGTTCCTCGCTCGTTCCGTTCATCTTGGTGAGCCGTTCCTTTGGACCCGTTAATGCGCAGACGACCCATCACTACTAAGAGTATTTTCTGTTGTTCACGTTTAATTAATTTTGGTGTGGTAATCCCGGAAGCACTGTGGGACGCAAAGGCCGACATTGCAGATCTTGCACCACCATCTGCTTTCATTCCTGATGCGCTTACTGGTCCCCTTCTGCCCCGCTATCTGAACAGACCTTGCAGTATCGAGTTGTATTCACCTTATTTGCGGCCGGCCGGAGTGGCCGTGCGGTTCTCGGCGCTACAGTCTGGAACCGCGTGACCGCTACGGTCGCAGGTTCGAATCCTGCCTCGGGCATGGATGTGTATGATGTCCTTAAGTTAGTTAGGTGTAAGTAGTTCTAAGTTCTAGGGGACTGATGACCACAGCAGTTAAGTCACATAGTGCTCAGAGCCATCACCTTATTTGCACGAGGTGAAACTTTCTGTGGAAAATGGCGTGCAGATGTCATTTCAGTTTGTGTGAATAAAGTAGGTTGTTGCACATAAATGTCTCCTCCCTTTTCAACCAGTTTCTTCCCCATTGTGCTCATAAAGTCTACTAGTGATATGTTCTTCCTGTCGACTGTTGACAGTAGCTCTTCATACTTACAGTGATTCGTGATGACCTTCCCGATGGCTTTCAGCGGCAAGAAGATGGACTCAGCACCATTAAAATGTGGGTTGTCTCAGTACACCTTCAATCGTGATTGCACTCGAGACATTTATTGGTCGTAAGCTGACAGATGTCATAAGACAAATACCCACAATAGTATCTGAATAGCATAGTCACTAAATCCTGCGCTAAACTGTTTTGATCGGCCATCCTTTAAAACGGTGTACGCTTCATTCGCAAAACGTGTGACCCCAGAAACGTTAGGAGAGAATTGCCTTGTCAGGCAATGGATCTTCCTGGGCGAGAGGAGTTAATAGTGCATTTTGAAGTCTCTGTCAAGTTGGGAGATGCTGGAACGACAGGATTTCAACTCCTATTGATTGCACCCGAATGTTTTTCTGCTTCTGGGTGTTGGGCATTTCAGCCACTTTCTCTAGAGCCGCCGATTGCTGCCTGCAGGACAAGTGTGTGTGCTTATGTGGTAAGTGTCATGTCTCCCACAGCTAGTCTGGTGTGGTAGGGGGGGGGGGGGGGGAGAGAGATTTTGCTGGTCTCAGTTGTGCACAGTCCGTCTGTACTGGAACACTGCGCTTTGCATATGCACTCTGTGTTATCCGATAAAGGAATAACACAGGAACCCGAACAGGCTCATTCATCCTTTGAAAAGCAGACACTCAGACAATTTCTATTAGACAGCAAATCTTGTTCGTAGCGGTTCACATTATATGTCGTCTAGCCTGGACGAGAAATGAAAGGAGATGATTAGATATTTACATAAATTATAAATCGATGTTGTTAAATAAAAGTATATTTTACTTTACTTCTGCTCTTCATTGGTAACATAACTCCTTCTTAGTCTCCGTCTGGTTTTAGTCTTCCTACGTAGGTCAGATAAGACATGTACCGCAGCTGTTTGGTGTAAAGGTTCCCTGCTAGTTGCACTGACTTCCGAAACTGCCGTTTCGCCCAGAGGATCGCCTTCTGTACAAACACTGCTCTTTTTCATTTCAGCACAACTGGCTGATTCAGATTAAGCCTTCACGCCCCTAGTGGTGCCTCTACAGTTATGTTTTGTCTCTTAAATCTAAGAGGTATTATAGGACTACCTTCTCCCTTTTTTGCTCTACAGATTGTGATATGCGATTTCTCTTCTGCCAAGGTCGTTCAAGTGGAATCCATGTCGTTTGCAGTGTTCTCTGCTAAATTTGCTAGCTTCAGTTATGGTGACATTTGCGATTTTTGAACAAGGCTTATAGATTTGTGAGTTTGTGTTTCTTACGTCTATGTTTACACGTGACGTGTTTGGAAGGTCCTGTCTAAATGGTACGTCCACTAGTAACACTTTCTTTGATGAAATACACAGTAGTTTGTGTCTTGGTGTTTTTAGTAGATTCTGGCTGTTGTTGCAGGCAACGTCGTTTGTTCCTGCTGCAATTACAGTGCCAGAGATGCATGTTTTAGGAGAGTTTTGATCAATGTTTTTTAGGACAACACGTGCATGTACTTGGGGATAGACGTAACCAAAACTTTGAATGTGGTCACATTCATTTAGAAATTTCGATATATTGCAGCCTTGGCTGTCACCCAAGATGATTGCCTTAAACTTTTGTTCACTCGTTTTTTGTTTTTCACGAAATTTAGTAACCATTTCCACTTTGTTTTGGAAATGGTTCAAATGGCTCTGAGCACTATGGGACTCAACTGCTGTGGTTATCAGTCCCCTAGAACTTAGAACTACTTAAACCTAACTAACCTAAGGACATCACACACATCCATGCCCGAGGCAGGATTCGAACCTGCGACCGTAGCAGTCCCACGGTTCCGGACTGCGCGCCTAGAACCGCGAGACCACCGCGGCCGGCGTTTTGGAAATCATTGGTGGGTAAACATGAGTTTGTAAGATGCGTTTGCGTCGTTTTCTGATGTATGTTTGTCCTACTTAATATTAGACTTGGTTGCTCTTTACCTTTTGAGCTGCTGGTGCTACGTACATCATTACTGGAGCGATTGATTGAAGCACTAAAATCACATTCGTTATTTTCAATAACAAGCTCGTTACTTCCGGTATTCCCGGTCACACGGGCACCATACACGAGTATTTTGTTGTTCACTTTCCACAGTAGCCATTTTCTTCTTTATTTCTTCATCTTCCGAGCGTGCCGCGGCCAGTTCTTCCCTTAAGGCTTAAAGCATCGTTTTTTCCTTCCTGGGGCGTGCCGCGGCCAGTTCTTCCCTTAAGGCTTAAAGCATCGTTTTTTCCTTCCTGGGACGCCAACATAACCTCGAGATTGCTCACTGTTATGTACTCTGCAGACAGTTTCTCCTTCAGTATTTTGAGTTTTTTCAAGAGATCCTTGTGTCCAGAGTGTATTGCAGCTAGCTCTTCTTTTAATGCGTTGATTTCCTTTTCTTGAAGGGTTACGGAGACTTTTACATTGTATTCTACTACACGTTCGACACATGTACGGCATTGCCACTGATCTTCATCGTTTATGAATTTCAGATTAATTTTTACATACTTATCGTGACACCAGCAGATACACTCAGTCGCAAAACTATTCGGACAGTGGGAAGTTTCACAATGAGTACTCGAGAAACACTAACTCTGAAACCCAAACATATTTATTAGCAATATATATGCGTAACAACGTTAATTCCAAAAGAATTATTGTATTATTTCGTTTCCAAAACATAAATAACAGAAAAATTAACAACAAAAATGAGACATCCTGCAAACCCTGCTGCTACAAAAGTATTCGGACACTGTCCAATAAGTGTTCATAAGTTGTACGACGAAAATGTCAGTACCTTGTGGGTCCACCTTTCATTTTCAGTACTAGGCAAACTTTCCACGAGTTTTTTCGTGAAATCTGGGCCTATATTTGCCCATTCTTGGTGCAGTTTCTCTTTCAAGGTCTCCTTCGTATAGATGTTGTCCGCGCGGAGGGTCCGTTTCAATTTATCCCAGAAATGTTCGATTGGGTTAAGGTCTGGTGATTGGGGAGGGGGGTGCAATGCTTTCGGGCAGTTGAAGAGCAACCACATTTGTACAATATACGCAGTATGCTTGGGATCATTATCCTGATAAAAATGAAAGTTGTTCGCAGTACCTAGATGTCGTGCACTCTGCTTGAAATATCCTCGCAGTATATTCAAATACGCTTCCTTGTTCATCGTATCATCAGTGATACTGAGTGCACTATCCGAAAATTACCCCGAGCAATTAAACAGAGAACCGACTCGTGGAGATAACATCTTGGACCTACTGATAACAAACAGACCCGAACTTTTCGACTCCGTAAGCGCAGAACAGGGAATCAGTGATCATAAGGCCGTTGCAGCATCCCTGAATATGGAAGTTAATAGGAATATAAAAAAAGGGAGCAAGGTTTATCTGTTTAGCAAGAGTAATAGAAGGCAGATTTCAGACTACCTAACAGATCAAAACGAAAATTTCTCTTCCGACACTGACAATGTTGAGTCTTTATGGAAAAAGTTCAAGGCAATCGTAAAATGCGTTTGACAGGTACGTGCCGAGTAAAACTGTGAGGGACGGGAAAAACCCACCGTGGCACAACAACAAAGTTAGGAAACTATTGCGAAAGCAAAGAGAGCTTCACTCCAAGTTTAAACGCAGCCAAAACCTCTCAGACAAACAGAAGCTAAACAATGTCAAAGTTAGCGTAAGGATGGCTATGCGTGAAGCGTTCAGTGAATTCGAAAGTAAAATTCTATGTACAGACTTGACAGAAAATCCTAGGAAGTTCTGGTCTTACGTTAAATCAGTAAGTGGCTCGAAACAGCATATCCAGACACTCCGGGATGATGATGGCATTGAAACAGAGGATGACACGCGTAAAGCTAAAATACTAAACACGTTTTTCCAAAGCTGTTTCACAGAGGAAGACCGCACTACAGTTCCTTGTCTAAATCCTCGCACAAACGAAAAAATGGCTGACATCGAAATAAGTGTCCAAGGAATAGAAAAGCAACTGGAATCACTCAACAGAGGAAAGTCCACTGGACCTGACGGGATACCAATTCGATTCTACACAGAGTACGCGAAAGAACTTGCCCCCCTTCTAACAGCCGTGTACCGCAAGCCTCTAGAGGAACGGAAGGTTCCAAATGATTGGAAAAGAGCACAGGTAGTCCCAGTCTTCAAGAAGGGTCGTCGGGCAGATGCGCAAAACTATAGACCTATATCTCTGACGTCGATCTGTTGTAGAATTTTAGAACATGTTTTTTGCTCGAGTATCATGTCGTTTTTGGAAACCCAGAATCTACTATGTAGGAATCAACACGGATTCCGGAAACAGTGATCGTGTGAGACCCAACTCGCTTTATTTGTTCATGAGACCCAGAAAATATTAGATACAGGCTCCCAGGTAGATGCTATTTTTCTTGACTTCCGGAAGGCGTTCGATACAGTTCCGCACTGTCGCCTGATAAACAAAGTAAGAGCCTACGGAATATCAGACCAGCTGTGTGGCTGGATTGAAGAGTTTTTAGCAAACAGAACACAGCATGTTGTTCTCAATGGAGAGACGTCTACACACGTTAAAGTAACCTCTGGCGTGCCACAGGGGAGTGTTATGGGACCATTGCTTTTCACAATATATATAAATGACCTAGTAGATAGTGTCGGAAGTTCCATGCGGCTTTTCGCTGATGATGCTGTAGTATACAGAGAAGTTGCAGCTTTAGAAAGTTGTAGCGAAATGCAGGAAGATCTGCAGCGGATAGGCACTTGGTGCAGGGAGTGGCAACTGTCCCTTAACATAGACAAATGTAATGTATTGCGAAAACATAGAAAGAAGGATCCTTTATTGTATGATTATATGATAGCGGAACAAACACTGGTAGCAGTTACTTCTGTAAAATATCTGGGAGTATGCGTGCGGAACGATTTGAAGTGGAATGATCATATAAAATTAATTGTTGGTAAGGCGGGTACCAGGTTGAGATTCATTGGGAGAGTGCTTAGAAAATGTAGTCCATCAACAAAGGAGGTGGCTTACAAAACACTCGTTCGACCTATACTTGAGTATTGCTCATGAGTGTGGGATCCGTACCAGATCGGGTTGACGGAGGAGATAGAGAAGATCCAAAGAAGAGCGGCGCGTTTCGTCACAGGGTTATTTGGTAACCGTGATAGTGTTACGGAGATGTGTAATAAACTCAAGTGGCAGACTCTGCAAGAGAGGCGCTCTGCATCGCGGTGTAGCTTGCTCGCCAGGTTTCGAGAGGGTGCGTTTCTGGATGAGGTATCGAATATATTCTACTTATACCTCCCGAGGAGATCATGAATGTAAAATTAGAGAGATTAGAGCGCGCACGGAGGCTTTCAGACAGTCATTCTTCCCGCGAACCATACGCGACTGGAACAGGAAAGGGAGGTAATGACAGTGGCACGTAAAGTGCCCTCCGCCACACACCGTTGGGTGGCTTGCGGAGTATAAATGTAGATGTAGATGAACACTAAATCATAGCCGGACATGCATCCGCACACCATGATGCTCCCACCTCCAAACTTTACTGTTGGTTTGAGGTTCCTGGGATTCAGCTCTTCATTGGTCTTTCGCCACACGTTTGCCTTTCCGTCGCTTTGCCATAATGTAAATTTACATTCGTCACAAAATATCACCCGATTACACCAAGCCTGATCGTATTCGGCGTATTCCCTCGCAAACTGCATACGTTTCTTCTGGTTCACTGCATTTATGAATGGCTTTCGCCGTGCCACTCTACCACGGTACTGCGATCGTCGTCGTACTCTCCGCACGGTTTCGGGATGAACTTTTATACCGAGGTCTCCCTCCACCTCACTTGCAATTCGTGTGGCAGATATTTTCGGATTCTGTTGTACCTTTCAGACAATCACATCTCTCTGTGAAAATGCCCGTGGCCGTCCTGTACTGCAACGGAATTCCAATTGGTCTTCTTTCTCGAACCATTTAATAATGTCATGAACTGTATTTCTCTTCATGTTCACTATTGCGGCAGTTTCCCTGCAGGTTTTCCCCTTCGCGTGATTGTAAACGACAAGTTGCCTTTGCTCGAACGTAGAACACTTCCCTCTGCGTCCCATCGTCGAGCTGCACAGGCTCGCGATACATGTTTACTAATCACCGCTATCGTCTCGCGGAAATGTCTGACACACTGCAATGGCTTCACCCTGTGTGCGTCTCGGAATGAACTATTCTCTCGCATTGTCCACCTTTGTCCGAATACTTTTGTTGCACCTTCCCAGGCCGTTTTCAGGAAATATTACGTAACAGACACATGTCCAACAACAATTCTTCGTACTTGACGCGTGTTTCACGTTGCGACATCGTACACAGAGTCCCAAATAAATTACAGAGTGCAATTTCTGTATTTGTTCATGCGGCAAACTGCAAAAATTATGCGCCGTTACGTGCTGCCCGAATACTTTTGCGACTGAGTGTACATTTCGTGCACAGAATGCCTCTTGCTACCTTTATCGAGAATATGTTGCGTACGGAACGGTCACATAGTAACGAAACCGAGAGACGACCAATTTCACTACCCTTCCGTGTCGCCATGACACTTTAGTGATGTAACAAACTAAAGCAAAAGTCATGCTGTTGTGGGCACTAATTTGAAGGCACTATCACAATTATCAAAGAATTCTTGAAGCTTCATTCTTTTTCCAACAAAAGGGTGCGACAGTAGTACGAAAGCATCATAAGCTACTGAGCCATCTGATTAATGATAGGTGTGCAGCATCATTGTCATTCGAATCTTCCTGCTCATTTTGTGGTGTGCCGTTGGCAGAAGTTTTCTCACCGCGCTGAAGTGTGTCGGCAGTGTGCAATGCCCTTTTGCACCTGCTCTCTCTGTTCGCATTCACTTCTGAGCCACGCAGCTGTCTCTGCCCAGAAAACACGTCCACAGGTGGATCCCGGCGGGCATCCCATTGCGATACATTGAATTGTGTGATTTTGTGGTACTTTCCTGTTAAAAGTAAGTTTTCCTCCTTTCATGTATTTGCGTGTGTAGTAGCCCCAGTTATTCACAGTTGCTGTTACTAATAAGTATATGTGTGAAAATTGTTCACATATGTGTAATATTAAAGTTTCTGTCTTAGCACAAAATGTAAACAAACAGTGTTAAACATTGTTTGATGCTAGTGTAATGGGCAGCACACTATGCTCATTGTGTAGATATCCTTACTCTAGAGTTGGTACAGCCTTCTGCCAGTTCTCGTTCTTAGTTTCATTGCCTGTGGATTTCGTCTGGTAGTGGGTCTGTTTAGTCTTCCTTATAGGTGTAATTGACCTATGCACGTCTGGCATTACTTCAGTAAGTATATGAATTTTGTAGTCTTAAAGCAGTACTGGAAAAACTGTGTGAGGTTGTCAAACTTCTCATTTGCTGTCTCTGTAAACCAGTTGTCATTGATCTAAGTACCGCTTGTATCTCAGCTGCCTCTTCCTTAATTACTGAAGCAGTTGCTTAATGTTCCAGTGCTAATGTTCCTTTCTGAACTGAAAACTAAACTTCAGTGAACTTGGTGGATCTTTTCGATTTCTACAAGTATAGGGTGGTTATAATTAAACTGACAGTATTCAGAGTGCTGCAATGTGGTCTGGCTATTTTTATTATTTTATTTTGTGGCCTACATTGAACTGCTGTAGTCAGTGTTATGAATTAGGTTCTTCTGGTTTTTTGTTTGTCCAGTACTTTGTCATCATTCTTTCAGATCGCGCTGTTCTCTCCTCAACCGAAAACACCCTTCCCATTCTCTGTTTGTTAATTTTTATTGTTAATGTGATATGTTTGTCCTGAAGTATCTCGAGTGCTTCTGTCTTGCCTCTCAAATCCTCCATCGTACTGTAATTTCATCGTGTCCTCCTTGATCTCTGTGATCCATCTAATGCCACTGTTGCTATTCGATAACTTCTCAATTAATCTCATGCCAATTATATTTCCTGTTGCCCTATTAAATGTCCTAGGAAAGAGATCCATTTCTTTTTCATTGTACTTGTCACTGTTTCTAATTCTTTGTAAACTGTTTCATTTGAAGCTATTCTCCAAACTCTGTCTTTTTGGTATTTTCTATTTATACATGTTCTGACTATCCACCTTTCTACTTTAAGTAATCTGTATGTTGCTACAGTGTCGGTTGTTTTAAATACAGGGTGATTCTAAAGTCACTATACATTTGTACTTAAACAAATTTTATTAACCAATATGTAATGGCACTGCAACTTATGTTACAATAGGACATAATTTCAGTACATTTCAATGTGACCACCTTGCATGTCTAGGCACACCCCCCAGCGCTCCACTATAGACCAAAAATCCTGCCCAAGCATATCTGGGGTAATCTCAGCAACTGCGGTAGACTTGATAAACCCCCATGCAAAAAAGTCTAAGGGTGTGAAGTCAGGAGAGCGGGGTGCCCACATCCGTGGAGAGGCACGACTAATCTATCTCCCGGGAAATGCTGGATTCAGATAATCCCGAACAACGAAGGCAAAATGGGGTGGTGTACCATCCCGTTGAAAAACAACAGTATCCATAATCCCATCAGATATCAACTGGGGCTCCAAAAACTGTAGAATGGAGGCTTTCACGACCGGGTGACATGGCTGTCGATATACTTTCCGGGATGTGAGGTCGTGGTCCAAGAACTTTTCTGCTCCTTATGTTTCGTCCAGGACTGCGCTGGACTTCCTCAGAGGCGCTGCTCCGCTGAGTCTTGCCGACTGACGGGTCGGGTGTCTGAGAGCGACTTATATATTGTGAGAAAGGGGAGCGTGGTTCAGGTGACACGTGATGAGCAGTGATAATCCATAGCAAAGATAAGGTTGACTATCGATTACCACCTTGTCAAAGATAAAAATTGTTAGCGATATATGGACAGTGGCTCTGCAAAATTGCTAAGTTTCATAGCCTCCTCTTTCCTATTAAAATTATCGTGATGTTCATAAATTTCAATAGCTTCTCTATATAGCGGTGGATAGTAATTTAACGTTGTAGATAAAACTTCGGTATCCGAAAACTTCACTTGGTGGTTGCCTGGTTGACGAGCATGTTCCGCTACAGCTGATTTTTCTATTTTTCCAAGTCGACAAAGACTTTTATGCTCTTTGAGTCGCGTGTTTACGCTTCTTTTGGTAGTACCAATATAAACTTTACCACAGGCACATGGAATTTTATACACACCACATGTCGACAGGGGAGGGCGTTTATCCTTCACAGATCGTAGTACTTGACTTATTTTCTTTGTTGGTTTAAAGACCGGTTTTATGTCGTGTTTTCGTAAAATCTTACCGATCCGATCTGTTACTTTTTTAATAAAAGGGAGAACTACAATATTTTTCTGTCATTGTGGTTCATTCTTATCTTTTGGTCTTCTGTTCCTCGGACGTAAAATTCTGTTTCTCTTTTCTTGAGTAGCCTTTTTTTTTTTTTTTTTTTTTTTTTTTCAAAGCATGCTTCAGATGTTTCACTTAGCGCGATCCTCTGCGGCCTGGTGGCGGCGAGGCGAAGCTCGTTCAAGGTTACCCGCCTTGCGCAACAACATGGCGGTAACTAAAGACAGCCATGCCTCTGAGGAAGTCCAGCGCAGTCCTGGACGAAACGTAAGGAGCATAAAAGTTCTTGGACCACGACCTCTCATCCCGGAAAGTATATCAACAGCCGCTCCAAAAACTGTTCCAACATATCTAGGTATGTGGTTCCAGTAGCGGTTTGTTCTGTGAAGAAGGACCCGTACACTGTTGACCTCGTTATCCCTAACCACACATTCACTGTTGCTGTGTCCCGTTTCCACACCGGCAGTGTACTTGGTTGTTCGTCTTCCCAGATCCTGCAGTTGCGTCTGTTCACATGTCCACAGGTATGAAATGTAGCTTCATCACTCAACAAGACATTTTGAATCAAATTATCATTTGCCACAGCTTGTAGCAGGCCATGACACACAGCTTGTGGCTGCGTAGTCCTCCGCTTAAAGCTTATGTACGACCTGGATATGGTACGCACGTTTGTGCAGCATGTGACGCAGAACTCTCCATTCAGTGATTTGAGGAATGCCGAGCTCCCTACTAAGTCTCTTGGTAGATGCAGAAGGGCTACGTGTGATCGCGTCCTGCACACTTTGCACGGTGTCTGTCGTTTTGGCCGGCCTCCCTGGACATTCTTCACTTGCAACACTACCAGTATGCTGGAATTTATTGACTAGGGTCTTGGCAGAAAGCCTGGTGGGGCCTCTTTTTCCGGAATCGACAGGCAAAGTCTGTCCGCACCTGTTCATATTTCATTCCACGAAGAGGAGCAGTTACAACAGCGATTCGTTCTTCTTTGGTTAGCATTCTGTCATAGTACCTGCAAGAAACAAATATTCCGTTACTATTCTCTGAAATGTATAGTGACTTACTATATCACTGAAATGTATAGTGACATTAGAATCACCCTGTATAGTTTTGCTAGCTTATGTTATTTGTGGCTGTTTGTTTTGTAGTGTTTGTTTTGTGGCTATTGAGAGGATTTTTTTTTTGTATGCGTATCAAATAACATCAGCATTTTCTGAGAAGTTTATTCCTGTAAACAGATTTGAAGTAGCAGTTGTGGTTCAGAAGGTAGAACACAGTTTGGTTGGAATTACAGGCTGGACTGTTGTCCATAAAGTACAGACACTTAATGTGTTCAACACGGTGTCCCTGTCAGTCAACGCACATTTGAAAGCACTGAATCCTATTGTCATGCACTCGCAGAAAGATATCTGTAGAAATGCTGGCATATTCTTCTTCAATGTGTTGCTCGAGATGGTGTCTGTTTATTTTCTTTGCATATACAAGTTGCTTTAAGTGACACCACAGATAAAAGTCAAATCGTGTGAGATCGGGTCATCTGGGTGATCATTCCATAGACTCACATCAGCCAGTCCAGTGACCGGGAAATTCACCATCTAACCACTCACGAACAACTGCTCCGTAGTGTGGTGGAGTCCTATCCTGTTGAAAGTAAGAGCGGACGCTGCCGTGTTCACTCAGAACTAAGGAAAACACCATTTCTTGCAGCATTTCCAGGTAACATTGAGTGTTAACCATATGTTATTCCAGGACTGGACTGCTTTTAGAGGTTCACAGTAATGAGGACCACAGCTCAGTTTTCTTTTTTCAAACACCAACAGCTGATTTCTAATCTTCTGTTGGGCAGAATACAGTTTGATGTCTCGTGACTGTAGCTCAAGACTTAATTCTTGAAGGGCATCACACATTAGAGCCAAGCCGAGAATGAAGTCAACTTTGGTAATGTACTTCAATAAACCTCCGTACATACCTGTGTCAGCTGATTCCCTGCTTTGATCATCTTTTGCAGCTGTGAAGTGAGCAACCAAAGCTTTAAAGTTTTTGCACATTGCTGTCACACTTATGAAGCTCGATGCTACCCATCTGGTGCCCAAGATTCTGCCTATTTTCAGAATTTCAATTCCAAGTACCTCTGCATGTTGCTTTAACTGTCGAGCGTTTTTCGGTCACTGGTGGTACAGTGAATATAACTTGTCTAAGAAAGACCTGAAGTAATTCACATGGGATGGGAAGTCTCTTTTTTTATTACTTCATTAACTGATAATTCGAGCCTATGGTTAGCACAATGCTAAATCCTAAATCTGTGGGAAATGCTGTTTCATGAAGGTAACGACTGTTGTGTTGGCAGGAGAGCCAACAGCGTGTTACTAATGGAGGCCGAAATGCACTCGTTTTAGCTCACGCAGGCTGGCGTGAGGAGGGAAGGACTATACTGACGTGAGGTCTGGAACATGACAAGGAATTAGAATTCACAAAGCGGACGTACGTAGGTTGATACTTAACTTTAATCCATTAATGATGAACGTCGCCCTTGACGGTACATGATTCACAATATTATCTGTTCAGAATACATTCATAGTAACTGAATATGTCGCCTGGCTAGGTCGTAGCAAATGACGTACCTGAAGGCTATGCTAAACTGTCGTCTCTGCAATTGAGAGCGTATGTAGGCAGTGAACCATCGCTAGCAAAATCGGCTGTACAACTGGGGCGTGCTAGGAAGTCTCTCTAGACTAGACCTGCCGTGTGGCGGCGCTCGGTCTGCAATCACTGATAGTGGCGACACGCAGGTCCGACTTACACCAACGGACCGCGGCCGATTTAAATGCTACCACCTAGCAAGTGTGGTGTCTGGCGGTGACACCAGAACAACTCCTTTTCTTCTTACCATCATCACTGCTGCTCCATCTGTTGCAATTGAAATAAGATTGTCATTCAGAAATTCTATAGAAAATTCCATGGATTCCAAGCAATTTAGCAATGTGTTACAAATACCTTCAGCAGTAACATTGTTCAGATCCACTATATCAATGAAAATATGTGTGGGCTCTGTCGTGTCAGGCAGTTTGATTCGAAAAATAAATTATTAGAGGTGATAACTGGCTAATTGTTGTGCACTCATCAATCATTAATGACATTTTTTATTTTGTTTCAATAATGGTTTTAATCACAGTCATTCTCATTTGCTGTGCAATGTGATTAATAATGTTAGTGCATGCGTTTCTAGAATGTAAAATGCTGCCCATGTCAACTCCACTAACTTCTTGCAAGTAAATTTCGGTCTCAAAGTCATTGAATGCTTGGTCCCTTTTCGCGACTTTATAAGCAGTGCGAAATATATTTGCTGTCACCTCCTGTTTGTTTTGAAACGCACTAATGCAAGGATAGTCTTCTGTTTGGCACGAAGTATTATTTGGGCAGCAGCTTGATGAGCGGAACTTTCTTTATATTTAAATATTTTTTTACGCAAAGAAACCATTTCTTCTTTTCTGGAACCACCTGAAGATGACACAGATACTGTTGCCCAAGGCTGTGCAGTGTTCATGCCTTGTCTATTTCTTTCCACGCCTAAACTCCCTACTTCTTTGCAAATTCTGCAGTCAAGATTTTTGTTTGAAACGATGAACCAGTCATTCTTCTCACAAAATGCGATTTCTTGTTCCAAAGTCCAACAGTCTGGACGATCATTTAATTTTCTATCATGCACACGTTCATTCACTGCATTTTCACACGTAGGTTCAGTGTTCAGGTTTACAGTTACACTTTCGTCATCCACTGATATTCAACTTCTTGGCTTTTCTCTCGCACACGACTTATTGACAGTTTTTGGTTTTTCAGATCCAGAACAAGTAAAACAGTTAAGAGACATATATCGGTACTCGGCGTTTGAGCGTACGCAGATCCGTTTAGCACAACCATCGCCCACTATTAGCGGGCGAGGGCACTACATGCTTGTCGAACTGGCTGCCAGCTATTCAGTTGACGAGAACGGTTTCCGCAGCTTCGAAATGCTTGAAACAGTCAATGACATCGCTTTTCCCACCAAAAACGACACTGATATCGTTCGTATTGCAATTACCAAGACGAAAAAATGAAATAAAAAATTTACTTCAGTGAAACAAATCTTTGGCAGTTCTCAACATTGTAAAAAAATTACTTTGTCGACGAAAAAGTTTAGGGGTATGCATCCCCCAGTGTTCCCCCAGAAAAACAGCACTGGTAATACCTGTTGATTTTAATTGTGTTGTCTGGTTGAAAATTTCCGCTAGTCCACGACCATGGCTGTCCGCCAACACTGTTACTTACGTTATTTATCATTTTTTCTTTATCTGGAGTCACCGTTTTGATGTTTACCGGTCCACTGCGAGTATATGCACACGAACTGTCACAATGTTTTGTTTTTGTTTCACAGTTTCCGGACGCACTGATTTCTTTTTCTCGTAATCATTTATCATTTTCTTGCTTTAGAGTCAAGACTACACTTTCAACACCTCAATATCACCTTGTAACATCTTGATAATTTCGTTTTTTTTTTCCACTGTTTTTCAAGTTCGGATGTTTTGAAATGTAAACAGCCGAGACATGTCCATAAATAATCGTCACTGATGTATTTTAAGTTTATTTTGGCGCACCTTTCGTGTAATCAGTAATTGCACGCAACACATAAGATTCCTTTCATCACCTTTATATTACATTCTTTACACAACGAACTACTTTCCCGTTTTTGACGAGAGTATCACACTATCCTTTTTCATAGGCGCCACAAGTCCCCCAGTCCATGTTCTTGAACAATCTTATCCAATCTGTGTTGCAGAAAATTTTGTAACATTGAAACATAACGTGAAGAATTTACTGTTACGGTCACTCCTTCCTCCTCAAGAAAGTAAGGGCCTACCACGCCAAACTGTGATATGGCACACCACACTGTCACTTTAGGAGAATGTCGGCGGTCTTTCATGAATAATTGTTTTCAGCCCAGTAGCAAAAGTTTTGCTTATTCACGCACCCACGAAGACGGAAATGTGCCTCATCGCGACTGAAGAAAGCTGCTTTCTGAGGGATCTGAGCAAACATTTGCTCCCACAGATTTTGAGGGTTGGCGTAGTCTGCTGGGCGTAATTCTTGAGCAATCATTATTTTGGAAGGGTGGAACTTCAAATCGCATTGCAGAATCCTTCTCAAACTGCAGTCTGAAATCCCCATTGCAACAGCATGTCGTCGGAGCAGAACGTTGCGGCAATTGTTGAATTGCTGTTCTCACCAGCTGCACAATTTCTGGCATTCTGGTGGATATGCGCCGGCCACGTGAATCTATTCTTAGTGTGCTACCAGTTTCCTCCAACTGCCGAACCCAGGACCAAATTATATTTGCATTAGGAACGGCACTGTTGCCAATCATGTCGAACCGTCGCCGAAAAGCTCACTGTGTAGCAAACACAGATGTGTTGTTTTCATAATAAGCGCGAACAGCAAAACAACGATGTGCACCAGTCCAGACCATATTGGCCACTGAAATGGGGTCAACGACTGAACAAAGCCAGACTACATGCAACGACCTACCTCCAACACAGCCCCTGCAGTAATCTATAGAAACTGCTTAGTCAGCTCTGCCGCACCCTGTATTATGTGTTCTTGAACACTGAATCCCATTCTTGACATCCTGAAAGTTGGTCTCGATCTGTCCTCCACATTTGAAGTGATCGTTTCTGGACCGTGACAATAACGTGTTCTGCCTCACCTGTGTCACAGGGTGGGCAACTCCAGCTTAGTGTGTCACTCCCACTGTGGGAAGATTTTCTTAAAGATTTTTTTTTCCGTTGTTCTTTCGTAACCAAAGAATTAAATTTGAGAGGCACTGAGTCCAGGGGCAATTTTAGACATTCATTTACATTTTAAAAATCAATCATATCTACATTAACAAAAATGTGAGATATCTGAGGATATGGTCACCTTAGAATGCCTCCTTATTCGAAAACTTCTGTCAGTGTTCTGAACGGTTCGTCATATATATGATCGATCAGTGCCACTATGAGTAGTAACCTGTTGTTACCGATCATTAAAAAATTTTCAGTTAACTAATTATTATCTCTTGTATATAATCTTTATTGTAAATTGGAAATCTTTGGCATTATAGTCACAAAGCAGGGAACAGTATGCTGTGTTATGTATCAGTCACATATGACACGCTATCTCCATTCTGCCCACTTTCAGTTTTTCAGTAGGCAGTCGACAAAAGCAGCTACTACTTTAATACAGATACTGACTTTTGTTCGTATTTACTTTCTGAAGTTCTTGTGTAGGTAGTCAGTAGATGGCAGATGCCCCATATTCACAATCATCTTTCTTTAATTACTCCTGCACCCAGTCATCAGAATTGTTTGGAATTTCTATGCAGGCTTACAAAATTTGGAACAGATGTCAGCTTTTACACAACCAACCAAACAGCTCAAGTGCTGTAGCAAAACTGTAAACAAGAAATTGTGTCAGATATTGGCTTTCATTAGTTCTGGGAGAACAGTATGGTAACCACTAACATATATGAGTGACTGCTGAATTATGACCCCTTCCCCTGAACTGACCAGTAATAGAGCACACAGTCTTCAACTCATCCTCCACAAATATAAACAGTAAACATTATAACAAAAGTATAAACATGAAATGAGGTCAATTTTACCTATGGAAAACATTGGGGGCTGTGATAGCTAAAGAAATTGAAGAATTCAATCTTGGCCATATTTTGATTTATTTAAACTGATTGGGGACACTTGGATAAACTTCCAAAGCTGTGAATTCTTAGATTTATTTAATACTTTGAATCTTACAGTGACTTGGCTTGACTTAATTCCTTTAGCCCCTGTGGGGGCATAGGGCATCTAGGAGAACTCGCCATCCGTCTCTGTCTTTGGCCATTTGCCTCAATTCTGCCCAGGTCTGGCCACCTCTTCCCCTTCCACTGTCCTCTTCCATGTGCCCCTAGGTCTTCCTCTCTTCCTTGTTCCCTGGGGATTCCATTCCAATGTTTTTTTCTCGATGGCTCCATCCGGTTTTCTCAAGGTGTGCCCCAGTGAGCCCCACTTTCTCTCTCGTATCTGATCTTCTGTAGGTATCTGGTTTGTTATTTGCCAGAGCTCCTCATTACATATTTTTTCTGGCTGCCAGATATTCATAATGAGTTGACATCTATTTATGAAGCTTTGTAACTGAAATGTTATCTTTTTATCCATTTTCCAGCTTTCACTGGCATACAGAAGGACAGCCTTCACATTTGTATTAAAAATACGGATTCTTGTTTTGTACATGATATTTCTATTTTTCCGTATTGGATACAATTGTATGAAGGCAGTATTAGCCATTTAATGCGGTTTTTCATGTCATCTCCTGCTCCACCATCTTCCATGACTATACTACCCATATAGAGGAATGAGTTGACAGTCTCCACCCGCTGCTCCCCTATTAACAGTGGCACCTTCATGTTCCCTGAATTTACTCTCATTTCCTTTGTTTTGCCTGTATTTATCTTGAGGCCAGCAGTCTCTGCTTCTTCTTTCAGCAAGTTTAATTTAGATTGCATGTTGTCTGCAAAATCCAAATCCTCCAGACGTTCATGGAGCCCCCACTGGATTCCTCGTCTCCTGCCTGCTGTGAATCTTTTCATAACTGAGTCTAGAAAAAGTGTTGGTGATAAAATGCAACCGTGCCGGACTCCAGTTACTTTTACGGGGTCTTGTCATATTTCCCTTGTGGGGTACACAACATTTGCAGCCATCATTTAGATCTTTTATGATGTTTCAAGATCTTCTGTGGTATGCCGTACTTCAGCAACACCTGGCAGAGCACTTTGTTTCACAGAATCGAAGGTCTTTTGAAAATCAATGAATGCCAGGTACATGGTTGCTTGGAACACTTCGCTTTGCTCCCTAAAACTGGCCTGTTCGTTACGCAGTCACTTTTATAGACTCTTTAATTCTATTTAAAATAATTATGGTGAGAAGCTTACTGGGAACTGACAACAATGTAATACCATGCCAGTTGTTACAGTCTGACAAATTTCCCTTTTTTGGGAGCTTTACCACCAAACCATTCTTCCTCTCCTTTGGAGATTTCTCTTCAAGCCAAATATGCTTCAGCAAGGGATGGAGCATTTTAACAGTACATTCAATATCGGCTTTTAAGAGCTCTGGTGCTATACTGTCTAGGCCTTATGGTGCTAATGCAAAAATTGTTTGATAAATCACGCTGTTTTTTTGCCTGTATGGGAAACGTATACATGGGAAACATGTTGCCTGACTATTGCATGATTCATATAACATTAATTAAAGCTAATAGTTTTAGATTCTGTATTCGGTACTGACACACGTGAGTAATAATGTAAAATAAGATTAATACTATGGCCATGTGGTTATATCACTAAAGGCCTACCTCTTACGCAAGGGAAAAAATCATGTACTTAAGGATGCTGTATCATCAGTGGATGAATTAATGTAAGAAAGTCACTGCAGACCTGCAAAGACAATGTTTCTTAACAAGATATTGTAGTGTTAATTGTATATCCCTCAATTAAGGAAGTGTGTTCTGTCTGAAAAAGTTAATGAACAACCAAATAAAATTATACAATAATGCTCAGCAGTAGAACTGCATGCTAAAGCAGGTGTTTAAGAGCTATTGCGGAATGAGTGAACAATCTTAAATATTGTTACTATTAAATTGTGTAATATTAGATTCCACTGTACAGTTTCGGGTTGTCATGTGCCTTCAACATTATTTGAAACACAGAAATGTTGTAAAATGTCTCATCCGCTTACAATGAAATCAGTGTTAATATATTACTTTTGTTAGTTGTATGTGCAAACTACCTCAAAAGTTAGAAAAAAATTGTTAATATATTTGAAATTTCTTGTGTGATCGTGATATTTTGTGCATATATTAAAATATGTTGGAAAAATAAACATTTTCTGTAATGCTGTTGATAAATTATGTTACATTTGTTTTTCACCACAATTGTACCATTTTAATATTGGAAATTGGATAATGTACATGAGTATAATTTTTATACAGTCGGCACCTATCTGTATTTCTCAATGAGTAACTCGCTGCAAACCCACCATTACCACAGTTACAGGTTGCCTATATAATGGTAACAAAAATTTGTTTGCAATATTTCGTATAGTTATTGACCAAATTTAAAAAAGAGTTGAAATGCTCAGAAGTCTGAAACTGTTTTATACATAGGAATTAGATTCCGTAAACAGTGAGGGGTTTACTGATTACCTACTTAAGGCTCAGTCAAACAGAATGCGGGCTGGATTCAGTGATCCATTTGCGATCTCTTGCAGGAAGTGAAGACTACAATGAAATTTATGGGCTTAAACAACACCGGTTTGATTCAAGCTTGCACCTATTTCCTTCTATGTTGCATACCTTCTGGCATTTTTTTGCACTCTGTATGGCATACATCACACACAAAATTTGGGTGTGTGCACCATATAAATCAACATCTTTCACATTATTCCATGTTTCCCCTCACTTGCCCGCCATTGGTAAAAATGGTTTCGTGCGGTTTCCCGTCTTCAGTTTCACCAAGAAGATGTCATGTGGAATGCAAAAAAGAGAGTGTGGGTGCTGTTTGGCTGAGCCTTTCCAAATTTTGATTTTTAACTGCAAGTTATAGGGGTTATTATGTCTGTTGCAGCTGTAATGAAGTCATATTCAGACCAGACGTATTTTGCTTTATTTAAAGCATTGTCAGTGGTTACTCTTGATATGGTGGTAGTTTTCCTATTACTTCTCAGTGACTCAGACAGACATCATTTCTGCTAAAGCTTAGCACATAGGACAGATATCTTTATTTTATTCTGTGCTACCAATCTGACGAAAATCATAGAACAAGTCTGTAACACAGAATAGAATAGTGATATCTGCTCTGACTGAACAGACTTTGCAAAAATGTTGCCTTTCTTGATCAGTGCAACTGCCGTCATTTACAGCTTGACCACTGAAGGTGCCGAAAACGAGGCTAAACGTATCTGATACACGTAAAACTATTACAGTCACAAAAGGCAGAATAATTCGTATGTTATTTATAACACAGCGGCTGCAGAAGAGAAGACTTAAAAAGAAAAAGAAAACCTAATTATCATCACACTCATTCTCTATGTGCCACATAACTGCTATGTACAACACTCTTAACTTCTTCACTTCTCGCCATGTCGTGGCTTCCAAATATTTCCCACATTCTTCCCATTTCTCACTTTTAGTATTCCGGGATTTGTCCATGCACTGGGTGGGGGAGGGAGGGGGGGGGCGCAGGAGAGAATTAGTGTCCATGTACATCATTTAGCCTGCTCACAGCACTCTGTTCAACAATAGTGTGTCATAGCAACTACATTGAACTATCACGTGTTGGGATTACAGTAAACAGAAAACATTGGTGAAATTCTGGTGATAATGCCGATAACAAAGTCATAGTCGTACACTACACTGAAATACCTGTCAGCCACGGGTTCAATGATAATGCATGATGAGAGGACACCTGTGGGTGTGTAATCAAATGAACCGTGTGATCCACCTGTGGAGGAAGAGTGTGTATATATGAGAATGTATGGCAATTGACCACGTTACTCCAGTGCAGTTAACAGATTAATGTAATAACTGCTAGCTGTAAAGGCTAGCCAGCTGCTGTAACTGCAGAGGTGAACATGTCTTTATAATAGGGTAGTGTGCGGTAAGTGGCCAGTGCATTCTGTGTGAGAAGCGATCAAACTAGTACTAATAGACACCACCATTGTCGGCAATGAGCTTGACAGAGGAAGATTGTTCTGCTATTTTTAGTGAAAAATTTTCTGATTTTCAGTCATCGGATGTAAGGTAAGTATATTATTCCTGTTACCTCACTTATATGTAGAGTAATACATTTTT
This sequence comes from Schistocerca nitens, assembly GCF_023898315.1. Taxonomy (NCBI): domain Eukaryota; kingdom Metazoa; phylum Arthropoda; class Insecta; order Orthoptera; family Acrididae; genus Schistocerca; species Schistocerca nitens. The sequence goes on from NC_064624.1 coordinate 139,035,856, forward strand.
ATTATGTCAATGTTTGAATAATATCATCCTGACCCACAAATGTAGTCCTTGTTCTTTCTCTTGATTCGATAGTTCTGTCTGTGACCACTAATGTTGATATGGCATCTTATAGGGAAAATTGGCTAAGGGGTTTACCTCAATATGTGTAGTTACTTCCATGTACCACACACAATACTGCAGATCAGATTGACCTCTAAATCCTTTTATATACAAAGATATCATCTGTCAAATGGTTCAAATGGCTCTGAGCACTATGGGACTCAACTGCTGTGGTTATCAGTCCCCTAGAACTTAGAACTACTTAAACCTAACTAACCTAAGGACATCACACACATCCATGCCCGAGGCAGGATTCGAACCTGCGACCGTAGCAGTCGCACGGTTCCGGACTGCGCGCCTAGAACCGCGAGACCACCGCGGCCGGCTATCATCTGTCATTCTACCTCTTTGTGATAGTTTTGAATTAGTCAGTGTATGTTATTTAAAACCCTTTTTGTTCTGTTCTGTTTATCCTAACACAAAAAAATCCGATTGAAAACAGTTTGCAGCAGCTGTTTGGTGACGTTCCAGACACTAGGGTATCCTGACGCCTCGAAAATGTCCAGAAATCAGAACAACAAATTTGGGATCCTGTTGTGGTGGCACTGGCCACATTAACTTCTTAGATTAGATATCCTGTACTAGAAATACATGTAGGATATCAAGTGTTGGGACACTGAGATTATCCACCGGACTTTATCCTTTCCAAAAACAAAATTATTTCTACCCACCATTCCAAGTAAGCTATGATAATCCATTCAGATGTGCTACAGACATGACAAGGAAATGGTTCGATAGGTAGAGGCCGTGGATGGATCCTGTCATGATTTCAGGATAGGCACAACTATATGTTGCTCTACTCCATGGGTCTCCAAACTACGGCCCGCGGGCAAAAACCGACCCGCGAGGGCCGGCAAACCGGCCCGCGTTATCTAACCGGACATCCTCGGTATTCGGCCCGCCAAATATTTGAGGTAATACCTATACTGCCAACAATTCAGTTTCGAGGCCTACCGCGACCAATAAACCGCGGCATTGTCGGAGATCTATCTTTACAAAGCGAAAGGTCATGGTTAAACTTGTGGCTATCCACAATAAACAGACAGACCATTCTCCGTGCGATAGTGGGGGAAAAAAAAAAACAGTTAACAGACTAGGTTGGCGAAAACATTTTAAGTAAAAAAATTCTTTGCATTTTATTCCACTCACGAGTGTGGTGCAAGTCTTTCAAATGGACGCCAATTCGGCGACTAGCCTTAGTGATCAATCATTATGGAAGATGCTTCTTAAGCGAGGTTTCACTTTCTTTTGATTACGTTGTAAAATACACATAGCAAGCAAATCGTATAAGATGTTTTTATTTAAAGGCAATTTAAAGAAAATACAATAATGATATTGGATATTTTAGTTGTAACTGATGTATAAAAATAACTGTAATTAATTTATATCTTGAAAACTCACAGTGTTAGAGTATTCACGTAAAGAAATTTAACATGTTAGTGATAATTAATGACTTTTATGTAGCTGTAACTTTCCGTTCGTAATTACCTCCAGTTGTGGATCAAGTTTACTGGTAGAGATAATTATCAGCGACTTCAAATGCTCATCACTTAATTTTGATCTGTAAATACTTTTTGCATGTTTCATTTTGGAGGAAGCTTTTTTCCCACAAATAAGTAGTGCCAAAAGAGAGAAAAAAAAAGCCACGGGCAAATTTATGTAAATTTGGAAACTGTGTGGATGGAAGACACATAAAATTCCAGTAATGTTGACTTTGAATGTTTTTCTTTAAAAAAGTAGCTAGGCCTACATTGCAAATCAATAATTTCAAACTGAAGTTCTGCGGTAACGCTTCTATATTGATGTCAAAGGGATTTTGAAATATCTTTATATCGTTACAATTTGCGTCGATATCTGAAAAATGTGATTCGAAACTAATTTTTAAAGCGCCCAAAGCTTCAGTTGCGAAAGTTACAGGAAACGGAGTCTCAGTTTGCAGACTGAATGTTTGGCATGTATTAAAATGCGTGAAGCATACTTTGTTCAACTGAGATTGAAACAAACCAATCTTTCGTCGAAAGGACTTAGCAAGTGTGAATAAATCAGGCAGAAGCTATTTTCACTTTGCAATTTTAAATTGTCATTCATATGTTAAGTCTGTATAAAATGCTAGCTTCCATAACCACTCACCGTTCCGCAACACAGCCAGAGGGCGATTCCTTTCGTTCAAAAAAAATTCAATTACTGTTCGGAGTTCAAAAAAACGGGTCAGAACTTTACCGCAGCTACGCCAGCGCACTGCAGTAATATGGCAAGTCGCTTTCCTCAATATCTTCAAGAAACTCGCGGAACTGGTGATGGCTAAGTTCATGGGATCTGATATAATTAACAACTGAAATAACTGGCTTTAAAATTCGTGACACATCTAAATGTTTTCCACACGAAGACTGTTGGTGGATAATACAATGCACTACTAATGGTTTTGAGCCACCGTCATTTTCTACGGCCTTAGAAAGGAGAGCAGCAACACCTTCATTTTTCCCACACATGTTTTTGCCACCATCAGTTGTAATACATTTTAATTTCTTCCACTGAAAATTGTTTTTCTGAACTGCCCTTTCAACTCCTTTAAAAATATCTTCGCCAGTTGTCGTCCCGCGAATACTGTGAACATCAACTTCATAATTTTTGTCAATCCCTCGAATAAAAAGTAGCACTTGAGCAGTATCTGCTACATCTGTTGACTCATCCACGGACAAAGAGAACCAGTCTAAGTCTTGATTTTTGTCACGCAGTTGTGCTGATATATTTTGTGCAATGACATCTATTCTTCGAGCCCGCACCTCGTGGTCGTGCGGTAGCGTTCTCGCTTCCCACGCCCGGGTTCGATTCCCGGCGGGGTCAGGGATTTTCTGTGCCTCGTGATGGCTGGGTGTTGTGTGATGTCCTTAGGTTAGTTAGGTTTAAGTAGTTCTAAGTTCTAGGGGACTGATGACCATAGCTGTTAAGTCCCATAGTGCTCAGAGCCATTTGAACCCATCTATTCTTCGAGCCACAGTGTTTGCCGAAAAATGTATGTTTTTAAATAAATTAACTTTTTCTGGACACATTTCTTCTGCTGTTGCAATAATGCAGTTCTTAATTAATTCACCGCCGGTAAATGGCTTACACTGTGTCGCTACTAAATGAGCCACACGAAAACTAGCATGAGTTGCTGCATGTTGTTCAGCATTTACTTTCTTAAGGGGCTCCGGAAAGGCTCAAAATCATGAAAAGTTCAATTTTTACTTTTTTGCGTTTTCTGAATCTGCAGACTATTACCTTTTAATAGATATATAATTTATTCAATTCCGAAGACAACAACTATTTTTAATTTTTTTTTTTGAAACGTGTTCTACATGGGCGTGACCCACTGTGGCGCTGTTAAACTGCTGTCAAATTGTGTTATTATTAACGTCCGTGTTCATCAGGTACATTTTAGTGATGTGAGATAAAGTATGTGTTGTGGCTAACCTGTGATGGTTCAATATATATCGCTGGTGTGATTGTCGATTGTTTCATGTTTATTTACTCTGTCGTTATCTCGAAAATATTCGTAATTAATTCTGTTTCTTGAGTCTCTGTTTTGTTGAAGTATAATAATGAGTAAAAGTAAAGTTATTAGAAATCTTCTGAAGGCTTTTAAGGAAAGGAGAAATGTTAGAAAGCCAAAGGTATGTGTTGTTACTGTAAACAATAAAGACGACGAAAATCCTCAACATAGCTTGTGTCTCGAAGAAGAAGACCGTTGGTGTAAATATAACAAAGGATTGCTAACTGGTGAAGTGTACACTCATAAGCATAGTCTGCCTCATGCAATAATGGAGGTGATAAAACCTATTTTCAGAGACTTAGCAGCACCTGAACTGTTGAAAAAGTGTACTCACGGAAAAACTCAAAACCCCAATGAAAGTGTAAATAGTGTTATATGGTCGAGAATCCCCAAGACTGTATTTGTTGGAATAGAAACACTTCACTTTCGTGTGTATGATGCTGTTGCGACTTTCAATGATGGCAACATTGTAAGGTGCAAGGTATTTAGAAATATGGGAATGAAGATAGGTTCTAACATGGTACGAGCGATGCTTGCTTTAGACAAGGAACGCCTTCGGGCTGCAGACAGGGCTGTAAAGAGTCTAGAAATACAAGCAAGAGTAAACAGGAGGAGGAACAAGAGGAAGCTGGAGGAGGAGTTTGCAGAGGATGAAGATAATCCATCCTATGGACCTAGAATGCACTAAAAAGTTAATCCAATCTTTGTCGCTCGATTCCCAAAACTTTTATTTTCTCATACTAATTTCATGTTTTCTAAGGATCTTCCAAACATATTTGTTTCAAACTTTCAGTAAATGTTACACAGTACCTTCTGCATAATTTAACACAGCCTTTTTCCAAAAAACTGTATATTTTCGAATATATAAATAAAAAATTGCAAAAAAATGTTGTGAATTTTCATTACAATTGAAAAAAAAATCATCTTTAACAACAATTTTGTAAAATCCCTGTGTTAAGTTGTAGCCCATATTCCAATAAATAATCTGTAAAAAGTTCAACTTCCTACCTCAAATACTTTGTGAGGAAAGATGTAATTTATAAGCGTTATTTTAACATTGCAAGTACAGGGCGTTCCGGAGCCCCTTAAACAGCGACTGCTGGGTTTTTAGCTGGCGTTCCAGAGACTCACACATTTCTAATCGTTCGCATCCTGTTAACTTGGAGTAATTCTGAGAGTGCTTAGTCTCATAATGACAAATATATTGTATTCTTTGAAGACTGGTATTGCTTCATTGCAAATAATACACATTGGGTTGTTGCTTGACTCCACCACGAAACATTGACATCCCCACTGCTCTTTAAAAATTCTACATTGACTGTCAACCTTTCGTTTCTTTTCCATATTTGTACAGAACTTCACAAAAGATTGTAACATGAAAATAAAATTGTGCTATTTAATACTAAAAAACCTAGGGAGTAGTCTGCCTAAACAAAATGCAATGATTTAGTTTTAAGGTACTAAATTAAATACTCACAATTACACTGTAGGTCCGCTAAAAATACAGTGAAAACATACTCAAGTCGTGCTATACATTTTGATTTTCAGATTTTGTCTCTTCAATTTCAAACTTTGAATTGTCCCACACTTCGTCGTCTCACCTACTAGTACAGCGCATAAAACACTAAAAAACTCGTGAGACACTCGCAGACACAATCACGCAACAGAACTATCAAATATATGCTCTGGCTCTGCTACTCCCTACAAGACTACATAACTAAACTTATTGTTGCGCCGCTTGAAATAACAATGCGTTGGCATACTCTACCTCTGCTACGTCTTGCAGTAATAGCACAGTCTAACATAACAGTCGCGACACTTCGCCTCGATTTCGTTGCCTACTGCGGCAGCAGCGCCCCAAGCGGCCAGTAAGTTAAACTGTGAGTTCGGCGCAATCGTGAAAAAGAACATTGGTTATTTATTTTTATTTCTACAATGGTTATTACAAGCGGGAGTTTTTGTAGCGTAATAAATTGCAACAACAGGAAGAAGACTCCACAGCTGTCTTTTTTTTAGGTTTCATAAGGATCCTGAGAGGCATATAACATCATGTTACTAAACTATAACGTCAGGATTCACTCGCAAACTACATGTGTATTAATGATTAATGTTTTGTTTTAGGAGCAGAAAATGGCTAGTTGATAGCAGACGAGAAGACCTTATGAAAAAAGACCTAGTTTACCTGTATAATAATATTAGGTTTTGTTCGCTACATTTCGAACAAAACCAGTTCATGAACGCAGACAATAATAAACTCGTGTGGAATGCAGTAGTCACACTGTTTGACATCCCAAATAATCCACCTCAACTGACGATGAAGAGCAAACTGCCACAAAGATTGGACAATCCATCTAAAGCATTAAAACAGTCCTATGATACAGAAGCAGCCAGCTCAACTCTACATGCATCAGTGCCAGATTCGTGTGAACCGTCAACACAAACCTGCTTTGACGATGAAGTGGTTAGATTAAATGCAGGTATTCGTGTCTTACAAAAAGTGTAATGTTTGGTATGTATTCCATTCACTTCTGTTGTTAGTCACTTAATTTTCCCTGCTTCCTTCGTGTGATAACATTATTTTGTTGGCACCTTTGTTCGCTGACATTGTTTGAAAATTATTCAATTATTTGGTTTTGAGTGAAATATAATGTAATCAGCTCATTCTAATGTTTTTAACGCAATTCTTCAACTGTTTGGCAGTTGCTTGTCCCACTTAGAATAATATAAAGATGAAGGTCGTACTTGTGACAACAGGCGATAATGACAAACACACTAGCCCTGCAGAACGATAAATGAGCTGTCGATCGCTTTTGCATTTAGAGGTACATGTCTGTGCTTCTTATATGTGAATCTCTGTGTTTATATTCTTTTGATATCAACATGGTAAGCTGCAATTCTATCCAACGTCATAAGTGTTTCTTCACGAATGAGTGGTAGCTTGCCAGTCGTTTCATGGTTTTTGTCCATACTTGGGCTTATTTTAGAATCATTTTTAGAAACATATATGCTTCTGATACTACACAAACCCTTGGAGGCAAGAAAATAATTCAAGTATTTCGTAAATTATGTAGGAAATTGATTCAAAACAAACATTATGCTTACGACGCGTCTGACGTTCACCTTACTCGCCGCTTGGAACGCTAGTGCCGTTCCATCTGTCAAACGGTAACAACTTTTGCAGCAGTGAGTGTCGCGACTATTATGTTAGACTGTGGTAATAGTTTTGCTAACAATGATTTTGAGATTTCGTCAACTTTGCAGGACGCTTTCGTGAAGAATGTGCAGTGACATATTTCTTTGTCGGTGAAATTCGCCGCCGGCCGTTGTGGCCGTGCGGTTAAAGGCGCTTCAGTCTGGAACCGCGTGACCGCTACGGTCGCAGGTTCGAATCCTGCCTCGGGCATGGATGTGTGTGATGTCCTTAGGTTAGTTAGGTTTAATTAGTTCTAAGTTCTAGGCGACTGATGACCTCAGAAGTTAAGTCGCATAGAGCTCAGAGCCATTTGAACCATTTGGTGAAATTCGCCAGAATTTCGGTCAGGTACGTCCACCAGTCAAAATTATGTAATTAAATAAAAATCGTAGTTCGTTTCAGTGTTAGCTATTCCCACAACCTTAGATTTTTGCGATTTCATCTTTCCTTTAGCCTTACATTACGGTGATCATTGAGTGCTAGGGTGCTTTAATCCCACAAGGTAGATCTTGGCCCTTATGGCTTCGTGGAGGAGTCAATGTGGCCCGCGGACTAAAACGTTTGGAGACCTCTGCTCTACTCTGTCAAAAATGTAGTTGACTCCACAGTGCATTACAGATATCGATGAGCCATTTTTAGTAGATCACAGCAGTCTAAGGTTCGTTGAGTAGGTTAGGTGATCGACTCCTGGTGCAGTAATAGCCATTGACTTCAATGCTGTGGTACTGTAAATGATTTTTTCAATATCTTTGCTAAATGTCCAGGGTGTTCGGAGGATCAAATGAAGGCATCATAAAGTAAGTCATTGGGGACACGTATTTGTTTGCGCATTCCTACATCCAACATCTTAATGATTTGGTTTCTTTTTCATATGGTTGATCATACACCAAACGTCAAACTAACTAATAGCTTTATTGATCTTCTGGCTATGCAACTATTCCGATTTAGCTACTTAAGTGTTATTTCCCTTGATCATCTGATTGTTCATGTTTAAAAAAAAATTTCTTAAGTAGAAGTTTGTTCGAATATTTTACAGGTTTTTTTCCCGCTTTCTAATAATGAAGTCACCAGGGAGCCAATGTTCCTCTCAGCATGTAAGGTGGATTGATTGTACAAATTAATGTAGTCACAGCAACATTGATAATACTAAAAAATTTATAGTAATCTTCCATCATTAAGGATGCTGTGATTGGCGTTTTAATACTCTGCTCTGTTATTGCTTTGTCTTTCACCCAGTCTGCTTTGTTAACTTTGCACTTTCTTGATGGTGGTAATGGACATGAAATAGCATTATATTCATGAACGTGTTGAAAACAATGAGATTGAAGTTTTTTATGTTTGTACTGGTAAACAGTTGGCAGATTTGTTAACGAAATCTTGCCATAGAGAGAAATTATTTCATGTCAAGTAGAAAAGCTTTGACAATGATCTCAAAAACAAACTCTGTAAATCAAGTTGGAGTACTGACAAAAATTAGCTTGTTATATTGAGTACAGTTGATGCTCTTGTTTTTAATATTTATTATATGAGCACACCAGAGAGCATATACGTATATTCATTCTGTGCATGGCTGTGTTGTGTCATTATAAAAATATATCTTTGGTTCTCTCCATCATTGTGGTTACAGTGTCACTTTTTATTTGCAAAAAAAATAAGCAATTTGTTATTTGACTCAGAGTTGGTTTCACCCTGTGATTCTCAACGAAACATGTCTGCAATTATTTTAGCAGCAATCACAGTCTGACATAAGGTTGGAGTTAAATAACAGTGATCTGGCGTGAGAGACTGGGATGCACTAACTTCAAAGGGCTGGAGAATATGGCCGGTATGAATTTAATTCCTAGTTTAAAAATGAAGAGAGTTGAAGATTTTCAATGTGAATCATATTAATACGGCAAGATGAAGAGAATATAGTTTAATTGAAGTTTGGGATCAAGATAAAAAGTTTCTGGTGGATGTATTCATGCAGATTTGAGTGGATGTACTAGAAAACCACCTCTTAGAGGTACCCATTTGTACATAGTTTTTAAGAATGATTGCACTTCATTCGGACTTGCGTTTTTGGAATTTCAGAGAATGACTGAATGAGCAACTGGGGAAAAAACAGTGTTCTGAGAAGTGACAATGGAACTGAATTCGTAAGCAAGAAATTTGAATATTATTTCAAGCAACAGAAAACAATTGAGGGTGGAACGGGGCTGAGGTCAGATGGCGAATGCCATTAGCAGCACAGAGCGCTTCAAACTCTGAGGACACGAACTGGGGGCCATTGTCGGTAGTTTTAGTCCCAATGGATACATTCTTCATACGTCCCACAATGGTTTCTACGGTTGTTTCACGCAGTATTGCTTGTATGTTAGCAATGGCAACTCTAGGAAAATGCTACCTTTCTCGGTCGTAAGTAAAGGCTGTCGGCCACTGTGATACCCGCGGTGAAAGGTAGTGCATGAAATTCGATGTTCTTGGCACACTCTTGACACTGTTGATCTCGGAATATTGAATTCATAATGGTTTCTGAAATGGAATGTCCCGTGTGTCTAGCTCCAACTATCATTCCGTGTTCACAGTATGTTAATTCCTGTAATGCGGCCACAATCACAGGGGAAACCTTTTCACGTGAATCGTATGAATACAAATGACAGCTCCGCCAATGTACTGTCCTTTTACACCTCGTGTGCGTGATACCACAGCCATCTGTACATGTGCATATCATTATCCCATGACTTATGTCAACTAACTGTGTAGATCACGCTAGTGGGGGATTTTCCTATTCATCTAATTCTTTCCATTTTTTAAAATTCTCGTCAAGATAACAGCAAAAAAACTCGTAACCTCTCACATTCCAACTACGGAAATGTCTGCCGTGTTTCGTCATCTCGGGAAATAACCCACTGTGTACATCATGAGAATATGGGAGTTAGACAAAATCTGATGGCCCAAATAAATGGCAGCTGTGACTCTGTCGTGTGTAAGATGAGCTGGAGCATTGTCGTGAAGCAAAACACACACCTCCATTAGATTTTGGTAGCATGCTCCTCTGACGGTTTGCCCCTCATGAACATGGCATAATATGCTAGTATCGCATCACAGCGACCCTATAACAAAACACTCAAAATTACCTTGCCCAAATATGGACTGCCTTTCTTGGCAGTGGTGAATTCATTAATTTCTACTACTTTCTTTGCTCATTTGTGTGGGGATCGTAGTGATACATCCACCTCTGGTCCACAGTGATTAGGCAGCTAAGGAAGCCATCTAAACTACCTGCTTCTCACGGCTGTGCGAGAAATGAATGGCGATTGGCTAATGTTCACGATATCGTAAGAAACACGTAAGAGCATCAGCTGGGGGTGCGGCATGTACGGAGCTCTGTTGACATTTCAGCTGCCATTTTAGGTCTGACACTTTTATGGTGCATTTACCGTCAAAAACTAATGTACGCAATACATTGCCTGTCATCATCATCAGTTATCTGCTATATTAGCAGGTCCTTTGCCTCTCCATTTTCTGCGATCCATTGCTTCCTTCTTAAGGCTGCTGTATGTTGTACCGTCTATCATGTCATCCAGTATCTGGAACTTCTTCCTTCCTCGCTTCCTTTTCCCTTCTACATAACCTTCTAAAACTGTTTTTATCAGTCCGTCATTGCCCAAAGATGCCTGTAGCAACCTATAAATTACCTGTGAAAGGTATTATCTTTATATATTTCCTTTTAATAATTTTATATGGGTAACTGTACTCGTCTATTACTGTATCACAATTGGTTTCTATAATAGTTATCAATATTTAAAAGTCTGCTTACAGGTATGTGACCTAATGTACACTACTGGCCATTAAAATTGCTACACCACAAAGATGACGTACTACATACATGAAATGTAACCAACAGGAAAAAGATGCTGTGATATGCAAATGATTAGCTTTTCAGAGCGTTCACACAAGGTTGGCGCTGGTGGCGACACCCACAACGTGCTGACATGAGGAAAGTTTCCAACCGATTTCTCATACACAAACAGCAGTTGACCGGCGTTGCCTGGTGAAACGTTGTTGTGATGGCTCGTGTAAGGAGGAGAAATACGTACCATCACGTTTCCCACTTTGATAAAGGTCGGATTTTAGTCTATCGCGATTGCGGTTCATCGTATCGCGACATTGCTGCTAGCGTTGGTCGAGATTCAATGACTGTTAGCAGAATATGGAATCGGTGGGTTCAGGAGGGTAATACGGAACGCCGTGCTCGATCCCAACGGCCTCGTATCACTAGCAGTCGAGATGACAGGCATGTTATCCGCATGGCTGTAACGGATCGTGCAGCCACGTCTCGATCCCTGAGTCAACAGATGGAGACGATTGCAACACAACATCCATCTGCATGAACAGTTCGACGACGTTTGCAGCAGCACGGACTATCAGCTCGGAGACCGTGGCTGCGGTTACCCTTGAAGCTGCATCACAGAAAGGAGCGCCTGCGATGGTGTGCTCTACGACGAACCTGGGTGCACGAATGGCAAAACGTCATTTCTACGGATGAATCCAGGTTCTGTTTACAGCATCATGATGGTCGCATCCGTGTTTGGCGACATCACAGTGAACGCACATTGGAATCGTGTATTTGTCATCGCCATACTGGCGTATCACCTGGCGTGATGGTATGGGGTGCCACTGGTTACACGTCTCTGTCACCTCTTGTTCACATTGACGTCACTTTGAACAGTGGACGTTACATTTCAGATGTGTTACGACCCGTGGCTCAACCCTTCATTCGATCCCTGCGAAACCCTACATTTAAGCAGGATAATGCACGACCGCATGTTGCAGGTCCTGTACGGACCTTTCAGGGTACAGAAAATATTCGACTGCTGCCCTGGCCAGCACATTCTCCAGATCTCTCACCAATTGAAAACGTTTGGTCAATGGTGGCCGAGCGACTGGCTCGTCACAATACGCCAGTCACTACTCTCGATGAACTGTGGTATCGTGTCGAAGCTGCATGGGCAGCTGTACCTGTACAAGCCATCCGAGCTCTGTTTGACTCAATGCCCAGGCGTATCAAGGCCGTTATTGCGGCCAGAGGTGGTTGTTCTGCGTATTGATTTCTCAGTATCTATGCACCCAAATTGCTTGAAAATGTAATCACATGTCACTTCTAGTATAATATATTTGTCCAGTGAATACCCGTTTATCGTCTGCATTTCTTCTTGGCGTAGTAATTTTAATGGCCAGTAGTGTATTTTTATCAGATTATATTTCTTACGTAAATGATGACTACATCGAAGCCCACAGTAGCGACATGTAAATAAGATGCAGGCAAACGTATTTCTGGTAGCTACTGCACTTCAGTAGCCAGTTGCAAAAATGACTGTGTGGACGATGTGGCCGATTCTACACCTTATTTTAGATCTAGGTGACGATGCTGTGCTGAGTATATTTATATGTTTTGACGATGCCATTACTGCCTTATCACTTTAGGACATTGTGTAGAAAAGGTATGTCTAATTGTATTTTATCTGTACATTTCCCTGGTTGTATGATCGTATATTGTGATAAGTGATGCTGTATTGTGTTGAAAGGCACACTGCTCACTAGTTGTATATATTTTTATATTGTAGATCTGAGGATGGTCATTACTGACTGAAACCGGGAAACGGCAAAAGAATTGATATTGTGATCAAATACTGGATTAATAAACATTTGACGGTATTGGATCAATGTTCATATACGCAACTATGTCGCAGCTGGTGATACTTTCTATTTGTATTGCTTCAAATTCAGTAAACGATCATAAACGCTTTCCACAGTAAATAGCCACAGTTTATCCAACCAAACTTTGTGGGTATGAGCTCAATGTTCAAAACATTGATATCAAAGACACCATTGAACTCTGCATTGTTGAAGAACTAGTGATGGGTTTTGGCGTCAGAAACACATGGTATATCCGTGGCCTATTCTTTCTGAGACATTCAGAACATTCTGTGACTCAGTTTAATTCTGTTAACATTTCTACTTTGAAAAATAAAAATCCAAGTTAGTTGATGTGTTTCACACACGAAGATATTTAAAGAATATTATGGAAATAAAATATATTTACGAAAGTGACAAAATAAATTAGTTGAATTTAAAAAAAATACAGAAGCTGAGCAATGTCATAAATCAAGCATAATGTAGTTTGGTAAATAAAACAAATATAAGGGAAATTTCCATATGTGACAATTTTGCTTTTTGTAAAATAAAACTGAGAGAAATCCATATTTTATGTTTTGTTGCAGACTTATAGGAAGACTAATTTTCGTAGTGTAACATGGTGACATAAAAATATCTATATAAAAACTCTACTAGCTTTACTTGCGCCAGAACTTGGCCAGACTGTAGAAGAGTGTGTAAATATTAAAAAACGTTAATCAGATTATGTATATGAGGAAGAAAGTACATGTCTCTCTCTCTTTTCCAAGCATTAATCCCGACTTGCAGGGTCTGATTGTTAATCGGATGTGGCATGTTAATTTTTAAGGGGTGGCCGGATGCCCTTATGAGGAAGAAAGTACATCCAATTGCTGAAAAATAAAATGGTGTAAGTTTCTGTAACTTAAAGAAGTTATGTAAGATCTTGATTTATTATAGGCTCCACTTCTCTTGGCATTTCAGGTCCTTTACAGGAAGACAGCCTGCCTCTTCGTTCTTCGACATTCAGTCTTGTTTGACTACACTGGAAGCATCTGAACCAGATGATGGTACATCGCGGACACACACTTCCACCAGTTCAGCATGAAGCAATGCAAGAAACTAACTACCACACAATACTGCACTTTATTAGCAGACACTGCCATTTTCTTTTGGAAGCTCTAGTATTGTGGGGCTTTCAGTGTGTGCCAGGAAAGCAGACACGTACCTGTGAACAAACAATAAATTAATCACACACCTTTATTTTTTCGAGGTGATAAGTAAAATATCATTAACTGAATCTTCCATCGGTGCTTGGCAGAACATGGTAAGAATATTATTAAGCAGGAAATACTTCCCACTGGTCTGCAAAATTATATTTACACTGCTTGAAAATTGGTAAGAAAGAAGTGCCACTCGCTAAGGAACAAATGCCAGTTGCTACAGTACAACCAAAAATTGCTGCGTAGCACCTAGCCAATGGCAGTAAAAAATAAATGTGTGTGAAATCTTATGGGACTTAACTGCTAAGGCCATCAGTCCCTAAGCTTACATACGACCTAACCTAAATTATCCTAGGGGCAAACACACATCCATGCCCGAGGGAGGACTCGAACCTCCGCCGGGACCAATGACAGTAAAAGGACATGTAGTGGGCAGGACGTGTTAACTGCAGTGAAGCCTATATATGAACGCTCTGTACATATTTGACAGTTCGTGCTGTACGGAGTCTGACGAAGGTGGTTGTGGAATGGATTAGCTGACAATCCGTGTGGTGTGACAACATGTCTGCAAGGCATCATTTGAGTGCTTACGATCGCTGATTTGAAGCTGGTCAAAGAGTCACTAGTGTCGCCACAGTGATGGATGTGTCCAAAAGTGTCATCTTGCCATCATTGGAAAAGGCCGGTGGTCATAGAGGGACCACGCCACTGAAAGAGGATGGATATGAAGCCCTCGTGGTGGAAACAGACTCCTCACCCCTGATAGGTGTATCACTGCAGACCTCACAGCTGTTATTGGTGCATGTGTGTCTGCCAGAACCATTTTGTGGCATTAAATCAAGCAGATTTCTATGCTCGGAAGCTAGCTAAATGCATCGCGCTTTGACCTCACCATTGTCGACAAAGAGTTTGTTGTAGGAAGTACGTTGAAAATTATTGGAAATTTGTGGTAAGTTCCTGTGGGACCAAACTGCTGAGGTCATTGGTCCCTAGGCTTACACACTACTTAGTCTAACTTACACTAACGACAATACACTCATCTATGCCAGAGGGAGGACTCGAACCACTGACAGGAGGAGCTGTGTGAACTTGGCGAGGCGCCCCAGAGTCATGTTCTCCGACGAATCCTGCTTCACTGTGGCAAGTGATTCTGGCCACTAATTAGTGCAGAGGGAGAGAGAGATATATATACATGTTACACACCACAGAATGTTCATGAACGTCATCAGGGTGGCCTGGTCGTTATTTACGCACAATGGCAGAACACCGCTGTATATTTTGCACAAGGTACCATTACAGCACAGTGGCACTGCAGGAAACTTATTCTGGATCGTGGTCATCTGTTTAGGATGTGGTAGGTTCTGACTTTGTTTATGGATGACAATGCCCACCCAGACAGGACTGCTGAGGTCTCAGACACACTGGAAAGTGAAGATATTGAACCTGTGGATGGTCTGTGTACTCCCTGGGCCTGAAACCTTTAGAGCAAGCCTCGGATCCTCTTCTGCCAGGAGCTGAAAACCGCCTCGAGAGAGGAATGGGACAGGATCCATCCACCAAGGGCTCCTCAGCAGTTTGATCAGTGCCTGAGGAGTGGATATTCCTTACTGAGAGTCAAATATCCATCATTAAGTTGGCAGTCTCACCTGCGTCAACCACGAACTTTATGCCGTTTACCTTGCTTTCCCATGTGGTGAACTCTGTACCATTTTTCGTATAAATATACCACAGTACATACTGTGTTCCTTAGCAATTGTCAAGCAGTGTATTTCGTCACCAGTGCCACCTTCTGGTGACACCTGAATGTCACAACCATGATCACATATTCTTCACACAGAAGATAACAAAAATGGCGATGTGTAGAATGTTCACTTATGAAAGTACTCTATTACATTTTTTTATCATTCAGAAATAGCTACATTAACTAAAAACAGGACCAAAATTCTATATATGTAAGTACATTAAAGAACTGATGCTGAAGTTACAATTTCAATCTAGTATTTGTAACTAAAGCTTAATTTAAAAGAGGAGAAAAAACACTAAGTCCAGTCATTTAATACTGTGCTATATGTTTGTAGTTTCCCAGTCCTGTCATCTATACGCTCTTATTAACAGAATGTAAAACTCCTCGCTCTACATCATACGATTGGGTTTCTGCTAAAAGATCACCGACAAGAGTTGAATCTTTCTTTCTTAATCTTCCTTTTTCAGATAACATAATTGCCCAGGTATGCCTGACTCACCAGTAGCCAGAGTGGTACTGATGATGTTATAGACATTCAGGGGTAATGGAGAAGAGTAGATGTATCAATCTGAAGTAAAAGACCCAGGTCAGGAAGTGACTGAGTCGAAAGTTATAAGCAAAAATATTTCTGATACCTCTTTAAAGCAGACCTCTTCTACTACAAGCTCTTTGCTTTCCATATATTGGGAGGAACAAAACAAGAAAAATGTGCAATGGGCTTTAAGATGCCTACTTTAGGAACTATGAGCACTTGTTCAGCAGAAGACGTGTTTCACAGCAGTGACGATGAAAAAGTGCTCACAGTTCTTAAGGTATGCATTTTAGAGACCATATTTACTGCACTGTTTTGCTTTCCTCCATACTGCCCCATCTCAAAATATGAAAAACAAAGAACTAACAGTAGGAAAATTCCACTATCGCAGGTAACAAATTTGATTATAACTTTCGAATCAGTCATCATTTCTGGACCTGGGGTGCTTTACCTCAAATTGATATGTTTATCATTATGGTATCAGCACCAGTAAGAAGACAAAGGGGCTATTTCTCCTCATATGTCAAGGTCAGCGATAAGAAAAGCCCCCTCTCCTCTCCTCCCATCCCCACCCCTGGATACAATGCAAGGTCACCAAACCACAGAGTGAATTTTGGAACAAAGCAATATGCCGAGGTCACTGGGCCAATACAGACGAAGTTCCTCCTTCCTTCCCAGCTATGAGAGTTTCATCCTTAATTCAATGTCTGTACTCTGTAGTGAAACGATATATTAGCAACAATAATTTTTCTCAATCTCTCTGATTTTCTCCTTTTATTACTAGAGCCTCTCTATTCGAGGTCTATGCAGTATTGTGATATGGAACGTAAGTAGCAGAGCTACCCTATTTAAAAAATGACGGTACATATTACCGTAATTATTGATGTAAGGCACTTTGGCATGATGTAGTGCAGTGCACCTCTCTGACTATTAATATCTGTTCGCTGTCTGCAGGCTGATAAAATAGTAATATGTTTCGCGACGGCAAAAATCCATTTTGTCTTCCAAAAAATGAAACATTATTAACATACTACCGCCATCAGCAAAGCGCCCCCCTCCCCCCCCCCCCCCCCCCACACACACACACACAACAAAGAACTTGGAAATTGAAATCATTTCACGAATCGTAAATACGAAGGTGAATCAAATGAAAACCTTAAATTTGTGATATCAAATCGAAATTTCGCGCCGTTTTCCTGTAAGTTGGTAAGCATGCTACAAACAGCGTGCAAAATGGCCTGTAGGTGACAGCATAGTGCAGATGCACACATACCGTCATAGTATCAGTATAAAGATGGCCACCCCACTTGCGACTTGCACCAGGGAAGAACAGCGTTCTGTTATTAGGTTTTTGCGTAGTGAAGGTGTGAAACCTATTGAAATTTACCGACGAATGAAGGTTCAGTACGATTGATGCATGTTTGTCACAGCAGCAAGTCTACGAATGGAGTAGGAAGTTCGCAAATGGTGGGACTTCAGTGGAAGATGTTCCTCGTTCAAGTCAGGCACAGCGAGTTGTGGTTCCACAGAACACTGCAGCAGTTGAAGACACAGTGAAGGAAAACCGCCGAGTGACACTGAAAGACATTGCAGCATGTTTACAGATCAGTGATGGGTCAGCACACCACATTGTGCACGATGAGCTCCAGTTTCACAAAGTGTCTGCAAGATGGGTGCCACAGCAGATGACTCCTTAAATGAGAGAACGACGTGTTGATGCTTGTGAAGAACTTCTTCGGCGCTTTGAACGAGAAGGTGATGGCTTCCTTGCAAGAATCGTTACTGGGGACCAAACCTGGGTTCACTTCCACCAACCGGAAACGAAGAGAGCGAGCAAGGAATGGCGCCAGTCCTCATCACCAAACCAAAGAAGTTTCGAACAGAGCCCTCAGCAGGGAAGGTTAAGCTGACCCTCTTTTGGGACGAAAAAGGCGTCATTTTGGAGCATTACATGCCTAGAGGGACCACTGCCACCAGTGCATCGTACACAGATCTCCAAAAAAATCTTCTGCGGCCTGGATTCAAATCAAAGCGACGTGGATTGCTGTCAGCAGGTGTCCTTTTGCAACATGACAATGCAAGGCCCCACACTGCCTGTGCAACAATCACAGACCTGCATTTTGAGTGTCTTCCTCATCCACCATACTTACCACACCTTGCCCCAAGTGATTTCCATATGTTTGGACCACTCACAAAGACGCAATGGGAGGAAAGAAGTTCCGTTCTGATGAAGAGGTACGCCATGCCGTGCATGAGTGGTTGCGCGGACTACCAAAAGAATTTTTTTTCTAAAGGAATTTATGCACTTTGTAAGCGCTGGAGTACTTGCGTTGAGTGTGGGGCAGATTACGTTGAATAGTGATACAGGTTTGTACCACTTCTGGACAGTAAATAATATTTAAAAATACACTCCTGGAAATGGAAAAAAGAACACATTGACACCGGTGTGTCAGACCCACCATACTTGCTCCGGACACTGCGAGAGGGCTGTACAAGCAATGATCACACGCACAGCACAGCGGACACACCAGGAACCGCGGTGTTGGCCGTCGAATGGCGCTAGCTGCGCAGCATTTGTGCACCGCCGCCGTCAGTGTCAGCCAGTTTGCCGTGGCATACGGAGCTCCATCGCAGTCTTTAACACTGGTAGCATGCCGCGACAGCGTGGACGTGAACCGTATGTGCAGTTGACGGACTTTGAGCGAGGGCGTATAGTGGGCATGCGGGAGGCCGGGTGGACGTACCGCCGAATTGCTCAACACGTGGGGCGTGAGGTCTCCACAGTACATCGATGTTGTCGCCAGTGGTCGGCGGAAGGTGCACGTGCCCGTCGACCTGGGACCGGACCGCAGTGACGCACGGATGCACGCCAAGACCGTAGGATCCTACGCAGTGCCGTAGGGGACCGCACCGCCACTTCCCAGCAAATTAGGGACACTGTTGCTCCTGGGATATCGGCGAGGACCATTCGCAACCGTCTCCATGAAGCTGGGCTACGGTCCCGCACACCGTTAGGCCGTCTTCCGCTCACGCCCCAACATCGTGCAGCCCGCCTCCAGTGGTGTCGCGACAGGCGTGAATGGAGGGACGAATGGAGACGTGTCGTCTTCAGCGATGAGAGACGCTTCTGCCTTGGTGCCAATGATGGTCGTATGCGTGTTTGGCGCCGTGCAGGTGAGCGCCACAATGAGGACTGCATACGACCGAGGCACACAGGGCCAACACCCGGCATCATGATCTCCTACACTGGCCGTACACCACTGGTGATCGTCGAGGGGACACTGAATAGTGCACGGTACATCCAAACCGTCATCGAACCCATCGTTCTACCATTCCTAGACCGGCAAGGGAACTTGCTGTTCCAACAGGACAATGCACGTCCGCGTGTATCCCGTGCCAGCCAACGTGCTCTAGAAGGTGTAAGTCAACTACCCTGGCCAGCAAGATCTCCGGATCTGTCCCCCATTGAGCATGTTTGGGACTGGATGAAGCGTCGTCTCACGCGGTCTGCATGTCCAGCACGAACGCTGGTCCAACTGAGGCGCCAGGTGGAAATGGCATGGCAAGCCGTTCCACAGGACTACATCCAGCATCTCTACGATCGTCTCCATGGGAGAATAGCAGCCTGCATTGCTGCGAAAGGTGGATATACACTGTACTAGTGCCGACATTGTGCATGCTCTGTTGCCTGTGTCTATGTGCCTGTGGTTCTGTCAGTGTGATCATGTGATGTATCTGACCCCAGGAATGTGTCAATAAAGTTTCCCCTTCCTGGGACAATGAATTCACGGTGTTCTTATTTCAATTTCCAGGAGTGTATATTTGACTCACCCTCGTAAATAAGTAGAGCAGTGTGATAATGTTAACAAAACTGAGATTAACAAGTTCTTAAATGCTCCCAATACGCTCTTGTTACATTCTCCGTGGGTTATTGATGACGATAATGTTGATGATATTTGGTTTGTGGGGCGCTCAACTGTGTGGTCATCAGCGCCCATACAAAACCCAAATTCTGTCACAGTCCAATTTTTTTACACAGTCCAATCTAGCCACTGTCACGACATGATGATGATGATGATGGTGGTGATGACAAAACAAAGACCCAGTCCCTCGACAGAGAAAATACCCAACCCGGTCGGGGATCTAACCCGGGACCCCATGATCCAGAGGCAGCAACGCTAGCCACCAGACGACGACTGCGGTGTCTGTGGTTTATTAGTGTGTACTCTCTTGGAAGCGAGTCATAGAAAGATTACCCATTGCAGGAGCGACCACCTAGTCAGTGAACAATGAGCGACCCATGAGACCATGACAGTAACAATGACGACCTATGAGCGTACATGTCCACCATAACAATCAATGTGCGTTCGTTTTATTTTACGTGTAACGCACCATGAAAACTCATTTGAATATCGAATCATTTCTCGAAAAGTGTCATGCAGGTGGTACATAATTCTAGCTTAGATCTGTTTGGGTGGGTATTTGTAGGTGATCTATGCCATTTTAATGCCAATAGCGTAGTGGGAACTGTGACACATACTTTTGCATGTTTTGTATCGTCAGAGCAGCAAGGGCTCTGATACACAAGTGACAGCAACGCCTATTACTGGTAGGTTCGATCACCATGCGAGTATTATGGAAATGTTTTGTGAACTGAAATGGAAATCCTTTGAGGGGAGACGACATTCTTTTTGTGAAGCTTTATTGGTGTTTGATGGCTGTCAGCAGAATGATTCAACTGCTGCCAAAGTGCATTTTGCAGGAACAATGTAAGAAAAATGGTTCAAATGGCTCTGAGCACTATGGGACTCAACTGCTGTGGTCATCAGTCCCCTAGAACTTAGAACTACTTAAACCTAACTAACCTAAGGACATCACACACATCCATGCCCGAGGCAGGATTCGAACCTGCGACCGTAGCAGCAGCGCGGCTCCGGACTGGAGCGCCTAGAACCGCACGGCCACCGCGGCCGGCAACAATGTAAGAAAAGTTTGGGCTACTGAGGATGCATACAGGCACTCAGTTTTGCCTCTGCGAGTGAAACAGGAAAGGGAACAACTGGTAGCTCTACAGGGTACCCTTCACCAAGTGCTACACGACCATCCGAGGAGTACGTGTGCAGAAGTAGTTGTGCTGTACGAACAATTTAGGAGTCATAACCAGAATCAACATCATGATCACTTGGCTAATTGGTAAGCATCAAGGGGCCTACTGTACAGATTAGAAATACTGGCCGGTTATATTTAAACTTTCCCTATTTAACACATTATAATGCGGAAACTAATTACCGTATGAGTACCAATAGTATTAATGTACAGAGTATGAGGTGCACTATTTCCATGTGTCACATCATCACTGCCCAGTCCGAACTATGGCCGCCAGGCGGCGTGATCTGTCATCACGATTCATAGCCTGACAGACCTAACCAGTCGCAGTGCACTTGTGGACACGTCAACATGAGCTTGGACAAAAGGAGCTATTACTGGAAAAGCTGTGTTATCAAAACAACAGTCTTCGAGAATATCGCCAGCTGAAAGGATTACACAGGGGTCCTCTTCATATACATCTACGTACATACTCCGCAATCCACCATATGGTGCGTGGCGGAGGGTACCTCGTACCACAACTAGCATCTTCTCTTCCTGTTCCACTCCCAATTAGAACGAGGGAAAAATGATTACCTATATGCCTCTGTAAGAGCCCTAATCTCTTATCTTTGTGGTCTTTCCGCGAAATATAAGTTGGTGGCTGTAAAATTGTACTGCAGTCAGCCTCAAATGCTGGTTCTCTAAATTTCCTCAGTAGCGATTCACGAAAAGAACGCCTCCTTTCCTCCAGAGACTCCCACCCGAGTTCCTGAAGCATTTCCGTAACACTCGCATGATGATCAAACCTACCAGTAACAAATCTAGCAGCCCGCCTCTGAATTGCTTCTATGTCCTCCCTCAATCCGACATGATAGGGATCCCAAACTCTCGATCAGTACTAAAGAATAGGTCATATTAGTGTTTTATAGGCAGTCTCCTTTACAGATGAACCACATTTTCCCAAAATTCTACCAATGAACCGAAGACGACTATCTGCCTTCCCCACAACTGCCATTACATGCTTGTCCCACTTCATATCACTCTGCAATGTTACGCTCAAATATTTAATCGACGTGACTGTGTCAAGCACTACACTACTAATGGAGTATTCAAACATTACAGAATTCTTTTTCCTATTCATCTGCATTAATTTACATTTATCTATATTTAGAGTTAGCTGCCATTCTTTACACCAATCACAATCCTGTCCAAGTCATCCTGTATCCTCCTACAGTCACTGAACGACGACACTTTCCCGTACACCACAGCATCATCAGCAAACAGCTGCACATTGCTATCCACCCTATCCAAAAGATCATTTATGTAGATAGGAAACAACAGCGGACCTACCACACTTCCCTCGGGCACTCCAGATGTACCCTCACCTCCGATGAACACTCACCATCGCCTCCTTCGCCTGCTGTGCAAAGTCGGATGAAGTTCAAATCAACTGGAGAACTGGGCGTCGCTCCGAGAAGAGGCCAATGACAGGTTGCACCACAGGTGATTGATGAAGCCGCTGTTGCTATGGGGACAATGCTGCACGCAATTCCTGATCGTGAGACAGGAAGCGTGCTGTGTCACAACAGTTGGACATCCACTGTATGGAAGGTGCTTCGAAACATTCTCAAACAGCATCAGTACAAGATCCATATCGTACAGCAGCTTGCACCACAGGACAAACGACGACTTTGCTCTCCACGTTCTCACAAGGATTGAAGTTGAAGAGCACTGGCTGTGGACCACCCTATGGACAGCTGAAGCTCATTTTTCTCTGATGGGGGAGGTGAACACACACAATTGCTGAGTGTGGTGATCTTCAGCTCCAGTCACTGTGCATAAAGTTCCTCTATAAGGTGAATGTGTTGCTGCACAGTGTGGCTTCACGGCTACCTTCATCATTGTCCCATTCTTTTCTGAACAGGTTGGCAGTGCTCGTGGACCAAAAACGTGCAGTGTGATTTGTTGCAACCGCGATCGAAACGGTGGCCCGGAAAGCGCCGCAGGACCAAACGGAGAGCGGCCCGCGAACAAACAAACTGACGGAAAGGATGGACATGAAATGACGACGGACGACCGAGAGAGACCTTACGACAACAACACGCAAGAAGCAACGGAGTGACAGAGACAACCAAACGAATCCGAGACGTCCACTAGTAATGAAAACAAAGAACGGTAAACACGCTGTCTGTTGTCGAGACACACGCAACTATTAGACTCGCTGGCTGAGCGAGAGGCAGGCGCTTAAATACTCTATGGGGGGCGCCGCTATTGGACGCTGGGACCACGTGTTCCACTGTGGCGCCTTCACACTAATAATTGTGGGCCAGGAGGCGCGCGCCGCTACAGCTTACGGCGCGATGGTACAGAGACCTCTAGGGTTCGTCGACGTACGTGACGTATGGCGCGGATTCAAATTCCGCGGCGCGCGGTTCAGATGACTGGCCAGTATTACTGCGATATGCTTCGCCAGAATGTCATAGCCGCCTTTCAGGAGGCAGATTCATTGAACTCGACAGTTTTCATGCAACATGGGGCCCCGACGCCATCACTTGTGAAGTTTACCTGCTTCTCCGAAGCCGGCCGCGGTGGTCTCGCAGTTCTAGGCGCGCAGTCCGGAACCGTGCGACTGCTACGGTCGCAGGTTCGAATCCTGCCTCGGGCATGGATGTTTGTGATGTTCTTAGGTTAGTTAGGTTTAAGTAGTTCTAAGTTCTAGGGGACTAATGACCACAGCAGTTGAGTCCCGTAGTGCTCAGAGCCATTTTTTTTTTTTTTTTTTGCTTCTCCGAAACACATTTGGAATCGATCGAATTATCAACCGATTGTTTCCCAATGCTTGGCAGGCATGATTACCTGATCTCACTCCCTGTGATTTCTGGTTGAGGTGCTATCTGGAGGAAGGATTTACGCATTCACACATGGGCTGATATGAAGCTCAGAAAATCAAGAGAGGTAGCCAGTATACCTACGGACATGCTGCGTTCTGCTGTGCAGAATGCAATCCTGCATTTTGAGACTCTGGTGGTCGCCATATTGAGCCCCTTTTGTAGCAGAAATGGTACCAGTATGTAGTGCTATGATGTACCGTAGCAGCACATTGAAAGTATTTCAATTGAGTTGATTCTGCATTATTTCGCTTCCCCATGGCCTTGACATTAATGCTACCAAGTCTGGCTCTTGAACAGTAATTAGTTTACTTGTTATAACGTGTAAAATGGGGGAAGTTTAATTATAACCATCTGGTACATACTTTGGCAACTCCTGCCACAAGGATGGTCGAAAAGTTTTCAATAGAATGCTATACAGTCCAGAACCGGTACGCCAATGAGGCAAGATCGCCTTGTGCATTGAGGCAATCATCCCACTTACGGACAAGGTTGAAGATACCCGTTTGGCAAAACATTGTGTCCTGCTGCATGAAGGAGTCCATAATTGCCTGCTGCACATCCTTATCTAATAGTAACGTCGACCCTTCGAGACTTTTTCAAGGGTCGGAAGGCATGATAATCGCACGGGGAGAGATCAGGACTATAGGGCAGGTGCTCGAGTGCCGCACATGTGAGTTGGGTATAACTTCCATCTTACGATATTTGCAGCATGGGGACGTGCGTTATCACAAAGCAGCAGCACCCTTTGTTGCACAATTCCACAACACTAGTTTTCGACAGACATACTGGCCCACACAAAGTCTTTCTTCTGCGATGGATGACTGCTAGTGTTTGTCCTTCAGCAACCAATACAAGAATAACAGTTTATTGTGTATTGAACAGGGGACCAGAAACGACAAAGAGGCTTCGTCCCCACAGTAGCCCTCAGTGGAACAAAACCCCAAAACAGACTACAGCAGTCCACTCACCCCCACCACCACCCACAGCGCACCCAGGGTAATTGTGCAATTTGGCCCCCCGTGGACCCCCCACTGGGAACGTCTCATACCAGAGGAGTGTAACCCCAAATGTTTGCGTGGTAGTCCTGGTATGTAGGTGCCGACTGCACAGATCAACAGTTCTAAGGAGATGACGAACAGCACCAATGCCAATGCTGCTACTGCTGCAATACGAGGGGTGTTTATAAAATAAAATCAACTTCAGTGTTTGGGGTAAACCTTTTTTTATTTTTCGAAATAGTCTCCTTTTAGACTTATACACTTTGTCCAACGCTGTTCTAATTTGTTGATTCCTTCAGAATAATAGGAACTGTCGAAGTCTGCAAAATAGCTATTAATTGCTGCCATCACCTCCTCGTTGAATAAAATCTTTGCCCTGCCAGACATTTCTTCAAATTGGGGAACAAATAGTAGTCCAAGAGAGCCAAGTCTGGAGAATAGGGGGGATGTGAAACGAGATGGAATCCTATTTACATTAATTTTGCGACCACAACTGTTCAGGTGTGTGCTGGTGCATTGTCGTGATGGAAAAGAACATTTTTGCGGTCCAACTGCCGGCGTTTTTCTTGCAGCTCGATTTTCAAACAGTCCAATACCGAAGAATAATATGCACCTGTAATAGTTTTACCCTTTTCCAGGTAGTCTATGACGATTATCTCTTGCGAATCCCAAAAGACAGTCACCATAACCTTTCCGGCTGAAGGACTGGTCTTCGCCTTTTTTTGTGCAGATTCGCCCTTGGTAACCCCTTGTTTAGATTGTTGTTTGGTCTCAGGAGTATAGAAAGGTCTCCATGCTTCATCCACAGGGACGAAAAGACGCTAAAAAGTCCTCCGGATTCTCCCTGAACAGCTGCAAACCATCCTTGCAACACTTCACACAATTCCGTTTTTGGTCAAGTGTGAACAATCGCAGAAGAACCCATCTTGCGGATGGCTTTCCCATGTCCAAATGTTTACGCAAAATATTATGTACCCATTCATTCGAGATGCCCAGCAGCAATCTCATGCACCTTAACTCTTGTCATCCATTACCATATCATGGATTTTATCAATTATTTCTGGAGTAATATCCTCCATAGGGCGTCCAGAACGTTCAGCATCACTTGTGCCCATATGGCCCCTCTGAAAATTTTGAAACCACTTATAAACTGTTCTAATCGAAGCTGCACAGTCACCGTAATGTTTATCAAACTTCTCTTTTGTCTCCTGAGGCGTTTTGCCATTCATAAAGTAATGTTTAATGACCACATAACATTCTTCTTCGTCAATTTTTTGACAATCACTCGACTTCCTTGATTCACACGAATGCCAAACACAAATAAATAGACCAATCATGGCTGAAACTTGGTGTTCGTTCTTTCCAAAGATGCTACAAACTAAACATGACCTCGATGCGCGCCGGTGGTGCCATCTCTCGGACTTCGCACGGACTTTTCAAATGCCCCTCGTATACGCTTATACCAAGTCACCAACCACATATTTCATGCTCAGACATCCAATCATGTTTCGCAATGGACCATAGAAGGGTGTTGTGCCTTTGAATTTCTCACTCTTAAAATGAAAGTTTGGTATTTGCCACCTCGACACAGAATTTCGAAGTTGTATTGTAACACTTTAACAAGATTCTGGATTGAGGGAACAAATGTTTTTCCAGCTACAATTCTACATATGATACTCTTGCTATCTGTGTCAGCAACCTCCTACTATACCGGTAGACATTGAAAAGTATACCCAGATTGAGAGTTATGCCAGCAGACATCTCATGTGTATGACACAAAATTCTATAACTCATGTATCTTTCTAAGCTTACCACTCCTATCGTGTGGTATTATTTACCAACTAATTTGACTGTAGCTACTTCCTCATAACCTGCATAATTTATGGGTAACACACCACGAAAACGCATTTTAAATTCCTGCAGTTGACTGCAGAATGATTCCAGTACGGACGCATACACACAGTGGTATGTACCTCGCTCCATTTGCGTGAGGAGTAGGAATGGGAATGACCAGCGGTCAGTATTACCATAAGTTAAGAGATAATACACTTTCACAATAAAATATGTGGCAGTCATAGAACTCGAGGAAACGATAATTTTTTTTTTATTTGAAAATTTATTAGGTTGCTGAATAAGCTCGTAGCGTTTTTCCTTAAGTTTAATAAACACAACATACACATAACAAAGACTTTAGCCATCAATAATATACAGGGTGGGGCGAGTATACGTGGCCCACAGAACAGGGTTACAGAGTACAAAGAAACACAGCAGAGGCAAGGAAATGCAGTACTAACCCACCTGTAGCAGATGCTGAAACTGACCACCATTCATCTCTTGGCACCTCAGGGGCCTGATCAGCAAGTTGCTGAAGTCGGATCGAAGCTGGACTGTTGAAATTGCTACAGTCTCATCTGAAATGTCCTTTTGCAGTTCAAGAAGACTATGAGGGTTGTAGTGACGCACCTTAGACTGAGGGCTCCCCAAACAAAGTAATCGCACATCTGTGTGACCAGCTATGGTCGAGACCAGACTGATCTCTGCTAACAACTCTGTCAGGCGTGAAGACTGTGTAAATGTGCTCTAAGGTTCGGCCAATCACATGTGCAGTTACTCCATCATATTTACAAAAGTCTGCTAACGCTTGGACAGATTTTCGATATCGTGACTGACAGCTTGCGTGGTTTTGAGGCGAAGAACTCGTTGATCCATGTTTGGGGCGCATTTTCATCTGGAGAGGAAGTTTCCTGAAGGTTGTTCGATAGAGAGCGGAAAACGTGAAAATCTGAGGGCGTAATGTCAAGTGAATAAGGTGGGTGTGGGATACTCCCAAACCAAACTCCTGTTGGATTGGTTTGTTTAGGGGAGGAGACCGGACAGTGAGGTCATCGGATTAGAGAAGGATGGGGAAGGAAGTCAGCTGTCCCCTTTCAAAGGAACCGTCCCGTCATTTGCCTGGAGCGATTTAGGGAAATCACGGAAAACCTTAATCAGGATGGCCAGATGCGGGATTGAACCGTCGTCCTCCATAATGTGATTCCAGTGTGCTAGCCACTGCGCCACCTCGCTCAGTCCAAACTCCTGTATAGTGTTTTTCGTCAGTCTAGAATGCAGGTGAGTGATATTATAGAGTAGCATCACTTCAAACAATGTTGTGGTCGTTGTTCTTTTGCTGCATCTGCAAGACGCCTCAGTTGTTGACAATGAATGTCAGCAGTGATGGTTACACCTAGGGGAAGTAATTCATAGTAACTACACTTATAATCCCCCCCCCCCCCCATGAACCATAGACCTTGCCTTTGGTGGGGAGGCTTGCGTGCCTCAGTGACACAGATAGCCGTACCGTAGGTGCAACATCAACGGAGGGGTATCTGTTGAGAGGCCAGACAAACGTATGGTTCCTGAAGAGGGGCAGCAGCCTTTTCAGTAGTTGCAGGGGCAACAGTCTGGATGATTGACTGTTCTGGCCTTGTAACATTATCCAAAACGGCCTTGCTGTGCTGGTACTGCGAACGGCTGAAAGCAAGAGTAAACTACAGCCGTAATTTTTCCCGAGGGCATGCAGCTTTACTGTATGGATAAATGATGATGGCGTCCTCTTGGGTAAAATATTCCGGAGGTAAAACAGTCCCCCATTGGGATTTCCGGGTGGGGACTACTCAGGAGGACGTCGTTATCAGGAGAAAGAAAACTGGCGTTCTACGGTTCGGAGCGTGGAATGTCAGATCCCTTAATCGGGCAGGTAGATTAGAAAATTTAACAAGGGAAATGGGTAGGTTAAAGTTAGATATAGTGGGAATTAGTGAAGTTCGGTGGCAGGAGGAACAAGACTTTTGGTCAGGTGAATACAGTGTTATAAATACAAAATCAAATAGGGGTAATGCAGGAGTAGGATTAATAATGAATAAAAAAATAGGAGTTCGGGTAAGCTACTACAAACAACATAGTGAACGCATTATTGTGGCCAAGATAGACACGAAGCCCACGCCTACAACAGTAGTACAAGTCTAAATGCCAACTAGCTCTGCAGATGACGAAGAAATTGAAGAAATGTATGATGAGATAAAAGAAATTATTCAGATAGTGAAGGGAGACGAAAATTTAATAGTCATGGGTGACTGGAATTCGATAGTAGGAAAAGGAAGAGAAGGAGACGTAGTAGGTGAATATGGATTGGGGGGAAGAAATGAAAGAGGAAGCCGCCTGGTAGAGTTTTGCACAGAGCACAACTTAATCATAGCTAAAACAACCACAATCTATTGGTTATGAACTGTAGATTAAAACTGAAGAAACTACAAAAAGGTGGGAATTTGGGGAGATGGGACCTGGATAAACTGGAAGAACCAGAGGTTGTAGAGAGTTTCAGGAAGAGCATAAGGGAACAATTGACAAGAATGGGGAAAAGAAATACAGTAGAGGAAGAATGGATAGCTTTGAGGGATGAAGTGGTGAAGGCAGCAGAGGATCAAGTAGGTAAAAAGACGAGGGCTAGTAGAAATCCTTGGGTGACAGAAGAAATACTGAATTTAATTGATGAAAGGAGAAAATATAAAAATGCAGTAAATGAAGCAGGCAAAAAGGAATACAAACGTCTCAAAAATGAGATCGACAGGAAGTGCAAAATGGCTAAGCAGGCATGGCTAGAGGACAAATGTAAGGATGTAGAGGCTTACCTCACTAGGGGTAAGATACATACTGCCTACAGGAAAATTAAAGAGACCTTTGGAGAAAAGAGAACCACTTGCATGAATATCAAGAGCTCAGATGGAAACCCACTTCTAAGCAAAGAAGGGAAAGCACAAAGGTGGAAGGAGTATATACAAGGGCGATGTTCTTGAGGACAATATTATGGAAATGGAAGAGGATGTAGATGAAGATGAAATGGGAGATATGATACTGCGTGAAGAATTTGATAGAGCACTGAAAGATCCTAAGTCGAAACAAGGCCCCGGGAGTAGACAACATTCCATTAGAACTACTGACAACCTTGGGAGAGCCAATCCCGGCAAAGCTCTACCATCTGGTGAGCAAAATGTATGAGATAGGCGAAATCCCCTCAGACTTCAAGAAGAATATAATAATTCCAATCCCAAAGAAAGCAGGTGTTGACAGATGTGAAAATTACCGAACTATTAGTTTAATAAGTCACAGCTGCAAAATACTAACGCGAATTCTGTACAGACGAATGGAAAAATTGGTAGAAGCCGACCTCGGGGAAGATCAGTTTGGATTCCGTAGAAATATGGGAACACGTGAGGCAATACTGACCTTACGACTTATCTTAGAAGCTAGATTAAGAAAAGGCAAACCTACCTTTCTAGAATTTGTAGACTTGGAGAAAGCTTTTGACAATGTTGACTGGAATAATCTCTTTCAAATTCTGAAGGTGGCAGGGGTAAAATACAGGGAGCGAAAGGCTATGTACAATTTGTACAGAAACCAGATGGCAGTTATAAGAGTCGAGGGACCTGAAAGGGAAGCAGTGATTGGGAAGGGAGTGAGACAGGTTTGTAGCCTCTCCCCAATGTTATTCAATCTGTATATTGAGCAAGCAGTAAAGGAAACTAAAGAAAAATTCGGAGTGGGAATTAAAATCCATGGAGAAGAAATAAAATTTGAGGTTCGCCGAGGACATTGTAATTCTGTCAGAACAGCAAAGGACTTGGAAGAGCAGCTGAACGGAATGGACAGTGTCTTGAAGGGAGGATATAAGATGAACATCAACAAAAGCAAAACGAGGATAATGGAATGTAGCCGAATTAAGTCGGGAAATGCTGAGGGAATTCGATTAGGAAATGAGACACTTAAAGTAGTAAAGGAGGTTTGCTATTTGGGGAGCAAAGTAACTGATGATGGTCGAAGTAGAGAGGATATAAAATGTAGACTGGCAATGGCAAGGAAAGCGTTTCTGAAGAGGAGAAATTTGTTAACATCGAGTATAGATTTAAGTGTCAGGAAGTCGTTTCTGAAAGTATTTGTGTGGAGTGTAGCCATGTATGGAAATGAAACATGGACGATAAATAGTTTGGACAAGAAGAGAATAGAAGCCTTTGAAATGTGGTGCTACAGAAGAATGCTGAAGATTAGATGGGTAGATCACGTAACTAAGGAGGAAGTATTGAATAGGATTGGGGAGAAGAGGTGTTTGTGGCACAACTTGACAAGAAGAAGGGATCGGTTGGTAGGACATGTTCTGAGGCATCAAGGGATCGCAAATTTAGTATTGGAGGGCAGCGTGGAGGGTAAAAATCGTAGAGGGAGACCAAGAGATGAATGCACTAAACAAATTCAGAAGGATGTAGGCTGCAGTACGTATTGGGAGATGAAGACGCTTGCACAGGATAGAGTAGCATGGAGAGCTGCATCAAACCAGTCTCAGGACTGAAGACCACAACATCAACAACAACAACACTTATAATAAAATTATAAACAGCCGACCAGTTGCAATGGATAAAGAAATTCTTTACCTAGGTTTCGACAAATATAAATTTGTCTTCTTCAGAAGGTAGCCTAAGGACAATGAACATCATAGCTTACATTAGAAAAGTATGAATCTTAAGCCAAGAACAAATTTTAACACAAATTAGAGAACCCTTGCATTACAGAAATATGATAACGACGACTGGTACTTACAATTTTACATTAGTAAGGACTAATTTACCATCGCCGTTTTTACAATTGTCGGCATAGATCAATTTGTCAAAAATGAAATATAGCCCTATAATTAGGGTTTGTCACGTAAATACACTCCTGGAAATGGAAAAAAGAACACATTGACACCGGTGTGTCAGACCCACCATACTTGCTCCGGACACTGCGAGAGGGCTGTACAAGCAATGATCACACGCACGGCACAGCGGACACACCAGGAACCGCGGTGTTGGCCGTCGAATGGCGCTAGCTGCGCAGCATTTGTGCACCGCCGCCGTCAGTGTCAGCCAAATTGCCGTAGCATACGGAGCTCCATCGCAGTCTTTAACACTGGTAGCATGCCGCGACAGCGTGGACGTGAACCGTATGTGCAGTTGACGGACTTTGAGCGAGGGCGTATAGTGGGCATGCGGGAGGCCGGGTGGACGTACCGCCGAATTGCTCAACACGTGGGGCGTGAGGTCTCCACAGTACATCGATGTTGTCGCCAGTGGTCGGCGGAAGGTGCACGTGCCCGTCGACCTGGGACCGGACCGCAGCGACGCACGGATGCACGCCAAGACCGTAGGATCCTACGCAGTGCCGTAGGGGACCGCACCGCCACTTCCCAGCAAATTAGGGACACTGTTGCTCCTGGGGTATCGGCGAGGACCATTCGCAACCGTCTCCATGAAGCTGGGCTACGGTCCCGCACACCGTTAGGCCGTCTTCCGCTCGCGCCCCAACATCGTGCAGCCCGCCTCCAGTGGTGTCGCGACAGGCGTGAATGGAGGGACGAATGGAGACGTGTCGTCTTCAGCGATGAGAGTCGCTTCTGCCTTGGTGCCAATGATGGTCGTATGCGTGTTTGGCGCCGTGCAGGTGAGCGCCACAATCAGGACTGCATACGACCGAGGCACACAGGGCCAACACCCGGCATCATGGTGTGGGGAGCGATCTCCTACGCTGGCCGTACACCACTGGTGATCGTCGAGGGGACACTGAATAGTGCACGGTACATCCAAACCGTCATCGAACCCATCGTTCTACCATTCCTAGACCGGCAAGGGAACTTGCTGTTCCAACAGGACAATGCACGTCCGCATGTATCCCGTGCCACCCAACGTGCTCTAGAAGGTGTAAGTCAACTACCCTGGCCGGCAAGATCTCCGGATCTGTCCCCCATTGAGCATGTTTGGGACTGGATGAAGCGTCGTCTCACGCGGTCTGCACGTCCAGCACGAACGCTGGTCCAACTGAGGCGCCAGGTGGAAATGGCATGGCAAGCCGTTCCACAGGACTACATCCAGCATCTCTACGATCGTCTCCATGGGAGAATAGCAGCCTGCATTGCTGCGAAAGGTGGATATACACTGTACTAGTGCCGACATTGTGCATGCTCTGTTGCCTGTGTCTATGTGCCTGTGGTTCTGTCAGTGTGATCATGTGATGTATCTGACCCCAGGAATGTGTCAATAAAGTTTCCCCTTCCTGGGACAATGAATTCACGGTGTTCTTATTTCAATTTCCAGGAGTGTATAAAATAGTTCATGGATCTTGCAGAGCTCACAACCGACTGAGTGTAATCGGCGAGCGTAGTTACTCTGAAACCAGGGCAGGTGGCGCTCGTGCCGAGAAACATGTGCCAATTGGCGTACAAAGGCAACGTGCAAATTATCAGTATTAATAACGTCCTTAGGTAAAGTAACAATAAAAAAGGAAGGAAATTAACACTCCCGTTATAACAGTATGGGAGCACTGGTACAAATAATGTAGTTATACATAAAAAAAGCAGGTGGCGCTTATGCCGAGAAACTTACGCCCAGTGGCATATACAGCCAAAATATAAAAAAATTACATTACTATATTAGTGAAGCCCACAAACGGTATATATGTCAGAACTTTAAAATTGACAATAATGGCTCTTGCCAAGAAAGAATTACGAACACTGGTACACAATCCTGTTAATACACATTCACAGGGAAAACTAAAATTTTAGAGCCAGGCAAAATCACATAAGGGCCGATGTAGTAGCAAACACACATCGTGAAAAACCACCATTACATAAGGGGTAGTGAGCTTAAAGCATTGAAGGTGCATCATAGCTTCCTGAGGAAATAAACCACTAAGATTACCAGCATTAATGTTATACCAAAAAACAGTACAGGTTTAAAGCCTTCGAAAAATTGTCTACAAGCAAGGTTCAACTGGTCGTTCGGTATATTACCGTTCTTCAGCTCAAGATGTTTGAAAATTTGTAACTCTTCCCACAGATGCCCTTTGACTTCTCTGTGTAGGATAACAGTGTCTTCTAAATGTTTGGGTGTATGACTGGCTATCAGGTGTTCAGCAAAAGTAGAACTGTGTATATTCGCTCCTTTTTTACCTAACAGGTGTTCTTTATGTCTTGTTTTCACAGCTCTGCCTGTTTGACCAATATAATATGAAGGACAGTCATTACAGGTTAGTTTGTAAACCCCTGAATTGGAAAACCAATCGTCGGCAATCTCTATTGAATGCACAAGATTTCTCTTTAAACTTATCACTGTTCCACCACAAGCATAACATCATCTTTTGTGGATGTACACAGGTTTTTGTACAAGGAGTTGCTGCTTTGTTTGGGCTCAACCACTCCTTTCTTTTCCTTACATTAGCGTAAAGATATCATTACTCGTCACCAGTAACAGTACAGGATAGGAATGGTCAATGTTGTTCGTGAGCTAATTGATGACGAGCAGGTGGAGATGCACGTATGGCCTCCTGCTGATTTTTGTGACTTTCCGCTCAGAACACACGGTACCCACACCCGATCGTTGGACCTTCCTCATTGCATGCAAATGTCGCACGATGGTGGAATGATCTCACCTAATCAGATTTACCAGTTCTTGAGTACAGTGACGTGGATCATTGTGGATTAATGCGTCTAACCAGTGCTCACCATCTGAAGGTTTCCTGAATGTGTAGGGTCATTAATGTCCAAACGATCCTCCTCAACATGACAAAACCATTTTCTTTCCATGCTCTGTCCAGTGGCATCATCCCCATATATGCCGCAAATATTTCTGGCTACCTCCACTGCTGTCCTCCCTCTATTGAACTAAAACAGAAGATTATATCAGAAATTTTCCGATTTCTCCATTTGCCGTTCCATTTTCTAGTGCCCACAGCTCCACTCATTATCTCCTAACGACAAAAATAGCAACAGTGAGTTACAAATTAAAAATGACAATCGGTAAATAAACCAGGCGCTACCAGAATACCAACATGCAAAACAAAAGCGCTACAGAATTATGCACCAACCTAATATAATAAAAAAGGCAGACATGCATTTCAAATATAGGAGACTGACATGTAGGCACATGATTATCAGTTAGGCACATTAGGACAGGTAACCATTGCAAATGAATATGACCTTGACACAGCAAACACCATATACAATGAAGAGCCAAAGAAACTGGTACACCTGCATAATAGTGTGTAGGGCCCCTGCTAGCAAGCAGTACTGCCACAACACGACGTGGCATGGACTCGACCAATGTCTGAAGTAGTGCTGGAGGGAACTGACACCATGAATCCTTCAGGGCTGTCCATAAATCCGTAAGAGTACGAGGGCTTGGAGATCTCTTCCGAACAGTATGTTGCAAGGCATCCCAGATATGCTCAGTAATATTCATTCGTGGGGAGTTTGGTGGCCAGCGGAAGCGTTTAAACTCAGAAGATTGTTCCTGGAGCCACCCTCTAGCAATTCTGGACGCGTGGGCTGTTGAATTGTCCTGCTGGAATTGCCCAAGTCCATTGGAATGCACAATGGACATGAATGGATGCAGGTGATCATACAGGATGCTTACGTACGTGTCACCTATCAGAATCATATCTAGACGTATCAGGGGTCCCATATCGCTCCAACTGCACATGCCCCACGCCATTACAGAACGTCCACTAGCTTGAACAGCGCCTGCTGACATGCAGGGCCTATCGATTCATGAGGTTGTCTCCATACCCAATACGTCCATCCGCTCGATACAATTTAAATGCGACTCGTCCGACCACGCAACATGTTTCCAGTCATCACAAGTCCAGTGGTGGTGGTGGTGGGCCCAGGTGAGGTGTAAAGCTTGGTGTCGTGCAGTCATCAAGAGTACACGAGTGGGCTTTTGGCTTTGAAAACCCATATCGATGATGTTTCGTTGAATGGTTTGCACACTGACCTCGTTGATGGTCCAGCATTGAAATCTGCAGCAATTTGCCCAAGGGCTCCACTTCTGTCACGTTGGATGATTCCTTTCAGTCTTCATTGGTCCTGTTGTTGCAGGATCTTTTTCTGGCCGCACCGGTGTCGGAGATTTGATGTTTTATCAGATTCCTGATATTCGCGGTACACTCGTGAAATTGTCATGAGGGAAAATCCCCATTTCATCGCTCCCTCGGAGATACTGTGTCCTATCGCTCGTGCGCCGATTATAACACCACGTTGTCACTCCCTTAAATCTTGATGATCTGCCCTTGCAGCAGCAGTAACTGATCTAACAACTGCGCCAAGCACTTGTCTTAAATAGGCGTTGCCGACCGCAGCGCCATATTCTGCCTGTTTACATACAGTATCTCTGTATTTGGATACGCATTCCTATACCGTTTCTTTGGCGCTTCAGTGTATAACAAAATCATAAAAAATATAAAGAAGAGAAATAAAGTACATGTACAGATAGTGAGTGCACACTCAAGAGAAAGGGAGTTAAAATTACGATGGCCATCACACAATATAAAAACAAAAACACGGTGTGTCGGAACTTGCCATAAAAGAATAGAAATATGGAAAACCTGGAGTCTATGTGAAATATACCGTGATTATGAGGAAAGTTATATTGGTGAGGCAGGCAGGTCCTTTGACTTGAGATTTAAAGAGCACACCTAAAACAGTAATAAAACACATCTAGGCTTACATGTGCATAAGGAGGGACATAGGCGTAATACCGGCAGCATTGACGAACAACTAGAAATTTTACGTAAGACTGAAAAAAGGGAAGGGTTAGACATTTTAAAATAGGAGATTTACATCACGAAACGCGAGGAACCAGATTGCTAGGGAGCTGCAACATGGAACTATCCTGGCCATCTCTTCTAAGTTTATGGGTAGTGGTGTAAACCTGAGAGGTAGCGCCATTACACGTCAGAATTATGCATATGTTGCGAGACGTATACGGAAGTACGAATAATACACTGCAGCTGTACAGACGACCTGCTACTGTGAACAGCCCGTAGATGGCCTACCTAGCGCGGATAAAAGTCTATTTTTTTAGTAATCTTAAAAATTCTGTATAGAAAATTGTTTAAGTTTGCTCGACACATTGATCCCTTTAGGTATTATCCGTACTTTGATGCGTGGTATACCGCTTTAGCAAGGTCCTGGAGTGAGGAAAAAAAAAGTTTCTCATAGGGAATGGCTTAAGTTGGCTATGTTCAAAACATTCGTGGAATAACAGGAGTCTGCATTACACGAGGTGTGTTCGATAAAAAATTAAACATTTTATTTCCGAAAGACTGGTTTTATTCAGGACAAAACACCATTTTTCAACATAATCCGTTCAATGCGACGGCCTTATGCTGCCTTACTGGGAGGACCTCTATTCCCAAATGGTACTATTCCACTGGTCGACGTCGGAACCGCCTTGCAGCATCAATAACCTCCCCATTGTATTGTACTGTATTGTATTGTATATTAACCGGGGACCTAGAAACGACGGAGAGGCTCCGTCCCCGCCGCAGCCGCAGTAGTCCGGAACCCCACGACGACTACCACAGTCCACTTCACCCCTCCGCCGCCCCACACCAAACCCAGGGTTATTGTGCGGTTCGGCCCCCGGTGGACCCTCCCCCAGGGAACGTCTCACAGCAGACGAGTGCTTGCGTGGTAGAGTAATGGTAGTGTACGTGTACGTGGAGAACTTGTTTGCGCAGGCGGAATAAGGGGTACCAGCCAGAATTGGCCGAGGCAGATGGAAAACCGCCTAAAAACCATCCACAGACTAGCCAGTTCACAGGACCTCGACACAAATCCGCCGGGCAGACTCGTGCCGGGACCAGGCGCTCCTTCCCACCCGGAAAGCCGTGTCAAAAGTCTGACAGATAGACATATAGCATTTAAAAGAAAATTAAAAGAATTTCTGAATGGCAACTCCTACTCATTAGATGAATTTTTTGATGTAGTAAGTGGGTAATTTCCCCACCCCTCACAAAAAATTAAGAATATTATGTGTCATGTAATATTTTGTGTAATGTAATATCTTGTACAGACACCTTTTATTAACCTGACTTGTTCCACATCATTACGAAGTGCCGTACTCATGATGTACAGAACAAGTACTAATCTAATCTAATCTAATCTAATCTAATCTTAGCCTTGGTAGCAGCACTGAATGACTTCAACTGACAGGCCCTTTAACATGTCTATCACATTCTTTCGAATGTTGTCCAGAACCCCAAGATAAAGTCCTTTTAAAAATTTTTCAGCTTCTGGTAAAGAAAAATGCCACAAGGACTTAGATGAGATGAAAAAGGGGCCTGTGGAAAAGTGAGAATGCCTTTTGAGATAAAAAATTCCTTGGTGGAAGCGGCTGAGAGACACGGGTCATTGTCACGATCATGTCTGGTCTCTCTCGAGTCACCCTTTTCCCGAGGTTCGCTTGACAGTTTCTCGTGGAGGAACACATTCTTTACACACAGTACTTGCAATGTCAAAACAGCAAATCAGCATTGTTTTGATTTCTGATTTGATCATTCGAGCCTTTTTCGATCGAGGAGATGTCTCGGTGTGCCACTTTTCACTTTACTATTTTGTCTGAGGATCATACTTACAAATCCAGGTTTCACCACCTGTGACCACGTGACACCATCTGTGGTCATTGTCTCCCTCTCTCGAAGATGGATGCACACATTTCCTCAACAATTGTCCTGTTATACTGTGAGGCTTCTCGGTACCATTTTGACATGAATCTTTGGCATGTGTGTACGAGAAGCCAATAAGAAAATGATTTTCTCGTTTGAAGGAGGATTGTTTTAATATTAGTGACTCTTCATTTTCAGGAAGATATTCATAGTTTTATAAGATCGTTTCGATGCATTAATCCACAATGATCCACATCAGTGCACTAGAGACCTGGAAAATGTGATGAACTGTGATCATTACACTGTCGAGTGACATCTGCAGGCACAACGGGGAAGTATAAAAAATCTGGTGTACGAGTATTGCATACTCTAAGCCACAATCGCAAAAATCAGTATGTGGTCGTATGTGCATCTCCGCTTCCTTGCTTGCCATCAGTTGTCTCGTGAACGACACCAGTAATTCCTATCATGTGTCGTTACTAGTGACAAAAAATTTGTCTTTATGCTAATGTTAGAAAGAAAGGAATAACTGAGCTCCACCACAGGAGAAACATCCTGTACAATGACCTGCTTGCATCCACAAAAGATAATATTGTGCATCTGGTGGAAATGAGACAATGTGATGTACTAAAAATTGCTTCCTCAAGCTGTAACCATCACTGCTGACATTTATTGTCAACAATCTAGAAGTCTTGCAGATGCAACCGATGAACACTGCGCAGGAAGTCTAAGTGAAGTGATGGTACTCCATGACAATGCCTGTCTTCTGCTAGACTGACAAAACACTATACAGGAGTTGGGTTGGGAAGTCATTCCACACTCACCTTGCTCACCTGATCTTGTGCCTTGAGATTTTCACCTTTTCTGGTCTCTGTCAAAGAACCTCCAAGGATGAAAATGTGCTCTGAATAGAGCTTGATGACTGTTTTGCCTAAAAACCATTTGATTTCTACAGTTGCAGAATTGGAAAGCTACCCAAGCATTTGCAGACTGTTGTGAATAATGAAGGAGAATATATTATTGATAACTAAAGCCTCTGTTACATG